>NC_140343.1:1157402-1332402 GCF_963514085.1 Chelon labrosus
AACTGAGGGCCGTAGACCTAAAACAACGGATGAGAACAGATTTCCTTACCAGTACAGGTAAACATGTGGAACACATGACTCAGATGATAAAACTGAAAGATGCTCTCTCTAAACCCTGTAAAGCAGCCGTCATAAACTGTTCAGGACACCAGACAGGGACAGGTATGATAGCATTAAGTAACAAAAAAGTAATTTGTGAAGTGTTGAGCATGCAGAATGGAACAGCCCCTCATGAAAAACAGGCGTGGGTTGAAAAAGGTGCCACTAAATGTAAAACAACAGGCATATGGAGGTCACATGATGGGAGGACTGTAGCCTCCTCTACCTTACTGATGATGTTGTGTGAAGAAGGACATAAACGGGGACATCAATCAGGAAGAAGACTTACTGAGATGATGGTGGCATCCCTATCTATCAGAAGTGTGTAAATATTTTGTAGATACATGTTCCAGTTGCTCTAAGTTTAATCCTCGAGTGACTCTTAAGATGGGGATGGGGCGTTCCCTGTCCCAGACAGACCATGGCAGGAAGTGGTGATTGACTTTACTGACATGGGGATGAATCAAAGAGTAAAAGGATGTAGATATTTGCTTGTTTGTGTTGATACTTTTACTCGAAAAACTGAAACAGCTCAAGAAGTCATTAATTGGTTGATTTATGACTTGATACCTCGCTACGGTGTCCCTGAATGTATTCGTTCTGATAACGGGACACATTTTACAGCGGAGTCCTTGAAAGAAGTTGAGAAGTTCAGCACCGCTTTGGGTCTGCCAACCACTCAGCATCACAGGGGCTGGTAGAGAGAGCTAATCAGTCAATTAAACAACAACTGGCTAAAATATGTGATGAAACAAAAATGAAGTGGACAGAGGCTCTACCTGTGGTTCTGTTCTCACTGAGATCCAGCCCCAGTAATACCATAGGACTCTCACCTCATGAGCTGTTGACAGGAAGAAAATTGCTCTGTTCATTCACAAACAACCTGCACAGTGGAGAAACCCCTGACCTGGCCAGGCAGCAGAAGGAAACAGCCGATTATGTGAAACAGTAGCAGGACGCTGTGAGGTTAGGAGATCCTGATCAAGGAGCCCAGCAGAGCTCCACCTGAGGAGATAAAAGAGGGAGAGTGGATCTACAGAAAAGTGTTCCACAGAACGTGGGATGAGCCAAGGTGAACTGGCCCGTTCAAGGTAGTGTCGTGGACCACGTACTGGTTGGATGACTAAGGCGAGTAGATACTGGCACAAAACACACTGTAGAAGAGGAGAGCCATCCACAGAAAGAAACCTTAGAGAAATCAGAAAGCTGTTAGCTTTTTTAAGCTACTGTTTACGGTAAAAGGACTAGGGGGAGATGTCTATCCCACCAGTGGACGCAGTTGTGAAGCTAATAGGAATGTATTTCATCCTGGGTGTGGACCAGTCTGGCTCATACACCATGGGGCTGGTCTCACTAAAATTCTATAATAAACCTGCCAAACCGAATTCCCCTAGCGCTCAGCCCAAGCATGGGGACGTGGAGAAAGTGAAAGCCTTTGATACTAATAAAATCACCCAAAATGACCAACTCAGGATCGAGACCGGTTACAGCCAGAACAAACACCTGGATATACAGTGTACAGGAGGCCGCGAAAGAAGCTCATGAAACTAACTGCATTGTGTGCGCTACAGCTAGACCTAAACTTATGTTAACTCAGACAGCCTTCAAATACGAGGAATGCTACGTACAGCAATGTTACTGCATCTGGGAGCTAATGTCTAAAGATAACCCAAGTACTAAATGTTCAGGATGGGATAAGATATAACCTGTCGTACCTAAAGGAGCTGTACCCCCAATGTTTACACCAAAACTATTTTCCAATGTGTCTTGCATTACCAGTGAGGGCAGCAGTAGCAGGACGGATGATCTAGGCCACAGGTGTCAAACATACGGCCCGTGGGCCAAAAGCGGCCAGTCAGAGGTTCTAATCTGGCCCGCAGTATGAATTTGAAAAGTGCGAAAAATTAAATGAAAATATCTGATATCCCTAATTTGTCTACTGTTTTAGTCAGAGAAGTGGACAGAAGACAAGCAGCAGTCAGCAATTTGCCCAGATTGCACTTATTTTACTTTGAAAAAAAATAAATGACTTGTTCCTCTTCTTCTCTGCACTAAAGCAAATGGAAAAGGTCTGCAGTTGTTGTTACTTATAGGTTATTATGCTGCTATCTCACTGGTCCGGCCCGCTTGAGATCAAATTGGGCTGCATGTGGCCCCCCGAACTAAAATGAGTTTGACACCCCTGATCTAGGCCAGTTAAATAAGGAGGTGTGCGTTACCACGAAAAATGTTACTGGAAATAACTTGGGGAACCAGCTCTCTGTGGCTCGAGCTGATGTGTGGTGGTATTGTGGAGGAAAAGAGTTGTATGATCACCTGCCTGAGAACTGGGGGGGCAGCCTAACCAGTCTTCAGTTAGATTCAGTTCTTTTAGGAAGCAGAAATCAGTCTTGATGGGATAAAAATAATTAATACAAAACAAACGCCAACACAGGGCGGGTCAAAAATAAAACAATTAATCACACAGCAGATCAAACTAAAACCCCATCCAAACGACTGACGTCTGTCCTATAGTGACTGATAAGGACGCTGGAGATATTCCTTATGTTTAATTAACCAAATGAGAAGGGTACTTAGCTGGAGGAAGGGTGGAACGCGTCCCCACCCTTCCACGGCTTCCCCCTCTCGCACCGTGCGTCTACTGGGTCGGTCCGGCGTGCCGACGGCGTCCTCTCTCGCTGTACCGCAGTGGCTCCCGTCGTCCTATGGCCGTCTCCCTCCTCACCACGTCGTGACGACCAAAGGCTGCACTCACCTATCCGCGTCAGCTCAGCCGCTCCGTCCTGCTTCCGTGCTGCTTCCTCAATGCCGGAGTAAAAGCACCTACGACCCTCCCCCCAGCGCTGCCCAAATACGCACGTGCAGGTGATCAGGTAATCACCTCCACAGGTAGGCAGACACACACACACACACACACTGTCACCCCGTGACACATGCCAACATGGGGAGTTGTTACATATTAAAGAGTTATGGGAGGGAACAGAACAGAAAGAAATCTTCTTCTTCTATCATACCAGATACAGGGTTATTTACTGCTTTGCTGCAGCTTTGCTCACTAGATAAGATGCACCACACTCTAATATTTCACCTTGTAGAAACCAGTTAGAGCCGGCCTCAGCTACACATGGAAAACTTCATATAATATGGAAAACCAGCCAAGAGAGAGAGAAAGAGGCTGTCTAGATATCAGTTATATGTGTCCGCCAACACTCATCATAATAAACCACTTCACAAACACCAGCCAACTACTCAGGAAGCTTGAGGCCTGGGAGCTGTCACAATATTAAAAGATAAGCTGAATTATGAGCCACTCATTACACTCACACTCACGTCTCTACCTTTAAAAGTTCATTCCATTGACATAATGTGTTACAAGGACCAACCCGTAGTATAATTATAACCTCATTATGAATCAAGCCATACGCTTTAGTCAGATATGTGTATCTATGACAGATGTATGTTTATCTTGCTGTTCTCTTCTCTTTTTTCTGTCTGTACCCGGCTGGCCTCAGGCAGATGGTTCCTCCATATGAGCTGGTTCTGGTTCTGGTTCTGGTTCTGCTCGAGGTTTATTCCTGTTAAAAGGGAGTTTTTCCTGCCACCGTTGCCTTCAGGCTGCTTTGGGGGTTTCAGGCCGGGTTTTTGTAAAGCGTCTTGAGACGATTTGTATTGTTATTGACGCTAAATAAAATTGAATTGAATAGAATTGAATTGAACACCAGGTCTCCAACAGACCTGAATGCAGAGTAATCCTGTATTCATTCAGATCTACTTCACTGCTGCTCATAGTGACACAACTACGTGTCTGTTCACACGAACACACAACTCTGGGTTCAGTGTCTTGTTCCCAGACGCACAGGGGTTGTGTTGTTATTAAATACCACAAATTATTGCATCCCCCCATCCCTCTATTTTCCTTTTGTTCCCACACCCTTGTAGTTGTGTAGTTGTCACGACTACGTACCTCTTCTGTTTTTGCTCTTCAGATGTAAAATGAGTCATAATCTGTGACGATAAAGGCTGATTGTATCTAAAGAGGTTTAAAAAAGACAATTCTCAGATGAGTGGTGAAACGTCTTCTCAAAAACTCTACGAGTCCAGTTTCCTTTTTTAAACCTTGTTGGATATATCATGACCTGGATGACTGATGAGTCCTGTGGCTGAAATAACTGCAGAGAAACTCTTTCAGCCTGATTTCTAAACTTTCTTTCCAGCCGTTTCCTCAGAGACGAAGGTGGAATCTGTCTTTCTAGTTTTTCATATTTACTGTGTTGTTCTATTTTTTGTCTTGTTCTTGCACGTCATGATGCTCACATGTGCCTTAAAGTCTGAATCATTTGGATCGTTTGCATCGGCCGAGAACCAAACTTCACTCATTAAAACCTCAACAGATCAAATCAGTTTTTACCTTCTCGTGGATTTACTGGAAATTAAGAAGAAAACACAAAACAATCCAGCCTGTCCACAACCAGAGACAGAGAGAGAGTTTGTGACTGTGTTATGATTAACCAGGGTTGGGTCAGATTACTTTGAAATGTAATCGATTACTGATTACAGATTACATGGCAAATTTTGTAATCAGTAACGTAATCTATTGGATTACCCAAAACATGTAACGTAATCTGATTACTTTAGGATTACTTTTTACACAACTTGTACAAGACATACACAATCTTATTTTCCTCTGTCTTTAATTCAAAGTTGTGGCGATGTTGCCAAGTACTGAACGTATTTTTGCCGACTGGAACAGGTCTATTCCCAGATAGCAAGAGGCTGGCGGACCACCGTCAGCCCACTGGGGATAGACCTGGCAGTCCGCTGGAGTTTTGCTCATCGGTTCACTGGCGGTCCGCGAGCGAGTTGTCGTCAAATGCCCCAATGTTTTGTCACTATTGGTCTAAAACCTTTTTCATTTATTCAGTTATACTTCATCCATCACTTTAATAACATTTCATGTATTTTCTTAATATTCATGATAAGTTAAATTTCAAGAGATGGTGGACCACAAGTGGCATGCCACCAGCGGTCTGCTATCTGCCAATCTGTTTTTTTGCTATCTGGGTTGGTTGACGTTGACGGTTCCTCCATCTTGGGTTTTGATTTGAATCTTTTTCTTGTCAAGAAACTACACAGGCAAATGGATGATAATGACATCTAGTGAACAAACAAATGGGCTGCTTGTCAAATGAAAACACTGGCTAGGCTATCATAAAAAAGTTGCATTGTTTGCATGATAAAATGTAATCAGGTAATCCCCAACAATGTAACTGTAATCTAATTACGCATTTTTGTATTGTAGTCTGGGCTGATTACAGTTACTTGATTTTTGTAATCTGATTACGTAATCTAGATTACATGTAATCAGTTACTACCCAACCCTGTGATTAACACACAAACACTCTGGGCTTTTCTCCATGTGAGTCATGGAGGCAGATCTTTCCATTAGTTGACTTTAATCTAAAGTTTTCACGTTTGTTGACTCACATGTCTCTGAGTCAAACCTCTAGAGAGATTCCTTTCCTTTGTGTCAGGACTCGGTGCAAAGAGGATGTTTTCTTAACGTCTTCTTCTCACTTTCTATTTGAAACCTATGATTATTGTGACCTGTCCCACTTGGGGTAAATGAACCTGAAGCTGCATCAAACTGGTAGTGATGTCCAGATAAAGAGCCATGAAGCCTCGAAGCTTTTCATCCAGTTGGTTCAAATAAAGGTTTATCAAATGCTGTTTACTTTCATTTACCCTTTAATATTAGTTTTAGACCCTGAGACTGATTTCCAAGCAGCTGATAACCAGAGTCACTACAGTGAATATAAACCCTTCTTCTTCTTCTTCTGTGGTTTTCTCTTCTTGTTCTTTCTTTCTGGGAATGTTCTAGACTGACTGACCTTCACGTCTGAAAGCTGTGATGGATTTTATTTCTTTTATTTGATCGTCTGAAATTAATTACAGAGCAGATAACAGTTATTGTGTCAGATTTATTGTAATTCTCCACATTTAGTTTGTTCATTTGATTTCACGTTTAAATACATAGAAAATTGAAAAGTAAAAAAAATGTAAGAAAAGTTCAAATGTTAAGAAGGTGTGCTTTATATCCTAGTGAACAACATAAATATAGAGAAAGTTCCAATAGTTTCATCTTGAACTCTTGATGAAGTGGTCACACTGGTATGACTTCCTCTTCCTCTTCCTCTTCCTCAGTCACATGTCCTAACATCTGGAACAAATAATCAAATCAGGTACCAGGTAAAATGACAGAACTGAGGAAAGATGATAACATTAGCTCCTTCTTACCTGTTCCTGTGACTCTCTGTCACTTTTCTTTCCATTTACAGTAGAGCACCAAGATGAAGAGGAGGAAGAGGAGAACGCTGAAGACGATGGGCAGCCACCACTGACAACCTGTACAGTCTATGGGTGAAAGGAGTCCAGGACACTCTGCAACAAAGCAGACATGAAGGTTAACAGTCAGTTCATCCTGTTTCTGTCCCGTTGTGTGTTTCATTAAATAAAGACTCAGTCTGTCTCTTACTGCTCTCTGTGATGGGTATTTCCTGACCGTCTCCCTCCAACGTCAGTACTGTGTTTTTCATCAGGATGTTGCAGACAACATGGAGGATCTGTTGGAAGCAGACCACACAGCTGGAAGGTGGAGGTGTCTGGGTGGAGGAGCAGGGAGGAAGTGGACCGTTACGAGTCCACAGGTTATAATGATCCTGATCAGAAACGTAGAGCAGAGCAGGAGCTGTGATGTTGGGATTAATGGTCTGATAACAGCTGATCATCTAGAGAGAGAGAGAGAGAGAGAGAGAGAGAGAGAGAGAGATCTGTTATTGACACATTATAAAAATCCATCACCATCTTCACTTTAGTCTCAACAAAAAACTGCATAAACTTATAATAACACTTCAGATGAGCTGAGTCACGCAGCGGCCACGCCCATCATTGTGAAGTGTAGTAGCAAAGGATTATGGGTAATCCTCAAAGCAGCGAGTGATTTTCCTGAACATGGAGTGTGCCCTGGTTGTCCACACACAAGATGACATTTGTCTGTTGTCCTTTGTTAATGCAGAATAAACCTGCTGTTACCAACACCTGACCAGCTCCGAGAGATGAATTCATTTAGCCATCAGAAACATCAGACAGGCCCCATGAGCATATGATCTCTCTGATCTTAACGACAGTAACGTTCATTACAACTCATTATTATTTCTGCTCAAAATCACATTTAAATAATAATAATAAAAAACAATACTGACCAAACGTGACTAAAAGAATAGTTCAGTTTGTGTTTTAAAGGAACTAAACCAATGACAGTAACACAGACTTTGGGAGATCATTTTATATTTCATGTTTCTAAAAGTTTAAACCTGGATTAAAGTGTGAAGACGCAGCGTCATTCAGAATAAAACAACCTGTTCACCTCTTTGCTGTGTTTTTAAAAGTACATATCTACTTTGATTTACTATTTTCATAGAGTATTAATAGTACTTCTACATGAGTACCATCAGCCTGTAGGGTCCTGCAGATATTCATTCATTCATTCCATATCAGAGATAAAGACTAAAGCCTGCTAGATACTGTTCACTGGTTAAAGACACAAAGACAGAAACATAAACTGCAGCCTCTTACCTTCCTTCTCTCCTTCTTCCAACAGCTGTTAAGATTTCTGAAGAAACTGATCGAGTGGACAAACGTATTCGCAGTTTCTTGGCTGCAACGAAGAGAACTGGTACCAAATCACGCCTCCAGCGGCACGACACAGACAGTGGGCCAATGGGAATGTTTGTATTAAAAAAAAAAACCTTCACAGACGTACATACTTGACCTTAAGTAATCTGCTGGGTGAAACGGCATCGATGCATCAATAATGTCTTGTAAAAAACAAACGAGTCATAATCAAACTGAAACTGCAGATGTTGCAGAGCTACGGAGCTCTAAAAGTATACGTTAGTGAATGTAATCTGTGAAAGTGAATGTAGGTTTTTACTTCAGCAGAGCAGAACAACTTGATTCTACTTTCATTAAGTGGTTCTTCATGAGCTTTGTTACGTTTGATGGCTGAAATATGATCGGATAAAAGCTCTAATGCAAAGTTACACTGCAGGAGTCACCTCAGCTGAGAGACAGACGAGACACAAGATGAAAAGAAGAAACTATTGGGAATAAATGAATGAGATTAATGGAAGAATAGTAAGATGGAAGTTATTTTGATAAAGTTTAGGCAGCAGAGAAGGATTTGCTGGACCTGATGGAACCACCACTGGGTTTCAAGATGACACAATAAAATATATATATATTTATTTTTTACAATAAAATATTAAAAAAAAATTGTGTCTAAATAAAATAAAAACAGCTCATAAGTTAAAAGACAATGAGTAGTGAGTGTCCACTACGTTAGATGGTAAATGTGATACCATTTCATTGTCCCAACCTTAAATAACACTCAGCTTGGGTACAGCTTCATGGTAACTATCTCAAATATGACGGGGAGCACTAAACAGGAAACAAGCAGCATGAGGGGAGGGGATGGAGGGCAGGGGATGGGGGGGAGGGGCACTCCCATTCGGGGAAGTTTTGTGGGGTTTTATCAGGTTTCTCTACAGATGTCACATATCACAGGCACACACTCATACTCAGTGAGACGGACAGTAATTAGTTGCAGACAATCCTGATATATGTGCAATAGTATTAAAACTTCAAGACCCAGTTACATCGGTCTGTGCAATCTTTTTTTATCCTATTCTATTTCATTATTTATCTTTTATACTCTACTCTTTTTACTCTTGTTATTTTTTATTCTGCCCTTTCTGTACGCTGTTGCAAACTGCAATTTCCCCGTTGCAGGACCAATAAAGGTTTTTCTTATTTTTATTCTTATTCCTTTATTTTTCTGTCTTTGTGTCATTAACCAGATGTGTACTTTTAAAAACACAGCAAAGAGGTGAACAGGTTGTTTTATTCTGAATGACGCTGCGTCTTCACACTTTAATCCAGGCTTAAACTTTTAGAAACATCAAATATAAAATGATCTCCCAAAGTCTGTGTTACTGTCATTGGTTTAGTTCCTTTAAAACACAAACTGTACTATTCTTTTAGTCACGTTTGGTCAATAGACGCCTTAAATGACGCCGTGACTGCAGGTGAAGCCAGAGCCTGTGGAGATGCTGTCTTAAAAACAAACACAGCTCATTATTTCAAGTGTGGTACAATCTGAGGCTGACTGAAGAGTCCTCTGCTCCAGAGAGAGAATTACACGTGGAATCAAACCCAAGTCTGTGATTTTCATGACGCATCACGAGTTCTATCCACAACACCAGTTTATTTAATATCAGCTACACTACATGAGTGTTCATCAACTACTTTCATTTGTTCTGTGTGTCATAGTTTAATACCGCTGTCAAACTAAACCACTCATCAGCTGGAGCCTGTCTCAGCTGTCATTGGTCTGGGGGAGGGGGGGTGTAGTCATCCCTGGAGAAGTGGGTATTTAAACAAAGTCAACAACCAACCTGTAAGAAAGAAATGTGGTCTGATTGGGAGTATCAGTGTGTCTGTAAAACACAGTAACTAGGCCGAAGCCAACAGAACAAAAAGGTGATGCTGGAGGGATCGAGGTCGCGAGGCAGAGAGGAAGAGCGAGTGAGGGCTGTGACTGCCAGATCTTAACGGATCAGGGAGACTGGCCAGGTGATCCTCATTACCCAAACTGAGACTGGCCACTAAGGTACCTGCAGAAACAGACAAGCAACAACACGAGAAGGAAAAACACAGAACAGGTCCTACAGCAACAGTTGGCCATCACACCCTTTTTTAAGAAGTCCAGAAAAATGCACTGTTGTAGAAACATGTGAGACTACTCTATTTAGTTTACCCAGAAATCTGTCAGTAGTATTTACTCACTATTTACATTTACATTTTGCATTTACATCACATCAACAGTGACACTGTCTCCATCCAGGACTGGGTTTATCCTGGTTGGGAGCTGCCAGGGCTGCTGGGTTCATGGCTGGATCTGATCTGGGCCTGATCTGGGTCTGATCTGGGTCTGATCTGGACCTGATCTGGACCTGATCTGGGTCTGATCTGGGTCTGATCTGGGTCTGTCTGGGTCTGATCTGGGTCAGTCTGGGTCTGATCTGGGCCTGATCTGGGTCTGATCTGGGTCAGTCTGGGTCTGATCTGGGTCTGATCTGGGTCTGTCTGGGTCTGATCTGGGTCAGTCTGGGTCTGATCTGGGTCTGTCTGGGTCAGTCTGGGTCTGATCTGGGTCTGTCTGGGTCTGATCTGGGTCTGATCCGGGTCTGTCTGGGTCTGATCTGGGTCTGTCTTGTGCTTCTTTACAAACAAGTCTGGAATATTTCTCTTTCCTTTTCATTGTTTTCTGTCCCTACACAAAATCAGACAGCCTGGTTAGACCTCAGTATTGTGTTAGGTCGAATCTTAAACTATTTGTCTCCATTCTTGTGCTTTTACTTACTTTAAAATCAACTACCAGCCTGGCTACTATAAACTTAAACTAGATCATGTTACAATTGCGAAATTTCATCAGAACACAACAAAACCAATCACTGTCCAGTCCAGTATTGTCTACGATAGAAGAAATAATGGTAAAGGACTGCCATGGGAGGGGCTTGATCTCTAAAATATATAATCTCCTGGTAGATGAATCCCCAGAAACGTCAGTAAAAAGGCTGGAGGCATGGAGAGAAGATTTGCAGGAAAACATCAGTAATGAAGAGTGGAAGAGAGCCTGTGCCAAGGCCCAATCACAAACGGTTAACACACGCCTTAAACTTCTGCAGCACAATTGGTTAATGCGTACATATCTGACTTCAGATAAACTTAATAAATTCAATAGTGCCATACCAGATATTTGTATAAAATGTGAAAAGGAAAAGGGCACACTTTTTCACTGTCCTCAAATAAAAAGGTTCTGGGAAGAAGTGAGACAGTACATTGAGGATATAATAACTATACGAATACCTCTAGATCCTAAACTTTTTATTGAGTATATACCCAACTACCTTCAACATAAGAAGAAACCATAGAATATTTGTAGATATAGGCCTGCTGTTGGCCAAAAGGACCATCGCATTAGCATGGAAGGAGGTGGATAGGCCGAAGATAGGTCAATGGATTTCAGAGCTATCTACTTCTCTGCCCTTAGAAAAGATTACATATGCTATTAAGGGCAAACATTCAGTCTTTGAGAACATCTGGGGCCCTTTCATTCGTTTTCTAGAAAGAACCGACTTATCCTGTATGGTGGAGGCACCTGGAGATGACTTATAATGTAGCCCTCTGTGGCCCACCTGAATGAGATGTATAGTGGAGGATACAGAATGATTTGACACTGATCCAATATGACACAGTCCTCATCCAATCCAATTCTACCCAACATATTTGTCATTATTATTTACTTACTTTTACTAATATGTTTTTTTTTAAATTATTATCATTATTATTATTATTATTTTGTTTATTATCTTAGTAATACTTTTACATGTACGTTTGTATGTGAACGCGTTGGGTGGGGGTGGGATATTTATGTTTTAGGGCGTGCTGTGTATGTTCAGATGTGTTTGCTCTGCGCAGTGCGTGATTGTTCAATTGTTAAAATAAATAAAAATATTGTTTGAAAAAAAAAAACTAGATTATGTAGCTCAGTCAGTCAGGTGAAGTAACTTGGCTAACGTTATACTTTTAGACCTTTACAATAACAAACAAGCTTCATGGACGTTGATATAATCTCTGGGCATTTATTACAGTTTCATCTAATGTTACAGTCCAGTACAGTGGCGGTTCTACATTGAATTACGCCCCAGGCGAGACCACCTCAGAGCGGGAGAGACCCAGAGGTGAACTGTCCCCTGTTCTTATGAATTGTGTGAAATGGCCAAATAAAACTAGTTAATACAAAACGATGATGTGGTCACCAAGGTGAACTGGTTTAGTCTTGACTTCTGGTCGTGAGTGACAGCGTTGGAGGATGGAAATCTGTTGATTGTCGAGTGTCAAATAAACAGAGATGGACAGAACAAGGTCAAAGCATCAGGTGACCAGTTTAGGAACAAAAGAAAAGATAAAGGTCTGCTATGTTCTCTCTGTGTGATTACAGTATCATGTCATGAATGAAGGGCTAATGGTAACTGGTGCTATACGTTTGTTAGCCTTTTTACTATGATGCTTGTAATGCTTATACAACAGTAATTTATCTTAACAAACACCAGATCTAATTTCACCATAAGATTGTGCTTTGAAACAAAACTGTTACAGGTTCAGTTCTTATTTTATCTAAACCTCCTCCTCCACAAGACCATCTCCCATGTGGACACTGTGCTGTTTGTTGACTACAGCTCAGCATTCAATACCATAGTCCCCTCCAGACTGGACTCTAAGCTGGATGACCTGGGCCTGGACTCCTCCCTGTGCTGGTGGATCTATAGCTTCCTGACCGGCAGACCACAGGTGGTCCGAGTGGGTCACCACACTTCAGCCCCCCTGACTCTCAACACTGGATCCCCCCAGGGCTGTGTGCTCAGCCCTCTGCTGTACTTGCTGTACACACACGACTGCGAGGCCACTTCAGACTCCAACATCATCATCAAGTTTGCTGACGACACCGCTGTTGTAGGACTAATCTCCCACAACGACGAGACAGCCTACAGGAGGGAGGTGTCTCACCTGGAGGACTGGTGCAGGGAGAACCACCTCCTGCTGAACGTCAGCAAAACAAAGGAACTGATTGTGGACTTCAGCAGGAAACAGCAGAGGGACTTCCATCCACTTATTATCTGTGGCTCTGAGGTGGAAAGAGTGGACACCTTCAGATACCTGGGAGTGACCATCTCACAGGACCTGTCATGGACTCACCATCTGAACACCATGGTGAAGAAGGCCAGACAGCGTCTCTACCTCCTTAGATGCCTCAGAGACTTTAAGTTCCCTCTCAAGGTGCTCAGAAACTTTTACACCTGCCCCATCGAGAGCATCTTGTGTGGGAGCATCACCACCTGGATGGGAAATTGTACCAGGCAGGACTTCCTGGTCCTCAAGAGGGTGGTCCGTTCAGCGGAGCGGACCATCAGAACCCCCCTCCCCAACCTGCAGGACATTTACACCAAACGTTGCAGGTTAAGGGCCACAAAGATCCTGAAGCCCAGTCACCCCGGACACTCTCTCTTCTCTCTACTGCCATCAGGCTGGCGTTTCCTCTGCCTGAGGACAAAGACTGAGAGGCTGAAGAAGAGTTTTTATCCCCATGCCATCCGCCTGCTCAACTCTGAGCCTTAACCGGACTTAAATATCACTGCACCACCGCACTTTATTCATGTAGCTTGTAGCTTGTTGTTGTATTCATATACAACTACCCTCCCTCTAAGTATACCAGTCTATATTTTTATTCAGTCTATATTTTTATTCTTATTTTTTATTTCTCTATCCGTGTACATTACACTTATATTGCCTACCGTGTGTGTAAACTACTGTTTACTGTAGTAGCCTACTTATATTTTTTATACTACTGGCTGCAGGTACAACAATACATTTCACTGTGCATTGTACTATGTATAACTGTGCATGTGACAAATAAAACCTATCTATCTATCTATTTATTTCATCACGTTGGGTCCTGTAATTAATTCATATCTGTAGGTAGTTTCAAAGATGAACATTTGCTACAACTCTATTTGGTGTCAAACATAGTTTAACCAGTCAGAACTAAAGGTGTTCCAAGCATAGAACTGGAGGCAGCAACCAAGGAGCTAGAAAGATTAATATAGCGTCTTATGACAGACATTTAGCGTGTAAGGGCATGTTTATTTAAATTTGCAGTTCATGGATGTTCTTTTAGCACTGTTAAAGTCCCCGGCTACAATAAGGGCCGCTTCACGATGGTTAGTCTGAAGGGTGGAAATCACCTCATGTAGCTCGGACAGTGCAGCGTCCGTGTCCGCCTGGGGTGGGATATTGACGACGCTGATGATGACTGAAGTAAACTCACGGGGCAGGTAGTGGGCACGGTATTTAATGGTTAGGAGCTCCAGGTTAGGCGAGCATGAGTGTTTGACAGGGACAACGTTCCTACTGTCACACCAGTTGTTATCAACCATAAGGCATACTCTACCTCCCTTTGATTTCCCGACTCACTCGTTCTGTCCATGCGGTGAACTGTAAGGAACTCTACAGGTTGAATGGTGAGGTCCGGTACGAGAGGAGTCAGCCATGTCTCGGTGAGGCAGATGATGTTGCAGTCCCGTATGTCCCTCTGGAACTGTATCCTGGCACTGAGTTCGTCCAGCTTGTTCTCCAGTGACTGGACATTGGCTGGTAAGATACTAGGCAGTGGCGTGTGGTGTGCTCTTCTCCTCAGCCTTTCTCTTACGCCAGCTCTTTTCCCCCGAGGCCGTCTGCGTGACCTGGGGCTCCCGCCTCCTCCTTTGTTTGTGTCGGCTCCCTGGGGCAGGATGTCCTGGGGCCACGTTGGGTCGGAAGAAAGTGGTTGCACAAAAAAGTTTGAGTAGTGTAGTGCCTGTCTGTCATAAGTGATATGACACAGGATAGGTGAGTTGAATAAGTTAAAAATAAAAGCAAAAAGCACTATATAGGTATGACGGCCGCTGAAATGAACCTGAAGCTGTATCAAACTGGTAGTGATGTCCAGATAAAGAGCCATGAAGCCTCGAAGCTTTTCAGCCAGTTGGTTCAAATAAAGGTTTATCAAATGCTGTTTACTTTCATTTACCCTTTAATATTAGTTTTAGACCCTGAGACTGATTTCCAAGCAGCTGATAACCAGAGTTACTACAGTGAATATAAACCCTTCTTCTTCTTCTTCTGTGGTTTTCTCTTCTTGTTCTTTCTTTCTGGGAATGTTCTAGACTGACTGACCTTCACGTCTTAAAGCTGTGATGGATTTTATTTCTTTTATTTGATCGTCTGAAATTAATTACTGAGCATGTTAAGCTGGTCGCGCAACATCTTCAGCGCTGTGGAGAATAAGCGGAGCTTGACTCGGTCTTTTCTATTTCGCCTTCAGGCACATTTTATTAAGGCCAACACAGCAGGTTACATCTGCATTAGGAATGAACAGAGAAAAGATTCAACAACCGTTCTCGTGGTACCTGCCTGCAACCGTGAACTTAAAAATAACGTGGTGACATCACGTCCACACGTACAACAGGTAAATGCATACAATGAGTAAGTGCGCCCTCTACTGGCAACACTTAACAGAGCAGATAACAGTTATTGTGTCAGATTTATTGTAATTCTCCACATTTAGTTTGTTCATTTGATTTCACGTTTTAATACATAGAAAATTGAAAAGTAAAAAAAAATGTTAGAAAAGTTCAAATGTTAAGAAGGTGCGCTTTATATCTTAGTGAACAACATAAACTGTCCCCCTTGGATTCAGCACCCCCCTGTGTAACTGGCTGCTGGACGTCCTCACCAACAGACCTCAGTGTGTGCAGGTGGGACAAAACGTCTCCAGTGTCTTGTCCCTGAGTACCGGTTCCCCCCAGGGCTGCGTCCTGAGTCCACTGCTGTTCACACTGATGACCCACGACTGCTCTGCTCTGCTAGGTTCACTACTAACCACATTGTGAAGTTTGCAGACGACGCAACAGTAGTGGGCCTCATCAGCAACAACGACGTCCAGGCTTACAGAGAGGGGTGAAACACCTGGTGGACTGGCGTGAGACCAACAACCTGATCCTGAATGTCTCAAAAACTAAAGAGATCATCGTAGACCTTAGGAAGAACCAGTCCAGCCACACTCCTCTCACCATCAACATCTCAGCAGTGGAGATCGTCAGCAGCACCAGGTTCCTGGGGGTGCAGATAACGAACACTCTGAACTGGTCCGAACAAACTGGATCCGTTGTAAAGAGGGCTCAGCAGCGCATGCACTTTCTGCGACGGTTGAGGAGAGTCAACCTGCCCCCTCCCATTCTCACCACCTTCTACAGAGGTACTATAGAGAGCATAGTGACCAGCTGCATCTCTGTCTGGTCAGGGGCTTGTAGTGCCTCTGACTGGAAGTCCCTACAGAGGCTGGTGAGGACAGCAGAGAAAATCATCGGGACTTCACTTCCTTCCATCTAGGACATTGCTAAGAGACGCTGTCTGACAAGGGTCTAAACACATCACCTCAGCCCCCTCATACCCCCAACATGGACTGTTCTCACTGCTGGCCTCTGGAAGGAGGTTTCACAGCCTACAGAGCAGTCTCATCGTATGCCATAAGACTGCTCAACGCATTATAAACAGTACCCCCCTCCACCCACTCCCATTACCCTGCAATTAAAAAAGTGCAGTAATATTTATCTGCATTTTAAGTTTTTTAGATGTATATTTATTCTATTCTGTATATACGTTCCTGTAAATTGTATATACCGTTTCTGTTAAATATTCCTGTTGTACTATGAGCCATTGTACTGAAATTTCTTTTTTATGGAAATCTAAATGACAAATAAAGTCTGTCTAAGTCTAAGTCTAAATATAGAGAAAGTTCCAATAGTTTCATCTTGAACTCTTGATGAAGTGGTCACACTGGTATGACTTCCTCTTCCTCTTCCTCTTCCTCAGTCATATGTCCTGAGATCTGGAAAAAATAATCACCCTCAAATCAGGTACCAGGTAAAATGACAGAACTGAGGAAAGATGATAACATCAGCTCCTTCTTACCTGTTCCTGTGACTCTCTGTCACTTTTCTTCCATTTACAGTAGAGCACCAAGATGAAGAGGAGGAAGAGGAGAACGCTGAAGAGGATGGGCAGCCACCACCACTGACAACCTGTACAGTCTATGGGTAAAAGGAGTCCAGGACACTCTGCAACAAAGCAGACATGAAGGTTAACAGTCAGTTCATCCTGTTTCTGTCCCGTTGTGTGTTTCATTAAATAAAGACTCAGTCTGTCTCTTACTGCTCTCTGTGATGGGTATTTCCTGACCGTCTCCCTCCATCGTCAGTACTGTGTTGTTCATCAGGATGTTGCAGACAACATGGAGGATCAGTTGGAAGCAGACCACACAGCTGGAAGGTGGAGGTGTCTGGGTGGAGGAGCAGGGAGGAAGTGGACTGATCTGAGTCCACAGGTTATAATGATCCTGATCAGAATTATAGAGCAGAGCAGCATCTGTGATGTTGGGATTAATGGTCTGATAACAGCTGATGATGTTCATCTAGAGAGAGAGAGAGAGAGAGAGAGAGAGAGAGAGAGAGAGAGAAAGAGAGAGGGTTTTTTTTTTAATTTTTAAAACAGCACTTTATTTACAGTTTTTGCAAAACAAACAAACAGTTATATGATCACTAAGTCAGTTTAGGAATGGTGCAAATATTAATTCTAAAAATTGTAAAAACAATCAATGAAATAAATAAAAATAGAATCCCTACTTGCACCCAGGGCCAGTTTTTGCTATGGGCAATGTGGGCGACCGCCCAGGGTGCAATATATGTGAGGGCGCATGAGAGTCCTCAAAAAAAAAAAGAAAAAAAAAAAACTCAAAACAAAACTCGCCAGTTTTCGAGACCAGTGGTTTTCAAAGTGGGGGCCGCGGTCCCCTGGGTGGCCGCCAGGGGGCGCTAGGGGGCCTCAGACAATTGGAGGGAAGATAAGAAAAAAAATATAAAATATAATCGAATTATTTTATGATTCATTATCATAAATCATAATTATTAATAATATATCATATCTAAATGTTATTTACCATGCTCATCTTTCTGAAAAACAGAAATATGAGGCAGCACTTATGCTAAACAAATGTAATAGTTATTGAATAGTGAATAAAAGTAAGAAAAAACATCATAAAAGATGAAGTTTCTTTACATATTTTGTAGCATTGTCTGTAGGTTTGCAAATGGGGTTCCCGGCCAGAAGCTAATTCTGTTTGGGGGGCCTTGGCATGGAAAAGCTGAACAAAAAAAAATAAATAAATAGAAACCGAGAAAAACACTCAATTTCTCCTCAATTCGCTCAGCAGCTCCTCAGCTCACACTCCACTCAGAGAGAGATAGAGAGAGGGGGGGGGGGGGGGGGGGGGGGAGAGAGAGAGAGAGAGAGAGAGAGATCTGTTATTGACACATTATAAAAATCCATCATCATCTTCACTTTAGTCACAACAAAAGGACGTGTGGAGACCTCACATGAATCTTTTTTTTTATTTTTTTATTTTTTAAAATTAAGCAAATTTCACCAATTTCGGCCACGAATTAATTGATGCAAATAGGTTTATTGGTATTTATTTTATTTTTTTGGATGAAAAGGGTTTCCACTTGAGTTGTTTTTCTCTCATGTTTTCTCTCTCTCTCTCTCTTAACCACTGTGGCTGTGACGTTGTTCCTTTGACCAAATATGGACTGTCACAGAGCGTCTACCTCACGCTGCTTGTAATGTCTTCAAAGAATAATGTAGCACTGGTAACTTAAATCACTCTGCCAAGTTTATTGTTGGCCAACATGAATCACAACATGAAGCACAACATGGATCACAGAAAACAGCCAATCAGACATTGGACTTCCTCACTGTCACCTGAGCCAATCACCTGCAGTCTTTTCCACCTTGTGTTCACCCCTTCCTTTGTTTGAAGTGAACTCGGCTTCATTCAGATACACAGCAGCCACTCGATCACACCACATCACTCAGCATCAGAATCTCTATCATAAACCAGCAGGAAATTGCTCATTGTTTTCCTTGATGCATTTCAAGTATTTTTTGTTATAAGAATATTCAATACAATACCGGTAACATCAGCACTGTGTCTTGTGCTTTATTAATCTCCACACAGCTTCATGAGTCGAACCTTAGCGCAGCATTACCCTAATAATTACATATAGTAGCCTAGCAAATTATTATTCTTATTCCTCATACCTATTGTGCATTGTTTAATATGAATATTCTATTGTAAGTGTTACAATAATTCTGACTCAACCTCAGCATAATCGGTAAATCATTATCCATGTGAGCATATAATCTCTCTGAGCTTAACAACAGTAACATTCATTAAAACTCATTATTGGCATTTCTTTTCATTGTTATGCTGATGATAGTCAGATATATATGCCACTAAAGAAGAAGGATGCCTTATCGCTCAAACCACTCCTGTTGTGTCTTGAAGACATTAAAGACTGGATGACCTTAAACTTTTTAAATTTCAATGAAAATAAAACAGACGTGATGGTGTTTGGTCCTAGTGGGATCGGTGAACCTTATCCTGTTGATTTGGGCCCCTTGTCTCCCTATGTGAATCCAGTAGTCTCAAATTTGGGCTTCCAGATGGACAGTGATTTTAAATTGGATCGGCAAATTGGTGCAGTGGTTAAGACCAGCTTTTTTCACCTTAGGCGGTTGGCAAAAGTTAAGCCCTTCCTTTCACATCAGCACTTTGAGACAGTAATCCATGCCTTCATCACATCCCGGCTGGATTACTGTAACGCACTTCATCTAGGGGTCAGCCAGTCGTCCCTCGCACGTCTCCAGTTGGTCCAGAATGCGGCTGCTGGTCTCTTAACTGGAGGACGTGACAGGGAGCACATAACTCCCATTCTGGCCTCCCTCCACTGGCTGCCTGTGCACTTTAGAGTTCATTTTAAGATTCTTTTATTTGCTTTTAAATCTTTAAGTGGTCTGGCTCCACCTTACCTCTCTGAGCTTCTTCGTCCTTACACCTCTGCTCGGTGTCTCAGGTCACCTGATCAGCTGCTTCTAGAGGTGCCAAGGTCTAAATGGAAGCTCAGAGGGGACAGAGCTTTCTCTGTTGCTGCGCCCAAATTGTGGAACGACCTACCACTCCATATCAGACAAGACCCCTCACTGTCCATTTTTAAAACTGGTCTTAAAACCCATTTTTATTCCTTGGCCTTTGACCCAGCATGAGACTGTTTTTTCTGCTTTTGTTTAGTGCTTTTAGTGTTTTTTAATAGTTTGCCTCACCATTGTACAGCACTTTGTTTCAGCTGTGGTTGTTTTTAAAGTGCTTTATAAATAAAGTTGAGTTGAGTTGAAATTATTTCTGCTCAAAATCACATTTAAATAATAATAATATTAAAAAAACAATACTGACCAAACGTGACTAAAAGAATAGTACAGTTTGTGTTTTAAAGGAACTAAACCAATGACAGTAACACAGACTTTGGGAGATCATTTTATATTTGATGTTTCTAAAAGTTTAAACCTGGATTAAAGTGTGAAGACGCAGCGTCATTCAGAATAAAACAACCTGTTCACCTCTTTGCTGTGTTTTTAAAAGTACATATCTACTTTGATTTGCTATTTTCATAGAATATTAATAGTACTTCTACATGAGTACCATCAGCCTGTAGATGATCCTGCAGATATTCATTCATTCATTCATTCATTCCATATCAGAGATAAAGACTAAAGCCTGGTAGATACTGTTCACAAAGACAGAAACATAAACTGCAGCCTCTTACCTTCCTTCTCTCCTTCTTCCAACAGCTGTTAAGATTTCTGAAGAAACTGATCGAGTGGACAAACGTATTCGCAGTTTCTTGGCTGCAACGAAGAGAACTGGGACCAAATCACACCTTCAGTGGTACGACAGAACGACTGCACGATTGCAGTCAGTGGTTTAGTTCCTGTTTGACTGTCTCACTCATGTAACCTGAAGGTGCGAAAACACAATCCCCATATTGAGTTGTGTGACTGACATCGTTCTACACTGATCCGTTATGAGAATGTTTTATAAAAAACAGACTTGTCATAGTAGTCAAACTGTAGATAATGCAGAGCTTTGAAATCTGTGAAAGTGAATGTAGGTTTTTACTTCAGCAGAGCAGAACAACTTGATTCTACTTTTATTAAGTGGTTCTTCATGAGCTTTGTTACGTTTGATGGCTGAAATATGATCGGATAAAAGCTCTAATGCAAAGTTACACTGCAGGAGTCACCTCAGCTGAGAGACAGACGAGACACAAGATGAAAAGAAGAAACTATTGGGAATAAATTAATAAGATTAATGGAAAATTGTCCCAACCTTAAATAACACTCAGCTTGGGTACAGCTGAGTGTTAACTATCTCAAGTATGACGGGGAGCATTACTCCTATTCTAGGAAGTCTTGTGGGATTTTATCAGGTTTTTCTTTGATTTTGTTTTTCACAGTCTCACACTCTCTACTCAGGTTCAATTCAATTTCAATTCAATTTTATTTCTATAGCATCAATAACAATACAAATCGTCTCAAGACGCTTTACAAAAACCCGGCCTGAAACCCCCAGAGCAGCCTGAAGGCAACGGTGGCAGGAAAAACTCCCTTTTAACAGGAAGAAACCTGGAGCAGAACCCAGCTCATATGGAGGAACCCATCTGCCTAAGGCCAGCCGTGTACAGACAGAAGAAAGAGAGAAGAGAACAGCAAGATAAACATCCATCTGTCATAGATACACATATCTGACTAAAGTGTACATGTGGAATCTTATGATACAAACTGATGATGTTACATGACAGTTTGAAAATGTAAGAGGAATCATAGGCAGGTTGGAGAATTGTTCATTCAGGTAGGAGTGGATAACTGCAGGATTCCATGAAGACTGGGCAGGCTGATGAGACCACGACAACAGATGTAGTATGGAGCTCCACAGGAAACACACCACTCCAGGCCAGAGGTTGTCTGCAATGAGTTCCACATTCATCATGAGTCATGAATGATGAATGAGTTCAACGTGCCAGGACACGGTGCAAAGAGGACGTTTTCTTTTTTAACATATTCTTCCATGGTTTATTCTGATTTTAAAGTAAGTAAAAGCACAAGAATGGAGACAAATAGTTTAAGATTCGACCTAACACAATACTGAGGTCTAACCAGGCTGTCTGATTTTGTGTAGGGACAGAAAACAATTAAAAGGAAAGAGAAATATTCCAGACTTGTTTGTACAGAAGCACAAGACAGGCCCAGATCAGACCCAGACAGACCCAGATCAGACCCAGACAGGCCCAGATCAGGCCCAGATCTGACCCAGACAGACCCAGATCGGACCCAGATCAGACCCAGATCAGACCCAGACAGGCCCAGATCAGACCCAGATCAGACCCAGACAGGCCCAGATCAGACCCAGACAGGCCCAGACAGACCCAGATCGGACCCAGATCAGACCCAGATCAGACCCAGACAAGCCCAGATCAGGCCCAGATCAGACCCAGACAGGCCCAGACTGACCCAGATCAGACCCAGATCAGGCCCAGATCAGACCCAGACAGACCCAGATCAGGCCCAGATCAGACCCAGACAGACCCAGATCGGGCCCAGATCAGACCCAGATCAGACCCAGATCAGACCCAGACAGGCCCAGATCAGACCCAGATAAGACCCAGATCAGACCCAGACAGGCCCAGATCAGACCCAGACAGGCCCAGATCAGGCCCAGATCAGACCCAGACAGACCCAGATCAGGCCCAGATCAGACCCAGACAGGCCCAGATCAGGCCCAGATCAGACCCAGACAGACCCAGATCAGACCCAGACTCAGGGTCGGTTTTTGCTATGGGCAATGCGGGCGACCGCCCAGGGCGCAATCCATGTGAGGGCGCACGAGCGCCCTAAAAAAAAAAAAAAAACTGGAAACAAAACTCGTCAGATTCTAGACTACCGCTCATTTCCATGTCAAGTTAGTAGAGTGGGCGCTGGAGCGCCCTCATTGTCACGTCAACTTGCTGCTGAGAGTCATACGGGTTGTGTGTGTGTGTCAGAAGAGGCAAGGAGGAGGGGACCGAGGGATAGACTGATCCCAGGCCACACAACACAAACTGCTTCCAAATAAATTGTATTTCATTCCTAAAATTAACATAGACCCATACCTACATGTAATGAATTGGGTTATGTGACAAATGACAAAAAAAAAAAAAAAAAAAATATGTGCAGTGATCTACGTGACTCACGTAACTCCGGTTGATTGACGGGCGAACGGACGGTGTTGGCAAAAAGTAATGCAAAAGTTAATTATGTCGAGTCTTCATTTTAGCATGGATCAAAGTGAAAGACCAAAGAAGCATCAGGTGCCCAGTTCAAAAAAAGAAGAAAAGGAGAAACGGGAAAAAGATAAAGGTATGCAGATTTCTATGAGTGACGTGAGTGACAGTAGGCTATAGGCTATTTAGGGCGCCAAGGGATGGTTCGCCCAGGGCGTAAATCTAGCCAGGACCGCCTCTGCCCAGACTGACCCAGATCAGACCCAGACAGACCCAGATCAGACCCAGATCAGATCCAGATCAGACCCAGACTGACCCAGATCAGACCCAGATCAGATCCAGATCAGACCCCAGCCATGAACCCAGCAGCCCTGGCAGCTCCCAACCAGGAGAAACCCAGTCCTGGATGGAGACAGTGTCACTGTTGATGTGTTGTAAATGCATATATTTTTGTAAAATGTTAACACAGTGTTTTGTTGAATGATTTAAAATGTTTTCAAAACAAAGCATTAATCCAAAAATGATATCCAGTATTTATAATGATATTTATAGACTGTATATCTAACAAAGTATGCTAGAATAATGTTCAGCTACTGAAAACCTAATAGTTTGCTTCAATGTTACGACAGTACACTTTTGAGTTTATCTGATTGGTTTTGATGTGTGGAAGGGAATTATTTTTGTATTTGATTTAAGGTGAAATATGAACAAGGATGCATTGTCAACTTCAGATTTGAAGTATTTTATTTAGACCACGTTTGCCTCATGTTGAATACACTGACCAGTAGTACTACAAACTGCTCCTGATCAAGTCCTGATCATTTTGTAATAGTGAGTAAATACTACTGACAGATTTCTGGGTAAACTAAATAGAGTAGTCTTACATGTTTCTACAACAGTGCATTTTTCTGGACTTCTTAAAAAAGGGTGTGATGGCCACCTGTTGCTGTAGGACCTGTTGTGTGTTTTTCCTTCTCATGTTGTTGCTTGTCTGTTTCTGCAGGTACCTTAGTCTTAGACACACTGATACTCCCACTCAAACCACATTTCTTTCTTATGGGTTGGTTGTTGACGTTATTTGAATGAAGTGGTTAAACTTTACGCTTAATCTGTGCCTCTCCTTTTTTTGCCATGACTTACGAGCCAGGTCATGACAAAAGGCAAAATTGAGAGTATACCCACTTCTCCAGGGACGACTACACCACTGCCTGTGTCATATATCAATATGTCACATTTAAAGCATCTATTGATCAAATATGACTAAAAGAATAGTACAGTTTGTGGTTTAAAGGAACTAAACCAGTGACAGTAACACAGACTTTGGGAGATCATTTTATATTTGATGTTTCTAAAAGTTTAAACCTGGATTAAAGTGTGAAGACGCAGCGTCATTCAGAATAAAACAACCTGTTCACCTCTTTGCTGTGTTTTTAAAAGTACATATCTACTTTGATTTACTATTTTCATAGAATATTAATAGTACTTCTACATGAGTACCATCACCCTGTAGACGATCCTGCAGATTTTCATTCATTCATTCATTCATTCATTCCATATCAGAGATAAAGACTAAAGCCTGGTAGATACTGTTCACTGGTTAAAGACACAAAGACAGAAACATAAACTGCAGCCTCTTACCTTCCTTCTCTCCTTCTTCCCACAGTTAAGATTTCTGAAGAAACTGATCAAGTGGACGAACGTTCTGCAGTTTATTGGCTGCAACGCAGAGAACTGGGACGTGGACGACACCTGGGTTAAAATCAAGACGCAGGAAGTGGAATCTTTCACAGAGCACATCAATGCAGTGGACAGCAACATTATAATGGACAGGACCATTATAAGTACCTGGGAGTCCACATGAACAGCAGACTGGACTGGAGGGACAACAGTGATGCTGTGTACAAGAAGGGACTGAGTAGACTCTACTTCCTGAGGAAGCTCAGGTCTTTTAACGTATGCAGCAAGTTGCTGGAGATGTTCTACCAGTCTGTTGTTGCGAGTGCCCTGTACTTTGCTGTGGTTTGTTGGGGGACTAGCACTAGCAAAAAGGACATAAGTAGGATCGACAAATTGATCCGAAAGGCTGGTCATGTGATTGGCAGTAAGTTGGAGACGTTTGTCTCAGTGAGGGACAGGAGGACACTGGACAAACTGCTCTCCATCATGGACAATCCGTCACATCCACTACACCAGACAACTGAGGGGCAGCGGAGCTCATTCTCCAACAGATTGATCCAGCTCCGCTCCCACACTGAACGCTACAGGACTACTTTCATACCATTCTCTGTCCAGCTGTACAACAACTCACCTTTCTGTGACAGATAACTCAATGTTATTAATGTTAATGGACACTACTGCACCTTACACCTTACCCTGTATATATAATTTATATTTATATTCTTCCATTTCTTGTACATTTGTTTATATTCTAATATGATAATTTGTACATTTTGGCTTATACTATTTCTATTTTATGTTACTAGATCTTATTCTAACTATTTTTTATTTCTATTTTATTTTATTTAATCTTTTCTTTTTATCTGAGGTTCTTAAGAGTGTGTTTTTTATGACAACTAAGCTACTGTAACCAAGCAATTTCCCTTGTGGATCAATAAAGTTTATCTAAGTCTAAGTCTAAGTCTAACATCAAGTTGCAAAAACACATTAAACGGGCACTCAAGACATGTGGATATCCCAACTGGGCCTTTGTAAAAGGCTCAAAAAGGTACCCCAAAAAGGACAGAGGGGAGCAATCCCCTACATGGCTGGAGTGTCTGAGAAACTCAGGAGAATTTTCAGAAATTTTCGTACTGTAAACAAACAGACTGATAATAAATAGATAAATAACTACTGTTAACTAATAAATAATTTCTCAGTCTTTGCTAGCTGTTAATTTTGTGCTCGCGCGCTCGTTTGCTCACATCCTGTGCATCTCCTCCGTCACTAGGTCCTGAAAACCTAGACGCCTCTGGACAGGGACAAAAACAGTCCCCCCTCAACAACAGGTAAGTACCCAGTCGTTAATGGAAATTAGCTGCACCAGTTTCTGGTCATTAGTATAACAAGTTTCAGAAGGACCTCAGACTTCCCACCAGACCCCTAGAACTGAAGAAGTTACTCAGATGGAAAGTTTGTATCAAAAAATCCCTTCACAGACATACATATTTGACCTTGAGTAATCTGCTGGGTGAAACAGCATCAATAATGTTTTGTAAAAAACAGGTCATAACCAAAGTGAAACTGTAGATGATGCAGAGCTTTGTGTAGAGTTCTCTGTCTAAAAAAATATGTTAGTGAATGTAATCTGTGAAAGTGGATGTAGGTTTTTACTTCAGCAGAGCAGAACAACTTGATTCTACTTTTATTAAGTGGTTCTTCATGAGCTTTGTTACGTTTGATGCACTGATAGGAGAGCACTTTTATTTTATTGTACTTGTGACCATGTGCGCAGATGGCAGTAGGGACTCTCCCTCCTCTCCTCTCCCTCCCTCCCCTCTGTCATATACGTGCTATATATATATATATATATATATATATATATATATATATATATATATATATATATATATATATATATATATACGTGTGTGTGTGTGTGTGTGTAACGTGTATTACGACGGCACGTAACACTTTACGTTTTTCACATTTACGGAAGGGTTTTGTTTATGAGGAATTACACTGTGCGAGGTGGCATAAAATAAAGGAGTTGTGGATAAAGACCTTGACCCTCGACATTTCTTACATGGTGTCAGAAGTCCTACAGAGTATAGGCGACACAGACAGGGGAAGAGACGGGATGGCAAAATTCAATCCACCCACAGACTTTCCTTTTGATAAACCGACTGAATGACCGGATTGGAAACAACGCTTTCAGCGGTTCAGAGTAGACACAAAGCTAAATAAAGATGACGGCGTACAGGTGAGCTGCCTTATCTACGCAATGGGGAACGAGGCGGAAAACATCTTTAAGTCGTTTACGTTTGCAGAGGACAGACATAAAGAGGACTTTGATATCGTGGTGACGAAGTTTGATGAATATTTTTTTCCGAGGAGGAATGTTATACACGAGCGAGCATGTTTTCATCAACGTCAGCAGAGGCCAGGCGAAAAAGCCGAGAGCTTCATCGGAGCCTTACATGAACTGTCTGAGCACTGTGAATTCGGCGCCACTAGGGAGGAAAATATCCGCGACCGTATAGTAGCCTACGGGCCCCCTGAAAGAATATCGGCGTGGGCCCCTCTACCCCATTCATTGCCACTTTTATTTTTACAACTGTGTATTATGATGTTTTTCTTTGTTTTTCTGTTGATGCCTGGTGTATAATCACTCAACATAAGTTAGAGTATTATTATGTAAATTATTCCAATTTCTCTGATTTGCAACACGTTATTACACCTCTGATTGCATATATCTTCAATGAACCACTCAACAAATAGGTAGTGGGTATTTTATTGTATTTATTAACTGATGAAGAATACACAAAATCTAAATGGGCTTACTCAGTAGGCTACCATAGCTCTAGGCAGACAGCTTCACTTTGCCATTGTATGTGGAGGGCAAGCTCTTTTGAATAATGTCACCCTTGTCAGGCAAAAAATATTTGTAAACCATCCAAAAGTCAGTGTTAACTGTCCAAAATTCTAAACTGTCTATTTGTTATTGTCAGCCATTATGGTGTATTTTATTTTATATCGCTGTGAAAACAACAACAAACCTTGTTGGAACATTTAACTTTTTTTTGGGGTTGCCCTTCATCTGCATGCCATGTGGGCTAGAATTGCGAAAACATTATTGGATCATTCTTATAATTGACATTTTTCTGGGCCAATCGGAATCTTAGCACTTGCTCCTGTATTTTTAGGACAGAGTCAACGCCAAGTACTGTACGAACGTAGACCTTGCATAAAGTTAGCCTATGCTTCGAGCTAAATGGCTAATGTTAGCCAGCAAGACAAGCGGAGGTTGTAACCTCAACGTTAGTAACGTTAGCTAGGCTTGTTAACCGGGTACTCGGCCCTGAGTTCCACGATATACGGCTACTACTCGAATTCTGAGCTAACCTGAATATTCATTATGGATGTTGTCGTGTGCGTTGGGCACATAAAAGGTTGCACATATTATATTGGTATTTTATCGTATTTGACTGTAGATAGGTTTATGAGTGAAGTTACCAACACAATAGATTGGCCGTAACACACTCACCCATTTTAGAATCACATTCCCTCTCCCTGTCTGTCTCTCTCATTTTCTCACAAACACACATACAGACACAACGGTCAGTTACCTACACTAGGAATCGCTGCTCTACAATAGAGAGCCGAAGTCCCGCCCCTCTACTTCCGGGTCATGGGACCTATCTTTTGAAAAAATCTGAACGGCAGTCTATGGAGAGATCATAATTATTTTTTGGTCCCGTTCGAATTGTGGCATGAATTTCACATATGATGTGTGTGAATTTAAAAGATAAATTTTCACGTCAAGAAATAAATGATTTGATGTAAATAAGCTGAACAACATTAGGTTTTGTATGAGATCGCTTAGTGAACTACATCTCTCGTCTCGAACAATGTACGTCACTAGAGAACTATGGCTGTCTCCTTGTTGAGCTTTACCGTCTTCTTCCAGGACGAAGGCAGAAGCATATAAACGAGGTGAAAATCATTATAAATCGGGTCATGTCGAGAGCTGTAGTTACACCAAGGGAGTTTTGGTTCTTCTTAGAAGAATGTTGATGTCCTGGGCCCCTGCTCTGTTGCTCCTAGCCCTGGCTTCCCTCTCTAGTCTTTTCTAGTCTCCAGATTTGTGTTTTTTGTTCCATCATCTTCATCTCCCTCACTCCCTGCTGGAGTTCGCTCGCGCTCAATTCGAACCCGCGGTGTGGACCAAACCATTTTTTAAGAAGGGGCCAAGAGGGTTATTGAAATTATTAAAATTAAAATATTGCGTGACTTTGTGGCTTTATTTTAGTTCGGATTCATTACTATGAATATATATTAGTCGTAGAGGCTACTGGGGGCTGTGTGTGGGCCCTGATGGGCTGTGGACCCTTAGAATTGTCATCACCTTTCCCCCCTATACGACGGCGCTAAGGGCCCACAGCCCATCAGGGCCCACACACAGCCCCCAGTAGCCTCTACGACAAAATTATTATGCATAGGCCTAACTAATATAGGCCTATATAGGTGCCAGTATCAACCCAGTTCATAAGGATTTCATACTACACTGTAACTTTAAATTAAACTGTAATATATGCCAAGAGATTATATCAATGTCCATGAAGCTTGTTTGTTATTGTAAAGATGTGATTTTAAAGTAAGTTAAAGTACAAGGATGGAGACAAATAGTTTAAGATTCGACCTAACACAATACTGAGGTCTAACCAGGCTGTCTGATTTTGTGTAGGGACAGAAAACAATGAAAAGGAAAGAGAAATATTGCAGACTTGTTTGTAAAGAAGCACAAGACAGACCAAGATCAGACCCAGACTGACCCAGATCAGACCCAGATCAGACCCAGACAGGCCCAGATCAGACCCAGACAGACCCAGATCAGACCCAGACTTTTTTTTTGCCGAAATGCCGAATAAATGCATTTTAATTTTCAAACTCAAAAAGAATCGTTTGCAGAATCGTGATTTCAATCTTGACCAAAAAAAATTGTTTTTTCCAAAATCGAGCAGCCCTACCTGTTGCTGTAGGACCTGTTGTGTGTTTTTCCTTCTCATGTTGTTCTCATGTTGTCTCAGAGCTTTGTGTAGTTCTCTGTCTAAAAAAATATGTTAGTGAATGTAATCTGTGAAAGTGGATGTAGGTTTTTACTTCAGCTGAGCAGAACAACTTGTTGTTGTACTTGTGACCATGCGCGCAGATGGCAGTAGGGACGGGAGCGGGGGGTGACATTTACAAACCCACCACAACACCCACAATTTCCCGGTGAGACGGTTAAAAACCCCCACTTTTCCTTTTTAACACCCACACTTTTCTGGTGAGAGGGTTCAAACACAGCACTTTTTCTGCAGTTTTTGAGCAGTTACACTCAAACGCCTCACTACAGTCGCTCAGTTTCTCTGGCCGTTCTGTGTCTGCGCTCGTGCAGCTGCCCCATGGTTAGTGAAACGGTGAAATCTCCACTTTCCAGGTACTGTGAATGAGTGTTTATGCTTTCGAGTTTTTTAAATAAGCTTGGTATATGTTTATATTTGTTGACATGTTGAGTATTTTGGGTATTATATTTCGCTTTTTAGACTAATGCTAATTACTAATTGGGATATTGTTCAGCAGCTAGCTAAATTCGGTTATGTATGTGGCGTGTAATGTATAAAATAACTGATGAAGAAGGCAGGGAATTGACAAGGAGGAGGGATTGCCATTGTTCAGCAGTGTATTTTTGGGTTAAGACTTGCCGTGTGCCATATTCACCAAGAGAGGCTGGACCGACAGACAAGAAATTGCCCAGTCTCTGAGTCTTAGACGGTAAATGTGTTTGTCTGACTATAGGGAATTCCTGATAGTACTACTTCTGTCATTTAAAATGTAAATTTAATTCACTGTAAACATACTTATTTTCATTTATGTAAATATGTTGTTGTTTAAACTTCTGAGTTCATACACAATTGTTAAAATAAAATATATTTTGCACAAGGCATGAAGTTTTGGTAAGTGATTGGCATTCCAGACAAACAGCAGTTTCATCATGTATGACTAGTGTTGATCAGGCAGGCCTTTGTTCCTTTGTTTAACAGTGTTCATTGTTGTTTATCCAGGATTTCAAATAAGAATTCTCCAATGGCTTTTTAGTGCAAACCATTGGCCCATAGCCTATTATGAAGGAAACTACTTGAGCGCTAGTTGAACCCAAATTACACAAAAATAACTTACTGAGTTGAAATCATTTGCTGACAGCTTGGTCCCCCCCACTTCAAAAATCCCATCTGCATCCCTGCTTGTGACAATGACAATAAAGACCTATTCTATTCTATTCTATTCTATTCTACATGAGAACCAGACCAGAGAAGAGAAAGAGAGAGGCTGTTTATACCTATTCCTCTGCCTGAGGACAAAGACTGAGAGGCTGAAGAAGAGTTTTATCCACATGTCATCTGTCTGCTCAACTCTGCCTTAACCGGACTTAAATTCCACTGCACTTTATTCATGTAGCTGCTCAATACTGTAAATGTGTGTATATATACGAGCCACTCAAGTTTACACTTGAGTTTACCGTCTAGATTTTATTTTATTTTTCTCAGGTTTAAATTTACACTTATATTGTTTACCTTGTGTGTTATGTGCAATTACTACTGTTTTACTGTAGTACTTTTTTAACTACTGGCTGCAGGTACAAAAATACATTTCACTGTGCATTGTACTACGTACAACTGTGCATGTGACAAATAAAACTTGTCTTATGTCTAGATATCAGTTATATGTGTCAGCCATTACTCATGATAATAAACCACTTGACAAACACCAACCAACTACTCAGGAAGCTTGAGGCCTGGGAGCCGTCACAGTCTTAACAGATGAGCTGAATCATGAGCCACTCATTACACTCACACTCCCGTCTCTGTCTCCTGCTTGAAAGTTCATTCCATTTACATAATGCGTGCAGGGAACAACCCGTAGTATAATTATAACCTCATTATGACTCAAACCATAACACCAGGTGTCCAACAGACCTGAATGCAGAGTAATCCTGTATTCATTCAGATCTACTTCACTGCTGCTCAAAGTGACACAACGACATGTCTGTTCACACAAACACACAACTCTGGGTTCAGTGTCTTGTTCCCAGACACACAGGTGCTGTGTTGCTTTGTGCTATGCAGATGTGAACATAGAAGGCGCCTCTCCGGCTAGTCATTTTTATAAATATTACTAAATACCACAGCGGGTTGCCCCAGAACCAGAAAGTCTATGTGTCCACACCCTCCAGAACCCCACAATATCAGAGTTTAGTCAAATCAGCAGAGACTCTGAAGCCTTTTCTCATGCTCTCCTATAAAGGTGAGCCTCAGGCCTCCCCCCCCCCCCCCCATCCCTCCATTTTCCTTTTTCTCCCATGCCTTCTTTCTCTGAGGAACGTGAAGAGTCGATGGAGGACGCAGGGCCTCCAGGCAGGTGTACCCCTGCCCACAAAACGGATTGTGATCAAACCGGTTTGATGATAATATCTACTGAGATGATTAATGAATCTTAACATGTCACCTCATTATAATATTTCTCTCTTGCACTTTCTAGCATTACCACATACCTCTTGTGTTTGCTCTTCAGATGTAAAATGAGTCATAACCACACTGTGTTTAAAAAAAGAGGGACAATTCTCAGATGAGTGGTGAAACGTCTTCTCAAAGAACTCTACGAGTCCAGTTTCCTTTTTTAAACCTTTTTGGATATATCATGACCTGGATGACTGAGAACCTTCACAGACGTATCTCAAGGCGGTTAAAGTGTCGCTGACAGATGAGTCCTGTGGCTGAAATAACTGCAGAGAAACTCTTTCAGCCTGATTTCTAAACTTTCTTTCCAGCCATTTCCTCAGAGACGAAGGTGGAATCTGTCTTTCTAACTTTTTATATTTACTGTGTGTTGTTCTATTTTTTTGTCTTGTTCTTGCACGATGCTCACATGTGCCTTAAAGTTTCCTGAGTCTGAATCTGAATCATTTGGATCATTTGCATCGGCCAAGAACCAAACGTCACTCATTAAAACCAACCACAGATCATATCAGTTATTACCTTCTCGTGGATTTACTGAAAATTAAGAAGAAAACACAATACAATCCAGCCTGTCCACAACCAGAGACAGAGAGACAGTTTGTGATTGCGTTATAATTAACACACAAACACTCAGGGCTTTGTTCCATGTGAGTCATAGAGGCAGATCTAACCATTAGTTAACTTTACTTTAAAGTTCTCATGTTTGTTGACTCACATGTCTCTAAGTCAAACCTCTAGAGAGATTCCTTATGGGGTGCCGTTTGTAAAGCGGCTCATGCTGAAAATAACAGCAACATTTTGTCACATTTAGCTTCAAACAATGTTTAAAAAACTGGTGTGAATTTTTTAGTCACTTTTTTGCACATTTACAACAATATTTGTCAACTTAGAGATATTTTAAATATTTAAATCTAAATCTAAATGTTAAATCTAAATGCTAAATCTAAATCTAAATGTTAAATTTAAATGTTAAATCTAAATCTAAATCTAAATCTAAATGTTAAATCTAAATCTAAATCTAAGTCTTAACTCTAAATGTTAAATCTAAATCTAAATGTTAAATCTAAATCTATACCGGAAGTAGCAAAATAAAAGCTCGAGGAGGTCAGAGTGTGTTTATAGTGGCAAATAACGAATAAAACCCATCTTATCCGGGGAAATGGACTCTTGGACGTGGATTATCGTGATAATAACTACCTAAAATAACAAACACGTTTGGAGAAACTTTATTTGAAGAGTATTTGACATTTGAATTTGCATATTAGTTAAATATTTAGTTTCACCCGAAATATTTAGATTTAACGTTTAGATTTAGATTTAACATTTAGATTTAGATTTAACATTTAGCTTTAGATTTAACATTTAGATTTAGATTTAACATTTAGATTTATATTTAACATTTAGATTTAAGATTTAAGATTTAGATTCAACATTTAGATTTAAGATTTAAGATTTAGATTTAGATTAAGATTTAACATTTAGATTTAGATTTAACATTTAGATTTAGATTTAACATTTAGATTTAGTTTTAACATTTAGATTTATATTTAACATTTAGATTTATATTTAACATTTAGATTTATATTTAACATTTAGATTTAACATTTAGATTTAGATTTAGATTTAACATTTAGATTTAGATTTAAATTTAACATTTAGATTTGGTTTTAGATTTAGATTTAACATTTAGATTTAGCATTTAGATTTAACATTTAACATTTAACATTTAGATTTAGATTTAGAAATTACATTTAAATATTTAAAATATCTCTAAGTTGACAAATATTGTTGTAAATGTGCAAAAAAGTGACTCTCAAAAATTCACACTTGTTTTTTAAACATTGTTTGAAGCTAAATGTGACAAAATGTTGCTGTTATTTTCAGCATGAGCCGCTTTACAAACTGCACCCCATAATTCCTTTCCTTTGTTCCAGCCAACTACTCTGTGGATTGATGTGAAATTAGTTTCATACGTTCCAGTTCCCCTGACGATGGACTGGAGGAACTGTGCTGAAAACTACAAAAAGATCCAAAGTGACTACAAAGAGACACAGCATCAGAATAAAGATGGCTGCTTCCAGTTTGAGTGTTACTCCTTTGGAGTCAGCAAAGACATTCTACAGACTTTTTACTTCAGGTTTATTGAGAACATCATCACCTTCTCAATAACCTGCTGGTTCCACTCCATCAGCCTCCACAACAGAAACTGATTCCAGAGCACCGTTTCACTCTAAGTAAGTAAGTAAGTAAATTTAATTTATAAAGCACATTTAAACACAGCATAGACTGACCAAAGTGCTGTACAGTGGATAACAAGTATTAAAACAAATAATACAGAAAAACACATTGGACCATTAGTCATAAAAACATAATTAAAAGGAACCACATAGGATAAGCAGGAGTACAGGATTAGGGATCAAGGAAGGCCAGAGAGTAAAAATGAGTTTTTAGCAGTAGCATTTGAAGCAGTAGCATTTGAAGGCAGAAATGGAGGGGGCAGATCTAATATCCAGGGGAAGCTGGTTCCACAGACGCGGAGCAGCAACTTCAAAAGCTCTATCACCCCTTAGTTTGAGCCGAGAACGCGGCGCATGGAGAATCCCTTTACCTGAGGATCTCAGGGACCTTTGCACTGAGTAGGGCTGTACAAGGTTGGTGATGTAGGTTGGGGCCTGCCCATTTAGTGCCTTAAAAACAAATAATAAAACGTTAAACTGAATCCTAAAAACAACTGGGAGCCAGTGCAAGGAGGCCAAAATGGGGGTGATGTGTTCACGCCTCCTGGTGCCAGTTAGAAGACGCGCAGCTGCATTTTGGACCAGCTGCAAACGTCTAATTGAGGATTGGGGGAGACCAAGGTAGAGGGAGTTGCAATAATCCAGCCGTGATGTAATAAAGGCATGGATCACTTTCTCAAGGTCATTGTGAGATAGGAAAGATTTGAGGCGGGAGATTGTTCTGAGCTGATAAAAACTATTTTTGACAACAGAGCTAATCTGTTTCACAGAGCTAAACTCTAAGATCATTGGCCTGCCCGTAAGAACTCTATCACACATTCACGACCAACAGACTCTGACCCTAGCAGTTAAAATTAAGACCCCTCACACAGTACTGGGTTGAGACAGTGTCACTGTTGATGTGTTGTAAATGCATATATTTTTGTGAATTGTTAACATATTGTTTTGTTGAATGATTTAAAATGTTTTCAAAACAAAGCATTAATCCAGAAATGATATCCAGTATTTATAATGATATTCATAGACTGTATATCTAACAAAGTATGCTAGAATAATGTTCAGCTACTGAAAACCAAATAGTTTGCTTCAATGTTACGACAGTAAACTTTTGAGTTTATCTGATTGGTTTTGATGTGTGGAAGGGAATTATTTTTGTATTTGATTTAAGGTGAAATATGAACAAGGATGCATTGTCAACTTCAGATTTGAAGTATTTTATTTACATAAATGTTGAAAAATCCCTGAAGCACCACGTTTGCCTCATGTTGAATACACTGACCAGTAGTACTACAAACTGCTCCTGATCAAGTCATGATCATTTCGTAATAGTGAGTAAATACTACTGACAGATTTCTGGGTAAACTAAATAGAGTAGTCTTACATGTTTCTGCAACAGTGCATTTTTCTGGACTTCTTAAAAAAGGGTGTGATGGCCACCTGTTGCTGTAGGACCTGTTGTGTGTTTTTCCTTCTCATGTTGTTGCTTGTCTGTTTCTGCAGGTACCTTAGTGGGCCAGTCTCAGTTTGGGTATGAGGATCACCTGGCCAGTCTCCCTGATCCGTTAAGATCTGGCAGTCACAGCCCTCACTCGCTCTTCCTCTCTGCCTCTCGACCTCGATCCCTCCAGCATCACGTTTTTGTTCTGTTGGCTTCGGCCTAGTTACTGTGTTTTACAGACACACTGATACTCCCACTCAAACCACATTTCATTCTTATGGGTTGGTTGTTGACTTTATTTAAATGAAGTGGTTAAACTTTACACTTAATCTGTGTCTCTCCTTTTGTTGCCATGGCTTACGAGCCAGGTCATGACAAAAGGCAAAATTGAGAGTATACCCACTTCTCCAGGGACGCCTACACCACTGCCTGTGGCATATATCAATATGTCACATTTAAAGCATCTATTGACCAAATATGACTTAAAGAATAGTACAGTTTGTGGTTTAAAGGAACTAAACCAATGACAGTAATGCCTGGATTATGCTTCCGCGTAGTGATCACGCAATGGCCACGCAGTTGCTTGGACGCAGTCGTGAGACCGTGATGGTTCTGCGTGGGGTTTACGTGTCGAAATGCAATTCAATGCCACACCGGTAGAGGGCACTATGATTTTTTGTGATCGACCGACCGAGACTCTTGTGACGTATCTCGCCTCGTATAGTTATTTACCTTCCGGCTTTTGTCGTAGTCACAGTGAACGATGGACACCGAGACAGAGAGACTGGCGTTGGAGCTCCAAATCTGGTGGTCCTCGTAATTTCAAGAAGACACCTCGTACAGGTTCGGGTGCTTGCGAACCTCCTCCGCCATATGCTCTTCCATGTTGTCCATTCTCAAAGACCAACCAAACTGAAGACTTTTTAAAAATGGCAGTGTTTATGAGTGGAAACCGGAAAAGCGGTCTCCAGCGGATGTAGTTAGCGGACCAATCACAGCCAATGCCGCTGCGTTGCTGCTGCGTTGCTGTTGCGTCGCCTCGACGCGCGTCGAGGATTTTTGGGAGGTGCACGTCTGGCCCTTGCGTTGGACGTACGGGGGTCCGCAAGGACGTAATAGGTCCGTACGCCCCCTCGCGCTGTGTCAACGCGGAAGCATAACTTGGGCTTAACACAGACTTTGGGAGATCATTTTATATTTCATGTTTCTAAAAGTGTGAAGACGCAGCGTCATTCATTATAAAACAACCTGTTCACCTTTTTGCTGTGTTTTTAAAAGTACATATCTACTTTGATTTACTATTTTCATAGAGTATTAATAGTACTTCTTACCTTCTTTCTCTCCTTCTTCCCACAACTGTAAAGATTTCTGAAGAAACTGATCAGTTTAATCAGAGAAAGGGTCCTGGTCCTGGTTCTGGTCCGGGTTCTGGTCCTGGTCCTGTCAAGGGTTCCTGTCATCGTCGCCTTCATGCTGCTCTGGGACTTTCCTGATTTTGTGGTGTTTTTTTTAGTTAAATGTCAGATCAACTAGACTAAATGTGTTACACTCATACATGAACTACTATATGGAAAAATGATGACATGAGTGAGCCCTCGTCCCACGTCTCTCCCTGTAGTTACGCGGTTTGGTCATGCTATTTATAAGTTCCCTGTTTCATTCTCTTTTGGGTAGTGGTGTGTGATAACTGCTAGATTTGATATTGATCCTATACCAAATGAAGTATCACTGATACTGATACCGATATTAATACTTCTTAATACTTGAGGTGGATACGTCATCAATCTGAATCAGTCTAAATCTCAATTAATTTTCATGACCTTTAAGTGTTTTTGTGATTTTCGGATTATTAATCAGTTACAATCCAGTACAGAGTTTGGGCAAAGTTTATAAATAAATAGAAAATAATTTATTATCACAATAAAAGTTTTTGATCAGAAACAACACAAATGATCACTTGAGAACAAATGAAAACAAATAGTTTTTCAGGCAGAGTGTTCAGACACCACAATACAATTATAAAACTAAATCTCTCCCTTTGATGAACTTCTCTCTGTTTTTTTCTTAAATAAACAAAATTATCACTTCACGACAAATATTATAAAAAATGTAAAACAAATTGTTTTCCTTCACTATTATCACTATTATCTACCTGACCTTTGCCTCTGGTTCGGGGGTCTGTCCGGGCCATCCATCCATCTATCATCCATCCATCCATCCATCCATCCATCTATCCATCATCCATCCATCATCCATCCACCTATCCATCCATCCATCCATCCATCTATCCATCATCCATCCATCATCCATCCACCTATCCATCCATCTATCATCCATCCATCCATCTATCCATCCATCTATCCATCCATCCATCCATCTATCATCCATCTATCATCCATCTATCCATCCATCCATCCATCCATCATCCATCCATCCATCCATCCATCCATCCATCCATCCATCCATCTGTAAAAAGGTATTCAACTTTTATTCTGAAAATGCCGACCCGGAAGTGTTATTATACCGTTTCCGCTGTGGTCTCGCAGGCGGACGTTGTACTGTTCATGCTAGCGACGTCGCTGAGTCTCCGCTCCGATGGCAAACAGAACCGTTAAAGATGCAAACAGCATACACGGAACCAACCCACAGTACCTGGTGGAGAAGATCATCCGGACCCGAATCTACGAGTCTAAATACTGGAAGGAGGAGTGCTTCGGTCTGACCGGTCAGTAGCATGTTAGCCTGCGAGCTAACGTTAGCTTCCCTTTGGGCTAGCGGGCTAATCCAGACCCGGCGGATTTTAAACGTGTTTACCTTCAAAACCATCCTCTTCATTGAAGTTAGACAAGTATATGGAGGGAATTTTACTTTTACTAACGCTAATGGAGTTATATGTGTAATTTAGTGTCGTTAAACCAAACTGGAAAACTGGAACGTGTCTGTTTTCTAATAGGTTGAATTAGCCTTCAGGCTTAAAGTTAGCTCTGTGTAACAGTTATTTTACCTGAAAAGAAAAGAAAATCAATGTTAAAATGATAAATATGGGATCTGATGTTCTGAGGGACTTATTTATGTCATAAAATATTTAGTTTTCTTCCTCCTAACAGACCAGAAAACATTTCATTTGACTCTGATCTGTGACATTAAAACCAAAACATTTGAGAATCAGGATCCAGCCAGTGATTCTCTAACTTGTCTTTCTTGTGTTAAAGTAGATGGTTTGTAGTTTTTGTCCTCTGTTTAACCAGAAAATGTGTAAAACATTAAAACCAAATTGACCACAACAAGTAAATGAGTTAATAATTATAAGAGAAAAAAGAAAAGGCGTCTTCCTGCTTCCTGTCAACGCTTTGTTTTCGTGTTGTGTGTGTCGTCCACAGCCGAGCTGGTTGTCGACAAAGCCATGGAGCTGAAGTTTGTCGGAGGCGTTTACGGCGGGAACATCAAGCCCACTCCCTTCCTCTGCCTCACGCTGAAGATGCTGCAGATCCAGCCGGAGAAAGACATCATCGTCGAGTTCATCAAAAACGAGGATTTCAAGTGAGTCACTGCAAAGCAAGAGGAGGAAAGTTTAATGTAGGAGGAAAGATCAAGTTTAGTCTCGTTCAGAGGAATCAGAAGAAGATTTAACTTTTCATGTGTCAACCATATTATATATAAAAACGATATCTGTGTTACGATGCTCTGTCTGTTAAGACTCTGTTATCGTCTATTAAAATAATAGTTTTATAGTTAAAATAGTTTTATATTCTTTTTAAATAATAACTTAACCTTTTAATAATTATTTTATGTTTATTTATATCTCATTTAGTCACTGTGGCCAGTTTAGTTCATCTAAATATTTTTCTGTCAGTCGATGTCTCCTCTGATGAACTCTCACTGAGACGATGTGTCCCTGCTCCTTCAGATACGTTCGGTTACTTGGAGCGATGTACATGAGGTTAACTGGCACTGCAGTGGACTGCTACAAATACCTGGAGCCTCTGTACAACGACTACAGGAAGGTCAAGAGTCAGAACAGAAACGGAGGTGAGGTTAAGAAATTACTCTCCACGCTACATTAACACAGACAGAAAGATTTATTGGACTGAATCCAGTCGACTCTAGGAGAAGACAAGGAAGACAAGGACAGACTTTAGGAAGACACAGGAGACCAACTCTAGGAGAAGACAAGGAAGACAAGGACAGACTTTAGGAAGACACAGGAGACCAACTCTAGGAGAAGACAAGGAAGACAAGGACAGACTTTAGGAAGCTACAGGAGACCAACTCTAGGAGAAGACAAGGAAGACAAGGACAGACTTTAGGAAGCTACAGGAGACCAACTCTAGGAGAAGACAAGGAAGACAAGGACAGACTTTAGGAAGACACATGAGACCAACTCTAGGAGAAGACAAGGAAGACAAGGACAGACTTTAGGAAGCTACAGGAGACCAACTCTAGGAGAAGACAAGGAAGACAAGGACAGACTTTAGGAAGCTACAGGAGACCAACTCTAGGAGAAGACAAGGAAGACAAGGACAGACTTTAGGAAGCTACAGGAGACCAACTCTAGGAGAAGACAAGGAAGACAAGGACAGACTTTAGGAAGACACAGGAGACCAACTCTAGGAGAAGACGAGGAAGACAAGGACAGACTTTAGGAAGACACAGGAGACCAACTCTAGGACATTTAGGATCAGATCAGGACTCAATATTTAAAGATTGGTGTCACAACATCCCTGGAGAGCGTGAAGGATTTTCTGCATCGTTATCAGGATCAGTTTGAATCAGAGTTCATTCTTGTTTCCGTTGCAGAGTTTGAGTTGATGCACGTGGACGAGTTCATCGACGACCTCCTTCATGCCGAGAGGATGTGCGACATCATCCTGCCTCGGCTTCAGGTGCGTTCATTACCGTCTGGTCCAGTCTGGTCTGGTCTGGTTTGGTTTGGTTTCCTCCTTTCACAAACCACAAGCGCTGATGTTTTGTGTTTTTACAGAAGAGACAAGTCCTGGAGGAGGCCGAGCTGTTGGACACAAGGATCAGCGCTCTGGAGGAGGATCTGGATGAAGTGGAGAGCAGCGAAGAAGAAGATGAGGAGGAAGAGAAGGTAAATATAGATACTGTTGGATTCATTAAAGACCCCACAGCACTGACATACAGGCATCTGTTTTTATTCAATACGTTAATATTCTTGCTTTCTGTTAGCTTTAGCTGCTAAGCTAACAACATCTCATTAAGGAAATGGACGCTCAGAGTTTTATTTTTTTATTTTATTTTTGTGCTGCAGAAAGAAGCTAATTATTGTTGTTATTATTATAAATTTACATTTTTCCATTTTTTTTGTCTGTAGCCGGAGAGACTGCAGACCCCTGAACCTCACAGACGTGGTTACCGTGACAACGACCGACCTCGGCGCTCGCCGTCGCCACGTTACAGACGCAGCCGCTCGCCCAGACGGTCCGTGTTGAAATAAAGATCAAGTCATTTCTTTTTCCTCCGTCTTCTTGTTTCTAATAACGATAAATCAAAACTTTCCTTTCGCAGGAGGAGCAGATCTCCAAAGAGGCGAAGGTACGGCTGCGTTCACGTTTCAGTTTTAATCATCGTCCGCGTGAGCCGTGGACCGTTGGTATATGTTTTTAAGGTTTTTAATTTTTTTTGTTATTTTGTGTGAACAGCCCGTCGCCTCGCAGAGAACGCCACCGCAGCAAGAGCCCCCGCCGACACCGCAGCCGGTCCAGAGAGAGGCGGCACCGCTCCAAATCCCCCGGTAGGTGGACGACTGCTGCACAGATATAAATACACTAAAACAACTTGAGCATCACAATAACTTAAATATGATCGAGGGCGTTGTCTCTATCATTGCGTCAGACAGATTCAAACCAGGACAGTATTTGGGTTTTTAAAAGTATAACAAACACAAAAGGAAAGACGTATTAGATTGAAGTACAATTGTTTAAAAGTTGAAACGTGAATTGATATTGAATCAAATCAAATCAGGAGATCAGTAGTGACACCCAGCCCTCGAAATGAACTGGTGTGGAGCTGGTTTGAGCTCTCAAAGGTCTAGTTTTTGTCCCATTTATATTCTAGTTATTACAAAATATCTCTCAGATGTTTAATTGCATTTTTAAGATCCATATTCTTTTCTCTCTTTGTTTGAGGGTTGTTTTCCTCCGAGCCACCAGGGGGCAGCAAAATGTCATGCAGTGGTGGCTACAGCTGTTTTGTTTGATGAAGTGGAAGGAGACCAACAGTTTTCGACTGTGTTCGAGTTTACTTTTTTGAACTACTTGTTTTCATTATAACCAAAGGCACCGTCATGAGAAATAAAAGGACAATTTAAGTAAACTGAGAACACGTCTTAACAGCTTCAAGCCCACTATCAGCCGGTAGTGGCTAAGTATAGGACTAGCCACTATAGCATTCAATAAAACCCCTTTTTTTTTTTTTTTTTTTTTTTTTTTTAACTTGCCTGGTTGTTGTTCCAGATGTTCGTAAAGATAATTGTGTTAATGACAGATTTTGTTTTTGTGGAGCAGGTCACCACAGAAGCCACAGACATCGCAGCCACTCCAAGACCCCAGAGAGGTGACTTATTCAAACCGTCGTTCTTTATCCTTCTAATAAAAGCAGCCACAGTTATTTAATGTTGACATTGTTGAATGTTCGTTTAAATGTCCTTCATGAGCAGGTTTTCTTTTCTTTCTCGTTGCAGGAGTTCAAAAAAGAGTCACAAGAAGAGTCGACGAGGAAACGAGTGATCGCTGCTTTTTTAAAAACATCTTTTTTTTTTACTTTTTTTTTTATAAACCTCAACATGCCGTTTGAATTTTCTTTTTTACGACATGGGACCAGTGATGTGTTGGTCGTTCAGCGGGTCGTGGTCCTGATTCATCTTCAGCCTCAAGCTCTGGTTCAAATCCTCTGAGAGACAAAAAAACAAATGAAATTATACTCTCCATTTTTCCTGAGGATTACTTTAGGATGTGAGAAAGTGAGTTTAATGTGAACAGATTGTGATGTTTGTGTTATAAATAAAGACCCAGATTCATCAGAGAACGATCTCGTTTATTATTCTACAGAAATTTATCAGGTGAAATAATAAATATCACTGTGGTGCAGGTCACAGGAAATCATACAGCTACTTCACACCGTTTTACTTTGTGTTGTAGATAATAACAAAGTGAAAATATGCTAACCTGTGTTAGCATGGAAGCTAGTTTATAAACGTTTGTGGGTGGATTTGCCCCGAACAATCTATCCACAAACTTTTTGTGCAGCACAGTTTATCTGGAGTCTCTCTGTTTAGAACTGATTCTGCTCCTGCAAAGAACTCCTGGACCAATCAGATCATTTCAGTCATATAAGTAATTTGGAATTTAATTAGTTTCCAACTACATGTCTCTGATTGGTTGGATCCAATCAGTGTTGGGGCGTGTATTTTTCACCTAGTCCTTCATTAACCTCCAACCTCATTTAAAACACGTCTTCCACTGCTATAGAAACCATCAACATCATCCAGATACACAATAAAACAGGACGTAGCATCATAGACAGGTATCTCATATAGAGAGATGAATGTCATTACTAAAGAAAGAAACTCACTTAGAACAATTCATAGTCTCCTCTCACTCTCTGCAGCCACCAGTGCCACATACGTCAAATCCAGCAGAAACATCAATGTCGACCCAATAAAATGTCAAAGATATACATAACAGATGTAAATATAATTCATTTAACTCACCAGAACTTTAGAAACTATTTAGAGTTCTCCTCAGAGCCTGTCAACCAAGGGTAGCGCTCATAGTTGCTGACCTGAAAGTTTCCTCCTTCCTCCATGGTGGCTTCAACAAATAGCTATCAGAACGTTAACGTTGTGCAGATTGAGACACATAACAGGGATTTTTTATCAGCAGCAAACAAAGTGCATCAAGGTGCAGTTTGTGCATCATTTAACAGTATGACAGCGGCACTATTTATTCACTAGTTAGAGTTAAAGAGTAGTTAAAGTGTCACCAGAAAAAACCAACAGACTTTTAGATATCTATTTAAAACATTAACGGGCGGTTTGGAGGTAAATCAAAAACCAAAGTTCAATATTTTCATCTAAAATTCAAATTACTACAAACATCCCTTTTATTCTACTGTTACGAGACATTGATTCAAGTATACAGTTTTTTTTCTAAGTGGTGCAAACCCTTCATTTTGTTCTGGAGTTTGGGCTGGTTCCATTAAAAGATGGAACAGGATCATAGTTCTGCAGGTTTTCCAGAAACTCCTGGATGTCCCTCCACCGATGATTCTTTCTTCTTCTCAGGATGTTCTCCAAATCTTTGATGCTGTTCTTGCGGAAGAAGCTCTCGTAAGGTATCTCCGCTGACTTCATGAGATAATCTACTGACTTATTGTGCTCGTTGCGGTCAAAGGTCAAGTATTTGGCGTAACGGTTGAAGAGCATCTGTTTATCCATAGGCTCCATGTCCTGCTCCAGCAGCTCCTGGTAGATCTGCTCTGCTTTGTGCATGCCCTGACTTGACTTGCCGTAAACGCTGGCAAGGTCAATCTTCTTCACCAGAGCAGAGTCGGGGTAAAGTGAGATCAGGTCCTTGTGGAGACTGATGGCTCTGTCCATCGTGCTTTGCGTTGGGAGGGTGTCCTTCTCAAAAAGGATCCTCCATTTGTAGCAGAGGGCTGCACACCTCTTCAGGTAGCGATCGTCTGGATGCTTCCTCAGAGCCTCCTCTGCCAGATTGATGGCATCATCGTAGGACATGTATTGCTTATAGAGCCTCAGTATTGCTTTAATGCCACTGTAGCTGCTGACAGGATTCATTAAAATCTTTTCAGCCAGCTCACGAACCTCATCCCTTATGTCTTCTCCTTCCTTTGCCTTTTGCTCGAGACAGTGAATGGCGAGGTACAAGTTCTCTGGATCCTTCTCCTTCGCTGCTTGCAGTTTCTCTAAGACGTCAGCGCTCAGGCCCGTCTCATGCTTGGAGGCGTTCACCAACCCCAGGGCGTAGCTGGTCTGCCACTCCACCATGTCCGGCTGCATCCTGATGGCTCTCTGGAAATAATCTGCAGCTTTTTTCTTCTGGTCTTTGCCAAAATTCAGCAGGGTCCAGGCCTTTTCAGCGTAGATCTCTGGGTGAAGCTCGTCCTCAGATGGAGATGGGTGCTCCTTCACGAGGGCGTCCACCTTTGACAGGTAAGCCTCAGTCTCTTCCTCCTCACCCAGGTAGTGGTGCAGCCAAGCCAGGTTCCCGTAGTTCACCAACAACCAGGGACCCTCATCTGAGTCCCCCTTCCTAATCTGACGGAAAGCCTTGGTGGCCTCGCTGAGGAAACTCCGGGCCTCTTCAACTAATCCCATCTGATAGTGGACGAACCCCTGCAGGTTGTAAACATGACCCAGCCAGCTGTTTCTTTCATCGGTGCCGATGTCCTTCAGTCTGTCCCTGAGAAGGACAAACATGGACCTGCCGAAGACCAGGTCCCAGGTGAAGTGGCTCTGCAGGGCGTCTAGTCTGGACTCCAGGGTCGACTTAGTCTCAGCAGCACTGATGAAAAAATATTAAAAACAAGAATAATGTTAAAATAATCTGCTCTAAAATGTAGTGAAGAGCATAAAGAGGCAGCAACGGATGAGGAGATAAATGGACAACACTGAAATAAGGAAACAAATAAGCTAAGTGCTAAAGTACAAGTTAGATGAAAAATAGAATTAGGTGAAAGAATAAACTGTATATCATGTGTTTGAATGACACACAAATGATTTTCTTTCTCTAAACCTTTGAGAGAAAGAAACCTCACAAACCTTTGTGAGGAGAACAGTGGTGTCAAACTCAAATCAGAGAAGGGGCCGAAATTAAGAACTGACTCCAAATCATGGGCCAATCATAATGAATAGTTATTTAATATGAGACACAGTTTGTCTTTTCAGATATATTATCAGAAATCATTAATACAGAAATATGAATTTAACTCTTTCCAATAAAAGCAAGTTCTCTAAACAAGTAATGAGAACAATTTTCAAATAAACACATCTGTGGCCTTTTGTGTTTTACTCTGTACTGGGAGATTTCCACTGACTTATTTCAAATGAAAATGTCCTTACTCACCCATTCAACAGATTTTAAGGGTATATGAAGGAGGATAAATGGATGAAAATCTCACCTGTTGATCTTTTTCTACATTTAGTAGGGCGTGTGACATGTCTGCCTGCTCAGAAAAGCTGATAAAAGCCATGCAGTCAGTTTGTCATGAATGGTCTGAGAGTGTAATGTGTCCTTCAGCAAGCCGTTTCAAATTTGACTAATTTGTGACGTAACTAGCTCTGCCCTGTCAGTCATTGGTCACTGCACAGCTTCAGACCGTCTCCTCCTTCCGTGTTCACAGGTAGCGACGACGCGAGCGAAGCGAAGCCACATTTGGTTTCATCAAGCATCGATACACATCAACAATGAAGCGGTCCTGGCATGTAGCTGCTCTGTGCTCGGCTGTAAAGGCTCACAAGGAAAAACCTTTGTTCCAAAAACGTTTCCCTCTCAGAATGTTTCACCAACTGGCGCCAATATGAAGCTATTCTTCATAAAACATTGTGAGATTAATAGTCCACAGTTTGGTTTCCTAACGTTATCTGTGTGTTGTATGAATTCACTGTTATCGACACTTTGAATTGACTCCAGAATGAAACGAGACTAGGGTGCTAGTCTGGACCAAACAGCAAAGAAATAAAGAAGGAGCTCCTCACCTCATCATCCAGCTGTTCCTGTGAATATTAACGTCTCTGTCTGTTGTTGTTGTTGTTGTTGTTGTTGTTGTGAGGAGAACTCATCTGGATCCAGACGCTTTTCTTTTGACGCACATTGAGATGCACACGAACCTTTTTAGAAGCCGAATGAAAGTTTCACGATCCTCCACAGAGACAAAACAAGATCCGAGTCAACCTGGAAGAAAGAAAGAAGCCGTGCAGGATGTTCCAGGGGGGTATTCCAGAAAGCAGGTTTAACAAACACTGAGATAAAACTTAACCTCTGGGTTGTCTGAACCTGAGGCGACTAAACCCGAGCTGTCGGTTCCAAAACACCGGTTAGCAATCAGTTCAATCAACCCCGGATTGTTTAACCCAGAGTTGTGCGCGATCACGGCGAAGTTATAAAGGCATCATCTATTGAGAGTCGAAACCATGAGTAAAAATGGCAAAGCGCAGAGCAGCCTATTTTTCTGAAGCGGAGCAGCAAGTTCTGCTCGAGGCGTACGAGGAGGAAAGAGCGATAATCACGAAAAAAAAGCAATAGGCTACTTGCGCGTCTGCCAAGGAACGAGATCTTGCTTGGCAGAGAATTGCCGACCGCGTAAATGCGTAAGTTTAGTAGGCTATAGCACACTAATGTGTCAGAAGCACAATAATTCAGTAGATATTAGGCTACATATTAACTGCTTTGTATGAGACTTTCTTATACTATAGACTACCTTGTCATATATTGTATTATTTTTAATTAGATGTAACCCGACCGCCATTAAGAGAACGTGGCCGCAGGTCAAAACAAAATATAAAAACATTGTCCAAGTTGGTAAGATATATCTGGGTGCATCATCTTAGACATCACTTATCCAGTATTATATTCTTGAATTGCCGTATTGCAACAAGTTACATTCATTTCAAAGCCAATAGGAAGAAAGCAGAGGAGAGGAAGACTGGTTCTGGGCCAGCGGTGCCCCCCCCCCCGCCCCTGTGGAGGAGTTGGCGATCAGTATCAATCGAGGGCGTCCGATGATGGAGGGGATTCCTGGGGGCACGTCATCGGAGCCCTCAACCTCCCAGGAGGAGCAAAATGAACAAGTGCAATGTATTTACCCTAATAGGCCTACGTCTAAATCACTTATGTCTAATTTGTGTAGCCTTGCATGTTCGAAAATGACCAATTTATAGCCAATATTACCGTTCATATAAATAATAGGAGGATGAATAGACATTATCAGCAGTCACGGAGGAATCGAGGTAAAGAAATGCTGTGCAGAGACTAGAGCATAGTTTCTTCATGTTTTCTGTCAGTGCATGAGAACACTGGATCAGAACATTTGCTCTATAATGAAGTGTTTTCTCTTTACAGGCCATGAAACACGCAATGGGCAAATAAATGTGTGAAACAGTCTTACGTGCATTTATTTATTTATTTATTTTTTGGTTGAAGTGATTGTGACAGATTTCATCACGCATTCTTTGACCATCTCTGATGTCAAGTTGCTGAATGTGTTCCTGTCTGCTCCTCAATAGCAGGAACTAATTCATTGCGCAACGTTGCAATGTTGTGCAATAGGTTATCGCACGCGCAACAATTACGATGAGCGAATCCACGATGCGTAACGTTCGAAATGTGGGGATGGAGAATGTTGTTTAAATATATTAAAGATTCCGCAGAAAAACAGTAGCGCTCTGGCAAAAACTCATCAGGAAAAGAAAGGATATCAAGTCGTGGTCTTATACCCTCTCACGGTGAATAGCCCGAATGATTTGTGCTTCAATGTCAATTGGATCTTCCTCAAAAGGAAACGTCATTGTGTGACAAGTGTGGAAACAGCGGTCTGGCTGAACGTGCACTTAAATACCCGAACATAACCTATACAAAACCTACCCCTACCAGGTTAAGTTCAGAGCCTATGTTACCATAGTTACTTACATAGCCTGATCATATTTGAGCGTTCTGGAACCGAAATCCCAGGTTTACCGCTAACTCTGGGTTTACATACCCAGTTAAGTTCAGAGCCTATGTTACCATAGTTACTTACATAGCCTGATCATATTTGAGCGTTCTGGAACCGAAATCCCAGGTTTACCGCTAACTCTGGGTTTACATACCCAGAGTTAGCGGTAAACCTGCTTTCTGGAATACCCCCCAGGTTAAGACTGACTTAAATAAACCAGTGAACACATTTCTAACACACGGAGGATTTTCTTTCTCTAAACCTTTGGACCAAACAGTAAAGAATTAAAGAAGGAGCTCCTCACCTCATCATCCAGCTGTTCCTGTGAATATTAACGTCTCTGTCTGTTGTTGTTGATGTTGTTGTTGTTGATGTTGTGCGGAGAACTCATGTGGATCCAGACGCTTTTCTTTTGACGCACTTTGAGACGCACACGAACAGATCGAGACTTGAAACTTTTTTAGAAGCCGAATGAAAGTTTCACGATCCTCCACAGAGACAAAACAAGATCCGAGTAAACCTGGAAGAAAGAAAGAAGCCGTGCAGGATGTTCCAGGATCCTCTCGTGTCGTTGCAGCCTGAGTTTCGATTTGGACGAAAGGGAATCTAAATCTATGAAAACTCATCACTGAACCAGAAAGACCTGATTTAAAGATTCAGTTTCTTTTCTGTAGAAATTATTACATGATGCAAAACAAATATGATATTTTAATTTCTGTACTGGACAAATTAGGATTATTTACATATTGTGTTTAAATGTGTTTTTTAGTTTAATATAATAGTTATAATAATAGTTCGATATGACATTTTTCGTATACTTGTATTTAATTGACCTATTTAATTCTGTAAAATTCCTCACTCAAAAAAAATACAGTCTGTCTGTCTCCAAGAGTTGGAGTTCTATTTACAGATCTTGTAATTAGTATATTTGTTAATATTTGGTAAAATAAACTTCCCCGAATTGTTTATAAAGTGTTTGTTTTTGCTTTATACCAGTTTGTTGTGCTCACAACTACCAGTAAGTGACTTTAATATTAAAGAACCCTTAAAACTCGGGTAATTCTCGGGGAAGTTCTGAAGAAGCTGTCCCATTACTTTTCCACTTCCGTAAAATTACGTCTAAAAACTGCGCACTTTACGTAAAGGACGTACGCCGAAGCGTTTCCTGCGTACGTAGGTTCGTAATGGCGGACGCTGCTCAGCTACACCAGGAGGACGTCGATATCAAACGTAAGTACACCGCAGCCGTTTTGCGTTTGGTCGCTACTTTTAACACCAAAAAGTGCGACATAAATTACACTTCCGGTATTTATGAGCGCTGCGCAGTGAATCCACGGAGATCTTGAGTTTGAAACTGCGGAACTGAACGAGGGCCTCACCACGGAGCTCCGCCATGGGACCTAAATAGTCAACAACAATAGCGACAAAAGGGATCGAGCTACAATTAGCTACCGTTAGCCTAGCTAGCAGCTAGGCTCGTTAGCGTGGTTCTCTTCGTGGAGGTTTCATCGGACTCTTCCTTGTGCTTTGTGCTGCGGTCTCAGTTGACACGGTCTCATCGCGGAGCTGCACCGCAGAGCCGCTCAGTTTGGACGCTTCAAAGTGTCCGTTAGCGGCGGTTTGAACGTTAGACCGAAAAATACCGAAAATAAAATGTGTTGTTGTTTTACAATCAGAAATAAAGAATGTGACAGTGTTGGCTAAACACCCGAAGATGGACCGGATGTTTAAAATGAGACATGAAACGGTGATGTTTCCTTTTTTGGTCTTAGAAATACTGAGGTCACGGGTTCGAATCCACCTTCACACGAGACGTTTTCACCTGAAACTAAAAAAAGCGATGAAGTTAAAAGAACTGAATGAATTTAAATAATAATATATTATTCTTATTATTATTATATATTAATATTATATATGCAATAAGAAATAATATAATTTATTATTGTTTATTAGTCGTTGTAGCATTAACACACAAACAATAATGCAATTAATATCATTTAAATTCAAATTTTTGTTGTTATTATTGTATATTAGTTGTAGGCTACTAGTGTTCATATTATAAATAATAATATTTAATATTAATAAAATAAAATAATTGATTAATGATAATCAAATGTGTAATATATATGTGGGAAATATAAATGTAATATATGGGAAAGTTTCAAGATTTAGAGTTTAATTTGCAGAGGGCAGAGTGTGTAGCTATTAAACTTTTTCGTTTTGCAAAGCTCCTTAATCTAATGTCGCTGCGAGTGAACTTGTTTAAAATAAGATAAAGATCTTTTTTTTCCTGTCGCTCTCTGAAGGTGGAGGAGGTGGAGATGCACCTTCGTCTGCGGGTGAAGCTCCAGAGCAGGTGGAGAAGAATGAAGCCGCTGCAGACAGCGACACCAAACCCTCGACCACGACCACTGGTGATTTACTAGAAGCTGTTTACATCTGTTTTCATGTGATACTCACTCAGAGAATGCAGATAAGATAAGAAGAAATGTCCTTGTCTCCAAAACAGAGAGACACGTCTCCATCCAGACGAAACTGGAAGGCCTCGAGACGCTGGTCGACCTCAACGGGGGTGAGTTCAGCAAATCTTTGACATTCTTTTTATATTTGTCTTGTTTTTTTTGTTTTTTTTTTATTTAATGCACATTTTAATGTAGAAAAGACATTAATGCACAATTCCTGAACAAGAAACAGACTTAGCGTTAAGAGATGTTAGTGCTTTGAGGTAGAAACTATTTTTTACTGCTACGAACCCGTTCATAGCAGGTTAATCTTACAATGTGGGAACATAATTAAAAATATAAACCAGAGATGCACACATAAAGGTAATAAAAATAAAAATACATTCTATATCTTAACAAGATCAGGTCCATTTTTAAGTTTACAGAGAATTCACAGCTGTTAGGACCAGTCTCCATCGTGCATCTTGTAGTTTATGGCCTATTTTACTATGTGATGTATGTGCACCTCTAAATACCTAAATGGAGACTTTATGGTCCTTTCTGGTATTTTTATTGTACTCTTTCTTCGTGTATTTTGACATTCCCCACACCAGACAACAGGTGGATTCATCCAGAAAGTAAAAAGTGATGTTGTGTTTATTTGTTCACCAGCCGGCAGGAAGTCGTGTCCCTTGTGTCCCGAGGAGAAGTTTAAAGCCTGTTACAGCCACAAACTCCGCCGACACCTGCAGAACCTGCACTGGAAAGTCTACGTGGAGTTTGAAGGTAGGAAGGTGGACGCTCTGGAGCGAGGCATCCTCACATTTAGACAGTTTCCACAGTTTGTGGAGCTGAACAGGAAAGAAGTGTTAAGCATTTAGCTTTCCCTTCATGAGACGAGGAAGATACACAGTGCACCGTCTCTGCATTAAAAATGTAGGATAGATAGAAACTCTAGACTCAACTTCAACTGATATAGAAAGTTCACAAGCTCATTGAGGTGAAGTGTAACTGACTCTGATCAGCAACTTCTAATTGTATGATGATGATGATGATGATGATGATGACGATGAAGCTGACTTTTGACAGGCCAGAGGATGTGCATCTGCCACCTGCCCTGCAGAAACCTGAAGCCCAGCCTCAGTGGAGATCAGGTGAGATGTTTAACACACTTTGAATCTGTTTTCAATATTTCATCAAATTCAACAACAACTGACATAAAATTCCAACGATATAGTTTTTATTAGTTTTATTATCTTCTGTCCTTTAGAGTCTATCCACATGATTCTACATCAGCTATGAACCACATGGTGACTGGACTGATAGAATCTGAGCCCTCTTCCTAAATATCATACATGTTCCTTTGTCTCCCCCTAGTGGGCTAATGGTGGTACTACAGATCACAAGTAAATAGAGACCAGGGTCCATAGAGACTAGAGACCATAGAGACCAGGGACCATAGAGATTAGAGACCAGGGTCCTAGAGATTAGGGACCAGGGTCCGAGAGACCAGGGTCCTAGAGACCCGGGACCATAGAGATTAGAGACCAGGGTCCTAGAGACCAGGGTCCTAGAGACCAGGGACCATAGAGACCAGGGTTATAGAGATTAGAGACCAGGGTCATAGAGACCAAGGTCCATAGAGACCAGGGACCATATAGATTAGAGACCAGGGTCATAGAGATTAGAGACCAAGGTCCATAGAGACCAAGGTCCATAGAGACCAGGGTCCATAGAGACCAGGGTCCATAGAGACCAGGGACCATATAGATTAGAGACCAGGATCCATAGAGACCAGGGTCCATATAGACCAGGGTCCATAGAGACCAGGGTCCATAGAGACCAGGGTCCATAGAGACCAGGGACCATAGAGACCAGGGTCCATAGAGACCAGGGTCAGGGTTTAAGAAGTTAAGTTTGATCTGTTCTGTTTTTTAACCTCCTTCCAGGCGTCGGGGAGACACGTGGCTCACTACCACTGTGTGGTTTGTTCAGTCACCATCGCACGAAAGACCGACATGATCAGCCACCTGAAACGCCACGTCAACAAAGGAGAGACTGAGGCCAGCTACTCCGGGAGCTCAGACGTACCGTTCGAAGAGCCGAGTAAGAAACACTGGAGTCGTTCTGGTGTTAAGAGATGCTCAAGTTTAGACGCAGCTGAATAAGTGAACGATGTGGTCTGTGCAGATCTGTGAACTTCTTTCCGTCTTGTTTCAGCTTTTCTGTAAAATTCTGTCTTTTCTGCACAAATACACCAAGAAGCAGCTTCACAGGACGTCTTTTGGTTTGTGTCTCTGCAGCTCCGTCGGGTCAGGCCTTTGAAATCATGAAAGAACTGGGAACGAACGTGCAGCTCCTCCCGAACCACACCACGCCGCAGAAGAGCGACACCTACTTCAACCGCAAGATGAAGACCAACAGGTGGAGACGAGCAGAACGGAGACGTGACCACGAAGAATCCCCTCGGGCCGAATTTATAACAGTCTTCATGTGTTTTTCAGGCAGCTGGTGTTTTGCTCGCTGGCCGTTCTGGCCGAGGAGAGGAACCCCGTCGAGTGTCTGGACGCTTTCGGAGCCACAGGTGAGAAACGAACCACGACAACAAAAAGCAGAGAAGTTTAAAACCACAGCTCTGATCTGTGGTTGTGGTTACTGTGAAGTGGTGAATCAGAGCTACTGAAGCAGCTGACTCAGATCAGATTTGAGTCACCTCGACGGAAATATTTATTTTGCAATGAAAGTTAATATCTTTAGATTTGACAGAAGATGAGATTATGTAAGGAGAATATTAAGAATATTCTACCCCGAGAGCTGAACGCACTGCAGCTCAAGAAAACGCAGACGAGTAGGACGCGTCAACAAGTCATGAAACCTGGAAGAACAAGAAGAAGAGACGTTTCCGTTGGTGTCCTTCTTGCAGCTCCTTGCTGTATTTGCAGGAGTTGTTAAATTGATGAGGACCTTTTATTACTTTGCAGGAGTTTTCTTGAGCTGCAAAATAACAGATGAATAAAAATAGCAGCAGATTAAAGACACTGTTATTCAGGAGGTTTGTGTGTAGAACATGTCTGCTGGGATTAAATCTCTTTCCTACATATCGTCTGCCCAAAATAATCTTACCTTCCATAGCTGGATGACGGTCCAATAAGAGCCTCCAGAGTAGTTTAATGTAAAGTGAGTCCTTCTAAACGTCCGCCTCGCCGTCTCTCAGGCATCATGGGCCTCCAGTGGGCGAAGCACCTGCGCCACGCCGTCAGAGTCACCATAACGGACATCAGCGACACCTGCGTCAAAATGATCAAGGAGAACTGTGAGCTCAACCACATCCGGGTGGACGGAGGCCCGCGAGGCCCCCGGGGGCCCAACGACGGCGCGGGGGAGGCCGACGGAACGCCCATCGCCACGGTGGAGGTCGCCAAGATGGACGCCAACGTCATCATGCACCTGCGACCTTTTGACTACATGTAAGTGGATGACTTACAGCAGCAAGCAGGGTCATTAAGAGACGAGGACATTATGAATGGAAACAACCAGACATGCACATATACACCGATCAGGCATAACATTATGACCACCTTCCTAATATTGTGTAGGTCTCCCTTGTGGTGACTCTCTAATCAGAGAATGAGAGAATCACCACAAAGAGTGTTTAAATTTGATTAATTTTTAATCCTGCAGGTCCTGACTGTCTCTCAGCTGTAACAGATGTTCAGCTCCACGTTTTAATCCCTACGACATAAAACTAACTAATTAATCCCTCGAACGTTTCAGTCACCTGGATCCGTTCGGTACGGCCGTCAACTACCTGGACGCTGCCTTCAGGAACGTCCGCAATCTGGGCATCATCTCGGTGACGTCCACGGACACGAGCTCGCTTTATTCCAAGTCGCCCAACGTCACCCTGCGTCACTACGGCTGCCACATTGTACGCACTGAGTACTACAAGGAGCTGGCCGCCCGCATGGTGGTGGCCACGGTGGCCAGGTACGCCAGGGTTCATCTTAATAACGACCACTTTATGTGTCTGTGACATTAATCAGCCTCCGTCACGGTCACTAAGATAACTATGAAGTTAAAGAAGTCTCATCTAAGAACTTTACTAGTTACATGAAGTTATTGACCTCTGACCTTTTACTGACACGTATTCAAACAGTGGACAGTAGAGTGGATTAGCATTTAGCATTTAGCAATGTTGCTAGTTGCAGTTTAACTAAATGTATTAATTAAAAGTTGACAAAAAATCTAAATGTGACTGAGAGTAAAAAGGCTTTTCGTCTGGTTTTCAACATCAGCTCTGGTTTTAAAGTCCAGATGTGAGGTTTTAATCCTGAGTGTTCGTTGCAGAGCGGCGGTGCGCTGCAACAAAGGCATCGAGGTCCTGCTGGCGGTGGCGCTGGAGCATTTCGTGCTGGTGGTGGTGAGAGTCCTCAGGGGTCCGACGCAAGCCGACGAGTCGACCAAGAAGCTACGGAAACTGGTGCACTGTCAGTGGTGTGAGGAGAGGGTCTTCCTCAAACTGGGGAACATGGTGGACGGTGAGCGGGTATTTATTATTAAACTCACTGTTAGACCAAGAAAAAAACAGGAACAGCTCAGCAGAGACCTGGTTCCTCTGAGGATGAAAGCTTCCAGGGTTCAGGTCTAATCTGAGTCTCTAAAATAAATCAGATCAGAGTCTCCAGGTCATGACTCACACAGAAAATATTTCCTCCCATGAAGGCGTCAGATTTTGGAGGTTTGGACAAAACCAGATTTTATAGCAGAAAGTCCGATGTGCTTTTATTGTGAAAGAGCCGCAGGAAGTCATTAGAAGCCGACGGTTACCGTGGAGATTAAAACGTTGTCTGGTTGTGTTTTTCTTCCAGACACGCTGCCCTGTAACTGTCACGGAAGTCTTCCTGGAAAGACGGCGGTTCAGCTGGGACCTCTCTGGTAAAAAGAGTCTGTGGGAACTGTAGGCCATAACATTATGACCACTGACACTGGTGATCTGGTTCTCACAGCTCCTGTCAGTGGAAGGAAGGAAGGAAAGAGTGATTAAAGTAAGGAAAGAGGGAAGGATGGGGTAAGGAAGGAAGGAAAGAGGGATCGAATGAAGGATGGAAGGAAGAAAAGCACAAAAGATGGAAAGAATGAAGGACAGAAAGACGGAAGGAAGGAAAGATGAGAGAAGGAAGAATGAACGAAGGGAAGATGGAAAGAATGAAGGGAGGGAGGAAAGAATGATTTGTAGGAAAGAAAGAACAAAAGAGGAAAAGAAGGAAGGAAGGAATGAAACAAGGAGGGAAAGAGGAAGGGAAGTAAGAAAAGAACAAAAGAGCCAAAGAAGGAAGGAACAAAAAATTAGGGAAGGAAGAGGAAAGGAAAGAAGGATGGAAGAGTATTGTACATCTTGTGTCTCTAATGGATCTAGCTCCTGTTGGATCAGAACCATGAACAGCTGTAGAATCAGATCTCTGAATCAGTTCTGAGGCGTTGGTGTTTCCAGGTCCGGCGCTCTGTTCAACACCGGCTTCCTGAGGAGGATGTTGTCTGCGGCGGTGAAGCACAGCATGGACGACATCCAGCCGCTCGTCAAGACTCTGATCTGCGAGTCCGAGTGCACCACCCTCAAGTCTCTGGTCCACGGGCCGTCGGCTCTCACCAACCAGGGTAAGCTCGCCGCCTCTCACCTGCGACCGACAGCAGTCTGATGTTTGTGGTATGAACCGTGTCGTCTGTTTGCAGTGGAGTGTGGAGTCGTCATCAAGACGCTGCAGAGCGGAGAGGAGTCGGGACCGGCCGATCAGTCTGGTACGAACATCTGCTTCTCTTCTCTACAGGACGTCACATCAGTCTCATAAAACATCTGTGTCCTCTGTAGCCTCATTCACACGGGATTAGCTTCACCTGAGATTGATTCAGAAACTAGTTTTATCTGGGACCTGGTAATATTTTCAGAGGTCGTCTGATCTTAATCCCGTGTTTATCAGCCATGTCTGTAATTTGTAAAAGTAAAAATGACCTCCTCTGTTTCTCCTAACACAGAGGTCCTGAGATAAATCTAATCCAGTGTGAATCAGCATCTCTGTGATTTTACCTTTTCAAGACTTTGAACTTTTTTCTGCCTCTTGTCTCTTAAGAATCATGAAGGATGTCCTGTAAATTAAAGTCTGGCCAGATGTTAGGGAGCAAAGAGGACATTCACCCGTTCAGACGGATGCAATCATTAAATCAAGCATTAATGTGTTCATCTGTAAAGGTGGAGCTGATTTAAATTCTGACAGGTCGTTCATAATTTCTTCCCCAGGATCAATAATATCAAAAATAGATTTTTTATTATCCATTACAATCTGCAGAGAAACTAAAGCTGTTAAAAAGTGTAAAACGTCCTCTGACATTCAGCAGAGACATAAGTACAGATAGTAGATTAGAGTAAAACACAGAGTTTATTTATCCTGTGTGAATGCATCACATGACACAGATGTGTGTGTGTGTGTGTGTGTGTGTGTGTGTGTGTGTCGGGGGGGGGGGGCATTTCTGAATCACTGGACGTCCCCAGGTAAAACTTATCCAGGGTGAATAATGCTTTAAGTGACAAGAGGCAGAAAACAAAAGATTTGGAACATGTTAGTTTTATCACAGACGACCTCTGACATTATTACACATCATCAGATAAAACTAGTGTGAATAAAACCTGCAGACCTGGAGGGATGTGTCCTCTAGAGGGCAGCGTAGACCACGTCTGCTCCCAGAGACTCAGCAGTCAGGATCATTTCTTAATGTCTGACGCTGCAGGTCAGAGGTCAGAGGTCAGGACCTTCTGCTGATCTAATCTGTGGTTGTTTTCTGCAGGGAAGAGGAAGAGCGGCGAGGAGTCTGCTAGCGTGGTGAAGAAGCTGAAGTCTGACGCGTCGCTGGAACACCCGCCTTTCTACTACAGCATCCACCGCCACAGCATCCGAGGCATGAACATGCCCAAGTGAGTGACCTCTGACCTTTTATGAAGCAGCCACATTACAGCCACACCTCTGTTCTTCTTCTTCTCCTCTTTCATTTTTAACGCTTTAATCATCCGTGTGTTTCAGGCTGAACAAGTTCCTCCAGTATTTGACCGAGGACGGTTTCAGGGTGAGTCGGACTCACTTCGACCCGACGGGGGTTCGAACCGACGCCACGCTGGTGCAGTTCAAATCGGTCCTGACCAAGTACAGCGTCCCCACGTACACCACGGCCACGGCCACGTCCACGCAGACGAGCGTCAGCAAAACGCAGTGAGATTAGCTTTAATCAAACTCAGCCACGAGCCCACTTTATTTATTCCTCCATCGTCTACATCTGCTCTCTCTCTTTATTACTTTGTCCTGGTTTTTTTTTTTCTTGTCTTATGATAATAAAGTTTTTCTGCTTAACCTGATTCCTGAGTTTCTTTTTATTTACTGATTTATCTTTAGTTTGAGTTGAGTCGTTTTAGTTTTTTACTGTTAGAAATAAAAACAGGAAGGAATGTGAGTGAACAGTCGACTCAAATAGAGACAGAGACAACCAGAGGAACAAATAAAAACAACAAGAACAGCTTAACAGGAAAAGAACAACGATACAGAGAAGAAAGAAAGAAGAAGAAAGAACAAAGGGGAGAAAAACAAAGAGTTGAAGAAGAAGAAAGACAGGAAAGAGAATAAAGAGCAGAACAGGAGAAAAGAATGAAGAAGAAAGGAGGACAAGAAGAAAAGAAAAACAAAGAATAATAAAATGAGAAGAATAAAGAGAACAAAGGGGAGAAAAACTAAAAGAGTTGAAGAAAGATAGGAAAGAATAAAGAGAAGAAGTAGAAAAGAATGAAGAAGAAAGAAGAAGGACAAGAAGAAACGAGAGAAGAAGAAAGAAAATGTCGAAGAAAAGAAAGAAACAGAAAAAGAATAACAAAATGAGAAGAAGAAGGAAGATAGAATAAAGACAAGAAAATAGACGTGGAAGAAGAATAGGACACCAAGAAATGGGATGAGAAGATGTAGAAGTAGATCAAAGAAGAAGAAATAGGAGGAGAAGAAGAAAGGAGACGTAGGAGAAACGGGAAGGAGAAAGAGGAAAAGAGATGCAGAGGAAGAAGAGGACAACAAGTTCAAGTGTTAGGCCAGAGGAGACTACATTTCCCATAATGCAAATCTGTCAAACAGTAATAGAGTGAACGGTTCAGAAGAAGAAGAAGAGAGAGGAAGAATCAAAACGACAAGAACAGCTTAACAGGAAAAGAACAACTATACCGAGAAGAAAGGAAGAAGAAAGAACAAAGGGGAGAAAAACAAAAAGAGCTGAAGAAGAAGAAAGATAGGAAAGAGAATAAAGAGAAGAAGAAATAGGAGAAGAGAAAAGAATGAAGAAGAGAAAGGAGGACAAGAAGAAATGAGAGAAGAAGAAAGATGTTGAAGAAAAGAAAGAGAAACAGGAAAAGAATAATAAAATGAGAAGAAGAAGAAAGATAGGAAAAAGAAGAAGCATTAGAAAACAAAGAGGAGAAGAAGAAACTGGTGCAGTAGGATTAAAAGTGGTGAGAGGTCAGAGGTCATGAGAGGAAACCCACCAGACCTGAAGTGGTTCTATTCTGATTAACGGAATAAAACTCCTCCAGATCAGCAGTTACCGGAAATGGGTGAACTGAAGTCGGTGCACTGTCTCTTTAAATAAACAGGTGTGTCATTTAAATAAGAGTTTGAACATTCACTGAACCAGATGATTTATTTATTTATGTTAATTATTGCTGCGTGACGTAACTACAGCTGCTCTTAGTGGCGCCTTTGGGGATAAAAAAGAAGTGAGCTCGCTTTTCTGGCGGAGCGTCAGTGAATGAGACAGAGAGGAGGAGGAGGAGGAGGAGGAGGAGGGAGGGAGGAGCACACCCGTCTCCTCCTCCCTCCCTCCCTCCTCCTCCTCCTCCTCCTCCCTCCTCTCTCCAGAGCTGCTGCATATCGATGTGACGGCGTCAGTACCTGAGGACTGAAGCCTACCTGTGGATCCTCGCTCCCTGCCCGCAGCCATGGGGATCTCCGCGTCCAGTCTGCTGGATGAGACCAAGTCCAGCTACATCAAAGGTAAAAATGAAAAGAAAAAGAGATTAAATGACAAATGTATTAATAATAAGAGCGATGAGAAAACCATCTGTGCGCGTTTGGAGCGACGCGGCGAGGACGCACCGCGCTCTCACCGCGTCTCGCTGAAGAGGAAGCGGCTCCAGACGCAGTGTGTCGATGGTTCAGGTCAAACTTTCTCTTCACCGTCTCCGGTGTGTTGTCACGGCGTCTTATTGGTTAACAGCAGCCTCAGGTGGATCAGTGACTTTTAATCAAACGCTCTGTGTCGTTTCTCAGTAGAAAAATAAAATCTGATTAATTTCCCTTCGGACATGTGAATCTCTGCGAGGCTGCTCAGAAACCTGTCTGTCCGGTTTTGTCGTTATCTTTCCACGGAAATCTCCTCCTCAAGGCCGTTAGTCCCGCAGAGGACGCGGATCAGGATCTGACTTAGACGCTGCCTCCAGACTAAATTCAGATCTGGTTTTCGGTGGCTGCAGAGAATGTGCAGGAGTCTTCAGGTCGCTCCTGTCCTTCCAGTCCTGCAGGGACGGAAAGTGAGACGGGAAGTCGGTCTTTTGTCTCTCCTGTTGCCGGGTGTGTCCACGGGGCGTGTTAGTGAGTGGACAAATGATATTTGTGTTGCAGGTGCAGGTGACCAGGTGAACAGGTGCTGACCCAGAGGAACTTAAAGAGAGACGCTGCAGTCTGTGGCAGCAGCTTCTCTGCTTCAGCTTTCCCACAAACTCAAGTCTGTGATTTAGGACAGATAAGTGATCTCAGTCCAGATTGAGCCTCAGTGTGTCTCTATCAGTCAGACTAACTCTGCTGCAGAGACGTAGGAAAACCAGGAGGTTGCATAAAAAAACTTCCTGCAAAAAAACTTCCTGCAACATCTGAAAGCAATCTGTGCAGGTGACACGGATGTTAGTCAGCCTGGAACCACAAGTGTCAACTGATTCATGTTTTTATTCTCTGGGCTCGTTCAGACCTTAAATCAGAACCGTGAACAGCTGTTTGTTGAGTCATGACGTGGGGAGATGATATATGTTTTGGAAGAAGCTGCAAAGTCTTGTCTCTGGTTTTCCATTAACGTCTGTCCTGGGTCATCTGATCACAGACTGATCTGGTGTCAGTCCACATGTGGAGGTGGTCTGGGACACATGTGACCTCCTTCCTTTGGTAGTGTGAACACACAATGAGTCCTGGGTCACATTAAAGACCACCTACTCAACAGGGCTGATCTGAGGAAGAGGAGTTTAACTCATTCATTCAACCACTAGTAGAAATCATCACATGAATCAGTGATGTCTGTTCATTAGTAATGAGAGCCTTTTAAAAGATTCTGGTCTTGGAGCTGAGAACCAAACTAAACTAGAAACTCTCTTTCCATCTTGTTCCAAAATCTGGATCATGTCTCCGAGTCAACAACCAGCTGTTCATGGTTCTGATCCAACGGGTCCACAGAGACACAGCAGACACATTAATGGGAAACACAGTAAAACATTTAGGAATAATTTTTGATCTTGGGTATTAGATGCATTTGAATGAGACTCATTTTTAGTTTTAACCTGACGATATAAATATTTAAACTCTATAGAGCCACATGTTAATCAGACAGCAGTGAGCGTGTGCAGTCATATATTGATCAGGGCGTAGTCTCTGTGCATCGTAATGTGTTGACATTTACAGACGGTGGAGGTGGGGGGGGGGGGGGGGGGGTGTTGTTATCTGCAGTCATATCTTTCTTACATCTGAGCCTGAGTTTCTTTGGAAGAAGCTGTGTTGTTGACAGATTTTGGCTCATTCTTGTTGTAAATCTGGTCTGGGACTGGGAAGCCATCGACCCCCCCCCCCCCCCCCCCCCCCCCCCCCGGCTTGGACCAGTTCTGGCATGTCAGTTGGCAGCTATGTTTGCTGGATTTAATGTATTGTTGGAGCATTTTAGCCACCTGTGTGTCTTCATGTGTTGTTTCCTCAGACCAGGGTGCACGGACAGTTTCCTCTAAAATCAAATCCTCGCCTCTTGGTGTCATTTTACTTTTGGACGGCTTCGTGTTTTTATTGTGTTCTTCTTTATCGGCCGTGTGATCTGATCGCTGCACAGTCAGAGCTCTTCATAAATCTGAGATGATGGAATCATAGTGCACTGTGGTTGTACTTTCATTACTGTGCAGCCGAGAGAAGACAAATGCAGCAGCATCTTATTTTTCACCATCGACTAATCTTCTTTTTTATGAAATACAGCAGAACATGCTCTTTAACTGATTACATCCTAATGTCTTTAAATGACCTGGCGTGAATCAATCAGTCCAGAATCAATACTCAATCAGTACTACACTTCAGTAGCGTTACATGATTAATGGCTTTTATCGTGACTAAATTAAATCAGCTCAGATGATTAATCAGTCCACAACCACAAAGTATTCTGATTACCACAAAAGAAATATGTCACATTTAGTTTGAAATGACCAATGTTTGGATTGTTCTGATTAAAAATGACTAAAGTTTAGTTTGAACGTCAGAGTAGCTGCATAAAAACCAAAGCTGACACGAGAGGAACTGGGTTTGTTGAGTTTCTTGAAGATGTTTCGTCACAGTTATAGATTTTTCTTTATGAGGAACATCTGTGGGTGGTGTTCACCTGAAGCTCACCTGGCTGGAGTCTGGTGTGCACCGCCCACAGATTGTCCTAGATGGCTGAGAACCTTCACAGATATATCAGAGTCGCTGCAGATTCACTTTCCATTTTCTGTTGTTCAGAAGTTCACAGTCTAACGTCTGGATCCAAGCCCCGTTCACACCTGATCCATCCTGGGTGATCTGATCACAAGCTTTAAGTACAGGTGTGAACAGGCTCAGGACGCGACTGACTGATCTGATCTCAGACCTCGTTTGGATGTTATCTGAGACACATTTGACCTCATTCCTCCCAGCTTTCAGCGTGAGAGTCTTTCCATCTTGTTCCAACATCTGGATCATGTCTCCAAGTCAACAAGCAGCTGTTGATGGTTCTGATCCAGTGGTAGGTAGAGATCCATTAGAGACAGCAGCTGGTACAATATTCTACTGACCACATGATGGCGCTGCTGATTTACAGACACACAAACTGAGATCAGATCTCAAGTGCTGGCTGGGGACGCATGTGGAGACACATTTATATTAAGACCAGGTGGAGACACAGGGACTTAGAGATGGACAGATGAGATGGGATCATCTAGGAGGGATATTTAACGAACGCAGGTGTCACAAACAAACTAAATAAAGGTGAAAGGTCAAAGAACGGGGCAGAAAAATGGACAATGTCTGCTGTTGTTGATGTTGACACTGTTTGCCTCAGCTGTTGCCGTGGTTACGGGACAGGAATGGGAAAAAATGAAACGGCTGATGCTGAGCTCCAGAGTGTGGAGCATGTGTTTGATGAAGCGTGTCTGAAATGTGCTGATTTCCGTTGCCGTTGTTGCCGTCGAGGCTTCAGGAAGCAGGCTCTCTGTCGGCGGTTTAATGGCGTTCCTCTGGGTGCAGCTTTTTATCTTCCACGGGCGGATCACGTTGCAGCTCTGTAAAAGCCTTTCAAGGCCCTTCGAGACACGTCTGCGCTTCGTGTTGTCAGTTTTTCCTGGCTGCCATTTAGCGCAGGGCAAAGACTCCGAGGCCAAACACAGCAGCGACACTGAGCATCTCTAAGGGAGGAAACATTCCTGTCTGTCAGTGTGCTGCAGTTAAATGTTTGTGGAGGGTGGAGGCTGAGGATTTGGTGGCAGTTTCTTGGGTTGGGTTGGACGGAGCGATGCTGCTGCTCCAGTACAAACCGCCTGATTCATGAGTTAACCACAGTTTTAATGGAGTTCAGTGTGTTTTTCTGACTGATGTAATCTGTCCTTTGTGTGTCTGTGTCAGTGTTTGAGCTGTAGGAGCTAATATATACATTCCTATCGAGCTAAATGCTAACGTTAGCACACCTACGCGCTTATCCCACCATTAATGTTCTAATAATAATCTAATTAAAGTCACATCACCAAAAATTATTACCAAGATAGGGCAACACATCAATTGTTCAAAGTTGGAACCAAGGCCTTTTCAGCTTAGCTTAGCTTAGCTTAGCTTAGCTTAGAGACAGGAAGCTAGCATCAGCGTGCTTACTTGCTTATCCCACTATTCATTTTCTAGAGTCAGTTTACCCAAACGATTACCTTCAAAGCTGGAACCAAGACCCGGTTAGCTTAGCTTAGCTTAGCTTAGCAACTGGACGCAGGCTTTTTATTGACACTGTGGAGTTTTAGCTAAATGCTTACTTGCTTATCCCACTATTCATTGTCTCGTTGGTCAGCTAACCCAAATTATTACCAAGGCTAATCCTTCAAAGCTGGAAACAAGGCCTTGATTAGCTCAGCGTAGCTTAGCAACTGGACGCAGGCTTTTTATTTACACTGTGGAGCTTTAAGCTAAATGCTAGCATCAGCATCCTTACCTGTTTATCCCACTATTAATGTAGTCAGTTATTACCTACAAAGCTGGAACCAAGACCAGGCTAGCTTAGCTTAATTTAGAGCCTGGATCCAGAATTTTCACTGATACTGTGTCAACACAGAGTCAAAATATTACCAAGACAGGCCTATATATTAATCCTTCAAAGCAGGAACCAAGGCCTGGTTAGCTTAGCTTAGCTTATCTTATCTTAGAGGCTGGATGCTGTTTATTGACACTGTGACATGTTTTCTTTCCTAATAATCAGAGATTCAGACTGAAATGTGTCTGTTTATGATGTTACGGTCCCAAAGCTACGACTGCTGCAGAAACACAACACACTGAGATTTATTTTTGAGCAAACTGAGCTTTGTTTCTGATTTATTTCACCGTTTCTAGCCGTGCTCCCGGATTATGATTAAAACTTCATCCGAGTGTCGTACTTTAAATACTTTATCACGGGTTCTTGGAGGCTGTGTTCCTCTAATTGCTCCAACATGTGTCTGCTTAGTTTTACGGGTCCTCTGTAAACTAAAATCTGGCTGCAAACAACTTGTGAGACATAGTTTGGCAATTTGAGGTTTTAGAAAACAGGGAAAATCCAGAAAGGAAATATTGCAATCCACGGGTATACTTTGTTTCCTCATATTTTATCAATAATGACAAAGAGGATCTCAGAAGGGTGGAACATGTTCTCTGTGCATTACTCATCACTTTAAACCTTCATTCAGACAATCACTTATCTCATCATTGGTGTCAGCGTGTCATGTTGAGGGATGGGTTGCTCTTAATTCCTTTTAATATAACCCAGACTGTTGCATCCAGCCATATAAGGTCAGTTTCGGTGGTTGCAGAAGTTTCCTGGTGTCTTGAATGTGACTAACGCGGCGGCAGCAGCAGCAGCTGTGCAGATTGTGGCGTTCCCAGCCTTTGTTTTTGCTGTCAGCGTGCCATTCTTCATGCTGTGTCACTCGGCCTCCAGCTGCCATTACACAACCCCTCAGACATTCAGACGAACTCTGAGACTTTTCCACCCTTCTCATCCGAGTGTTCACAAAGAGAGGAAGCCGCTGCAGCTCAGGAAGAACCACCTGTTGTTTACTGAGGCCGAGTCCAACCTGCAAGAAACCGGTGTTTGTGTCACCGAATGCAGATTATAACAATCAGCGGCTCAGTCCGGATGCTGTTAGCTTAGCTTAGCTTAGCATGATGACTGGGAGCTTTGAGCTAAATGCTAACATTGTCATGTCTACATACTTATCTCACTATTCATTTTCTGATAATGTCAAAGTCAGTTCACCCAAATTATTACCAAGATACTAATCAGTCATTCAAAGCTGGAACCAAGGCCTGGTTAGCTTAGCTTAGCTTAGCTTAGCTTAGAGACTGGACAAAGGTTTTTATTGACACTACAGAGCTTTTAGCCATTAGCATGCTTACTTGCTTATCCCACTATTAATTTTATAGTTCTCCCAGATTGTTACAAAGGCACATATCGACCCTGCAAAGCTGAAACTAAGACCTGGTTAGCTTAGCTTAGGCAAAGGCTTTTTATTGACGCTGTGGAGCTTTTAGCTAAATGCTAAGCAATGCTAATTCACCTTAGTTAAGCTAAAGCAGTTAACTTTCGTTAGTTTTGACTTTAACTTAAATAATCTAGCATAGAGCTATGTTAGCATCCTATCTTACCTTATCTCATCTTATGCGGCTTTAGTTAAACACTGTTCCTTTGAGCTAAATGATAACATCAGCTTGTTCTACATCTTTTTGTCACAAAACACAATCTTTCCTGACTCAAAGCTTTTGAGTCGTGGTGTAAGAGTGGAGCACCATCCACCCCGACCACCTCCTGATGTTTAATTAGTTATTAATTACTGAAACTTCAGTTTGACAGGTAGCAGCGAATCCAACTGCTTTATAATCAACTGTCTGCCAGCTCAGTGCAGATGAGTTATGTGCTAATAATGCTAATAAAGTATATTTATATAACACATGCTGTTCTCCAGCTGAATCCATGCACGCAGGCTGTTGTCAGTGTACATTCTGTCTTTACGTCATCCATCTGTGATGCTATCCGAGCGTCAAACAGGCTCTGCAGCTCGTTAAAGTCACTGACAGACAGATGACTTTACGATTGTTTAAAGAAAGCTCGCTACCAGCGACGCCCCCTGAACCAGGGTGTGATCCAGAGAACAATGACGGTGGAACCACGGCAGGCCTGAAACACCGGCTGCTTCAGATACAATAACCAGAAATATTATTTCCACAATTTAAAATTTCCATGCATGCAAACAAACGTGTGTTGTTTTTCAAAGACTTCATTTACATCCACCACATGATTTGTTTTCCTGTGTTGTTTGCTTAAATGAAGGAGTGATTTATTTAATCAGCACTTCTGTCTAAATAATAACAGGTTAGAAAGAAAAATATTCATAAATACTCCTGCGGAATAATTAACTAGTTTGCTAAATGCTAACATCTACACACCAACAGTCTGGCGGTGCTATCAGTCTGTCCTACTATTGATTGAGTCAATTCTACCACATTATTCACAATAAATGTCAGTCCTTCAGAGTCAGAGCTTTGTTATTAGCTTAGCTTAGCATTAAACCTGAAAGCATGGGGAAAATGCTAGCCTGGCTCTGTTGGACTGTTAGCCTGCTACATCTGTTAGCTGTGGTTAGTTTTGGCTTTAACGCCTACAGACGTCACTGAAGTTGTCTTTTTATGTCTTTTATTTTTGCTAGCTCTGTATGACTTTGTTTAGAGCTAAATGCTAACATCAGCTAGCTTGCCAAAACATACCACCTGCATAGTATTGTTTAGGTCCATCTCACCCACCCCAGACAGCTCTGTCCCATGTTCAGGACGTTGTCGGTGGATCCTCTGGGTCCTGGAGGTCGTGTGGTTCAGCCTCTGTGGATCCTGATTGTTCTGATGGAGCATCACTGGGATGTCTTGGTATCTGGGAGGTTTGAAGGTCAAATCGACTCTTTTGGTTCTTTGTTGTGTTTTATTTTTTGTGGCCCCAGGATCCTTGTTTTACCAGCAGGACATTGCGTTCACCTGACCCCTGGAAGGTTAGTGAAGACAGTGGAGCCTTTATTCTGCTGACTGTTATTTTAGACGAATCACTTCCTGGTTTGCAGTGCATCCATTTCACGTGGATGTTTTTCCTCTGGCGCGTGGATGCTGACGCCTAGGAGTCAGAAGCTTTTAAGCTCTGTTGTTCTTGTTTTCTATATTTGTGATGATGAGGATTAAATGAAGCTTCATCAAAGAGTCGAGTCTCTGCAGGTATTTACTTCTTCACACTGTGGTTTGTACCTTTGTACATGTGAGTGTCATACACCTCCTCCCCCGTCCAACATTTTTCTGCCTTGCAGCGACTTGCTTTGCATGTCGAGTATTTCCTGACTGACGACACAGAGCTTCATACATTAGTGGAATTTCTTTACAGTTTCTAAATATTTGAACTTTTTAGCGACTTAGTGAATGATTCTGTTTAAACGTAAACCGGCTCTCAGAGTCCTTCTGGGTCTGCTCACGTGTGCCCGCATGTTTGCATTAAAAAAAAACGTGGACGACATGCGCTGACATGCTAATGCTACACACAAAGACGCTTTGTTGTCACCTTCAAATTCCTCCCTGGTGATTTATGCTTAAAGGTTTTTGCAAACCTCAACATTTTCTACATTTCTGCATAAAAATGACTTGAAACATCAGTGGGTTTTCACACAGGTCCTGAAAGTAGACAAAGAGAACCAATCAAAGACATTAAACAGAAAGATTAATATTAAATATATTAAATATTAGTGTATTTGTGTATTTTGGAAAATGCACCAATATCTGTGAGGTGCAAATAAAAGTGCACCTCTAGGATTATAGTCTTATTGTGATCACCTTGTGATCAATTTATGTGTCTTTGTCTTAAGTCTCTTGTGATTGTCCTACAGCGTCGTGCATCTTTGCATCAATCAGTTTTCTACATTTCTGCATAAAATGACTCAAAACATCAGCAGATTGTCTCACAAGTCCTGAACGTAGACATAGAGAACCCAAACAAACACATAAAACTGAAATATTATGCCAGTTTTAAGGAAAGTGAGTCAATATTACATATCAGAGAGGTGCTCCTCTAGGATTAAATCAGAGTCCATGTGTTCAGAAGTGTTTCCATCAACGTAATGAGACTCAGGTGTGGTTCAGTTCCTGGTTCAGTTTAAATAAATCAGGGATTTGTCTCAGTCTGATCTCCACAGGGCTGCAGATGTTTTGAATCTGTTTTTATGCAGAAATGTCAGAAATTCTAAAGGAGGCAAAAACGTTTTAATCTGTATTTTACCTGGAAGTTGTTCTTAAGAATGGTCTGAACACAGTGGGAGTGACTCACAGTGTAAACTGTGGTGTAGATTGATCTGGGAGAATGCAAGCGTGGAGGAATAATGGGTGGAAGTGGATTAACACTAATGACAGGGCTGTGGTGAGATGGAGGGACACTGTGATCTCTGACTGGCTGCTGTCGGGAGCAACGAGCAACGCTGCTTCTGTTGAATAAAGTTTTCTCAGATGCTGGATGTGGTTCTGTCTATCACCACATTAAGCCCCGCCCCCAAACAATCTGATTGGCCCAGCAGATCTTTGCAGGAGCAGAATCAGTTCCCGACTCCATTAAAATATTTGTACGCGGGGAAGTTGTTGAGTTTGTGGCGTCTCGATGAAATAATTCAGCAGTGGCTGAAAACCTTCCAGCAGATCTGTTCATGTCTCTTCTTCTGCTGTGTTTTAAATGAACACGTAAATATTCTGTCTTTCTTGTTGAGGTTCCTGCTGTTCTCGTCTCTTCTCTGTCTCTACCCGGTCGGCCTCAGGCAGATGGTTCCTCCATATGAGCTTAAGGTTCTGCTCAAGGTTTCTTTGCTACCGTCGCCTTCAGTCTTGCTCTGAGTGTTTCAGACCGGATGTTGTAAAGCGTCTTGAGACAATTTGTATTGTTGTTGACGCTATGTAAATACAATTGAATTGAGATTCATGGAAAACAAGATGTATTTCAAGACTAAAAGCTCAACTTCCTGCAGCTTTCCAGTATTTTTTTTCAGGTTTCAAGAACCACTAAATAGAATCTATTAATATTTTAAGGCGTTGCAGCCTCCTCCTTTTATTCTGCTTCTTTATTCTGACTTCATTAAAGCTGGAGGAGCAGGTCTCTCTAGTGAAACTCAGGGTTTGTAGTTCTACACAACTCATAGTTCACATACCAGCACAGGCCTCGGTTAGAGGTTGGCTCCTGATCACTGCTGCCTCAAAAGACTTTAAGTTTCTGAAATGTCTGAGCTGCTTTTCTGCCTCTGAGCAGATTTTAACCGAGTCGTCATCACTGAATGTGTTTTTATGTGAAACCCTGAGCTCTGTCTTCAGGGTTTGGTCCTGTGGGTTTATAGCTGCTGCCTCTCTGCGTTAACGTCTGGGTGTGGCTCTGCGGGTTTCATGTTCTCGTTCACGTGTAACAGGTGTAACAGGTGTGTCACAGTCACTCATTGTCCTGCAGCTGATCCATGACAGAAACTCACACTGGCTGTTGGGACAGGAAACACATACATGAGCAGACGGAGGTGTTTAAGAAAGTAGCTCAGGTTGTAGAAGACGGAGCTCAAACACATGACGTCGCAGATGCAAACGATGCAAACGACGCTCGTCTGAAGATTAGAATAAACCATGGAAACATTCATCAGCAGTCTAAAGCTAGCATGTACAGCATGAATTCATGCTAGGCTAGCTAGCTAGCTGACACACCTTTAAACTAAATCTTTTGCTGGTGTTATTTACATCGTATGTTTTGTCAAATTGATGCTAAATAACTTATAACGTCATAAATAAATCAGATCTTAACATGTGAGAGTCTTTCCATCTTGTTCCAACATCTGGATAATGTCTCCAAGTCAACCAGCAGCTGTTGATGGTTCTGATCCAGCGGTAGGTAGAGATCCATTAGAGACAGCAGCTGCTACAATATTCTACTGACCACATGATGGCGCTGCTTATTTACAGACAGAGTTTTTTGCGTGAGTATTTAACCTCAGAAGAGAATCCATAAAACAAGCAGCGGCTGGATGTACTTTACATAAACAGATGAGGATCAGGTGAGGACTCTGACGTCGACGCCATTCAAATCACATCCTGAGCCGCCTGAACCGAGATGAACTCTCCTCCTCCTCCTCCTCCTCCTCCTCCTCCTCCTCCTCCTCCTCCTGGAGTTTGAGAAGAGAACGAGGATATTTTAACAGAAACCGTCTGTGTGTTGGAGAGCTGGCAGACAGAACAACGCTGCCTCTGAAGGAACGAATGAAACGAATCCTCTCTGGGCTGTAGAGGAAGGAATCCGTGTCTGTAGGATGAAACCTGCAGCTGATTTTTATGGTCCTCTCCTGAGTGTCTCACGGGTTTATTGGGGGGAAAGAAAGGTTAACCTCCGACCTGATGGATGCTGCGGCGTAGAAGTAGGACGGCAGGCTGCAGTTTACATCGCTGCACGGTCGGTTACATAAGCCGTCTTTGTTTCAGAGTCTGTGGAGGACTGGGTGTTGGGCTCTGGGGATGAAGGCCGCTTCACATCCAGATTAGTTTGAGTATACGTTCAGTTTGCATCATGTGTTTATGATCAGTGAAAGACTCTCGGCTCTAATTTGATAATATTCACATTAAAACAGATTTTTATGCCCAGTCCAGGTTTTTATCTTCAGTCTGAGGCAGCTACAGCATCTAAAGTAACTATCTGGCCTCATGCCGTGGTAAACTTTGGAGGATTGTCAGGTTTTTAGAGTTCAGCATTGCCTCATCCTGCTAGATCGAGCTATATTTTACTACAGAGACTCTAATGTATTTGTTACGCCTCAGTCCAGGAGTTAAAAAAACGTAAGGAACGTGATGAGCAAACAAAGTGAACCTTTTATTTACACCACAACACACAACTAGTGACAAGTGAATTATATACACGTCTATATACAAGCTGAAGCTCTGCCTCAGGGTGAACTCAGGCCAAAACAACAAACTAAACCACTAACTAAACCCTCAGTGTAAAACAAAAGAAACAAACAGACATTTAACAAACCTAACTGACTAATCTATTAAAAAATAGGAGAAAACAGCCCTACTGCTTTGTTCTAGTTCTCAACATGAACTTAGAAACTTAATAAAACCACCAACTGGCCAGCATGATCACGATCCCCCCAGCTGTTGTCGGATGGACTATTTAAATGGATGAGCCCTTCAATCCTGGGGGTACTCAGCCAACCAGCATCTGAGGCAGGAAACCGGCACCTGTCAAAGTTCCTCAGAACTCGAGAGTCGAAACTGTTTCCAATCGAGCAACACACAGCTGTTCATCACAGTATCGTTGTGATTTAATTATCTGCATTAGTGTGAATCTTGAATATCAAACAGTTTGTTCACGTCAACAATCATTCCTCCACTTATATAAACGTTAGTCATGGGGTTCCTCAGGGTTCTGTACAAGGACCGATGCTTTTCACATTATTAATGCTTCCCTTAGTCGATATATTATCAGGAAACGCTACGTATATTTACGTTTCTATGCAGATGACACCCAGCTGTCTACAGATAAGTCAATCTAACTTCTAACGTGCCTCGCAGACGTAGAGACTTCTACTTCTAAACTCAAATCAAAACATTTAAGCACTGATGAATGAAGTTAAATTCAATTTAATCGTGCATTTCGACTTCCCTGCGATAATTTGTTGCCACTGATGTCCTGGAACTTTCCAAACCAAAAGGTCCCTTCGCCGTCTTTGTTATATTTGTTTTCACCCCAAACACTGAACAAAACAGAGGCTGACAAGTTTTTCTTCTTTTCAGTGCAACAGAGTTTGAGATCCCTGGACTTTGTCTCGTTTGCAGTTGCAGAGTTTAGAACGCTTGGAAAGATGGAAGCAACCTGATCTTAATTTAGACCTTGGTCCAGCTGATGGTTATTGGAAGTGAGTTCCTCCAAAGGTTCCTGCAGTAGAGAGGCGTTGAATGTTTGTGGTAATTCAGGACTCAACATGGGTTAGATATAAGAGGCTTTAATCAAATAAAACTGACAAAACCAGTGAAGATGAATCAGTTGGTGGCTCTGTGAGGATTCAGTCAAGAATTTCAAATAAAACTTGGATTCAGATGAATACCAGCATCATCAACCTTTGCCTCCAGCACAGAGTTACTGAAACTGAAGGATATCTACTGTGATTGGCTGATCAGGAGAGGAAAGGGGGGAGACTGGACTGACCTTTAAACACCGTATTGTTTAAGACGGAGGAAAAAACAAGGAGTTCCCCTGAGATGAACCATAAACGGCCTGAAACTGCAGAGACAGTTTAACTTTCAGTGTTTAAACGACCTTAAAACATCCAGAGAGACATTATTAATTATGTCTCTTCATTTGAAACCAACGCACGTTTAAGGTTTTATTAAGGTTTCGAAAAAATGTTTCATTGGTTTATGGATTAAAGGGGCTTAAATCCTGCTAATACACACAAACTAAGGTGGAGATGAATCTACATGTTCATGTGGATAAATGATTAAAGTGAAAAGGATTCAGGATCATTCCAGTCTGATCTGATGAACACACTCAGGTCTCTGCTGCAGTTTAACTGAACTCATTCTCAGCTCTCGACTCAAACACAGCGATGTGGTCGTTTCCCACAGAGATAATGACAGAGACGTCCACCCCGACATTAACTCCACCGTGAGGAAGACGACAAACAGCGGCCTCACGCTCAGACATGTTTATCCATTAAGACGACGAGTCACTGAGAATCAGCCACGAGTCTGATGATGGCGAGTATTTAATGCTGCAGGAATACTTCATGTATTTATGATGAGGTTTAGAGAGTGAAAACATCTTCTGTTTGGGGCAGTAGCAGTAATAGATGGTGTAGTACACAGATAAGGGCTTCAGGACCCTCCTCCTCCTCTTCCTCCTCTTCCACTTCTTCCCTAGTAACTGAATCTCTTCTAGACTCTGACCTGAGTGAAATGTGAGCGGATTTTCTTTCTTTCTTTTCTCTGACTCTAATCGTGTGAACGAAGGAGAACTCAGAGTGATGCTGGACATTTATCATCTTGTTAGACAGTCTCTGACCTCAGTCACTTGATCACTGTTGATGCTATGCTAGGTTAGCATCTGCTAGCTGTTTAGTATTTGGACTGTCCCAGGACAGAGGGAGGAAAACAAGAGTAAAGTCTGGTAGACTGTGGTTTGTGCAGCTGAACTTCCTGGTTCAGATTTCATCCTCTTTCTCTTCATTGTCCCTGATGCCGTGCGGTCACGTTACCTGTTTTAAAGTATAATGTGACATTCATATCTGCTGCTCTCTGCTGTGTGGGTGCAGGCCAGGCCGAGGCCGAGCTGAAGGAGTTCAGTCCCTACTACAGGAGGCAGTTCTCGGTGGCTCGCTTCGCTCAGGTGGAAGACGACCTGGAACAGAACAAGGAGAAGATGACACAGCTGCTCAAACAGAGGGTACGTCTTCTTTTATTATTAAGGAATGAGTCGGAGGTTTGGCTCCAGGTCAAGAGGTTAAAATAGGATGCTCTGGTTTCTGCAGAGAATCATGGAAGCACAACGGATGTCCAAAAATCAGCCTGACTCCACTTTGACTTTGCTGCAGTCTTTAGTTTCTAAATGAAATTTCCTCCTTTGTGTAATTCCAGGGGGCACCAGAAGAGGGCGCGGTTCTGTACGAGGAGGGCGTCCTGTACTTTGACGACACCAGGAAGTGGAGGGACAGGTACGTGGTGGTCAGAGCCAACTACTGCCTGGAGTGTCACGAAAGCCTGGAGGTGAGCCACAAGCCGCCGTCGGCAAATTTAGAGCCAGCGCCACAAACCCAGCGCTCATCCTCTCTTCTTCTTCTTCTTCTTCTGTTTCAGACTTTTCTTAAAGGGGTTCCTCCATGCTACAAGCTGCTGCCTACAGGGGGCACTGTTCTGACCACAGAGGAGAGTTACATGGCCATGGTGGATAAATGCTTCCCTGATGACGGCAGTGAGTCAAACCTCCAGGAGGGTTTCTGAGGTGTTCTTCACCTGTTCGGTCCAGGTTCATGACTTTTCTCGTTCCAGGTGTGAAGGAGGACTTTGCTCCGCCTAAGTCGGGGATGCCGGCAGAGTTTCCGGTTTACCTGCGTCTGCCCTACAGGAGGGACTCGTACTTCTGCTTCAGGCAGGAGGCCAAGCAGGCGGCCTTCCTCTCCATCCTGTCAGACTGCATCAGACACCAGAACCAAGGTGGGACACCCACACCGGCCTATAGGATTGTTTGGGGGCGGGGCTTAATCTGGTGACAAACAGTAGTCATACACGTCAGCTGAGTTAGTTTACAACTAATGGAAGGAAGGAAGGAAGGAAAATAGAAGGGAAGGAAGAAGAAGAGGGAGGGAATGAGGGAGAGAGGAAGGGAGGAAAATATAGAAGGAAGTAAGGGAAAGAGTAAAGAAGGAGAGAGGGAACTAATGGAAGGAAGGGAGGGAAGGAGGGAAAGAAGGGGAGTGATGAGGAAAGAGGAAGGAAGGGAAGGTCCTCCCGTCCTCTGTTTAACGGCGTTAGCTTCTATAATTCATGACGGTATCTGTCAGATAAACGACAACCAGACTCTGCAGCATCAGTCCAACCACTCTTGATGGTTGCCACGGCAACAGCCTGACTCCCGCCAGCGAGACGAGGAGCATCTTTAGCATTTTAATTCAGCCATGAATGAAAGTTGATCTCCTTCTCTTTGTCTCTGTGTCAGACTTCCTGAAGAAGAGGACGTGTGAAGTTCAGGCCTTCCTCAAAGCCATCCAGCTCTACCGGCAGGACAGGGACAAATACGAGGCCTGGGACATGCTGATAGGAAGTGATGTCAGAGTACGTCTCCACCCAAACACCCAATCACAAACAGCCTCCAACAGGAAAAACAAAACAAAAAAAACAGCCTCCAACAGGAGCCTGGACAGAATGAAGATGAGATTAAAACTGATTTAAAATCTAATAAACATCCAAACATGTAGGTTAAAAACCAAAGGTAATAAATCCTTTGCTAACAGTAATTAATAAAGTTTAAACAGACAGACAGACTAGTTATTATTTTATTATTTGAAACATCAAATTCAAGTTAAAATTTTAAATTAACTATTAGTTAAAATGAATAAAATATTTAAAATAAATATTTAACAAATTAACATTTTATGAATGACTGCTTACCAATATCAGTGTAGTTAATATTGCTGATATAAGATTAAGTCATATTTATTAAAAGTATTTTTGTCAGATTAAACACAACAAAGACATTGGGATCTCTTTTATTTATTTATTTTTTTAGAGTTTCAGGTTCTCAAGTAAGAATTATTAGAAAAGACCAGTAGTAATAGTAATAATAATAATAAGAAATAAGAGTTGCATCACATCACAAGGTGTAAAACCGGTTTAAATCAATCAGCAGATTATCTGGATCACCTTAATCTCTGTTTAAATTGTTATGGACACAGTTTCATTCACTATAATCCCACCAGATTACATCCAAACCAAACAGACAACACAGAAAACCTGCTGGGACTCGCTGCGTCCTTCAGACTGATCCTGTTTAAGTGATCACTGTTGTTGATTTAAAGCGTTTGTTAGACCAAATTCACTTCACCACCGCTCACAGATCTGGTTTCATCTCGTTGCACTAATGAATCTGTACAGAAACCACCTCCTCCTTCAGTACGTTGAGTTCATCTGTCCTGTTTATAGAATATTTACATGAGAGAAGCTAAAAACCATAGGTCCAGCTTTGGTCCTCCTCTGGTCCATCTCTGGTCCTCCTCTGGTCAGACCTCTGGTCCTCCTCTGGTCAGACCTCTGGTCCTCCTCTGGTCAGACCTCTGGTCCTCCTCTGGTCCTCCTCTGGTCAGACCTCTGGCCCTCCTCTGGTCCTCCTCTGGTCCTCCTCTGGTCAGACCTCTGGCTTCCTGCTCATTGTTTTTGCTCAGAACTGGTCGGAGGCGAGAGGAAGTCCGACTCTGCTGCAGGAAACCTTTGCGGAGGTCGGCCCTCATCAGTTCACCTCCACAAACAGACTGGCTTTAAAGCTGATTTGTTTTGGCGGCGAGTCCAACGCTTCCTGTCGCTGCTGCTGCTTGAACACTTGAGAATGAATGAATGAATGAACGAATGAATGAATGAACGAATGAATGAATGAATGAGTGAAATGTTTGCAGCAGCAGCAGCAGCAGCACTCTGTTTGTGTTGAATCATAATCATTGAAGATTTCTGATGATCTGCTTCAGATTCTTTGCTTCCTTTTACGACCAGAGACGTGTTGATGGATAACAGCTGTTTTATTTAATCGTGTGGGGGCGGAGCTTAATGTGGCGATGGACAGAAGAGTGACAGTAGACATAGACGCCATCTGAATTAATGTGAATTAGTTGAATTAGTTTCCAACTAAATGGAAGGAAGGAAATAGTGAAGGAAGGGAACGAAGAGAGGAGGAAGGAAGGGAATGAATAAGGAAAGAAGGGAGGAAAGAAGGGAGGAAGGTTAATTAATTTAAACGAATGAATGAATGAATGAATGAATGAATGAATGTGTGCAGGTGATGGCCAACCTGGTGATGGAGCAGCTGCTGCCGTCTCTGGAGAAAGACATGCTGCCTGGACTCAAGGCCAAGAAGACGGAGAAGAAGAGAGTCTGGTTCGCTGTGAGTCACTGATTTATTCTAAGTCATGTTTCATCTGTAAATTTAGAAATTTGAAATCCATAGAAATGTTTTTTAGACACGTGTATGACAGATAATGAATTCTTTGCTCAGACGGTGGAGGCGGCCTACATCCTGGTCCAGGAGCACCTGCTGAACGGACTGTCGGCGCTGAAGGAGGAGTGTCGGACGTGGGTCCGGCAGCAGGAGGTGCAGATCCACTCTGACATGGACCAGATCCTCAACTGCAGACGGCAGCTGGAGGAAACCATCAGAGGTGCTGATCTGAGCCCTTAGCACCTTCAGGAAACCGGCTCCGTTTGCTCACGTCTCTTCTCTCTCCAGCTAAAGTGTCGGAGCCGGTGGAGAAGCTGTGCTCGGAGTCGGTGCAGCCGTACCTGGGCTCCGTCCTGGAGGAGCTCATGGGACCCATCAGCTCTGGCTTCGACGAGGGACGGCAGCTCAGCGAGAGCATGATGGACCAGGTGTGTCAGGACGTCCTGCAGGGAGGAGACAACGAGCTGCTCAAACAGGTTGGTTTTTAAAATGAAGAGGGAGAGGCACAGATGAGATGACGTCTGATGTAACTACAGTGATCCAGAGTGAGCCTGGGCTACCGTCCCACCTGAGACACATAAACGAACCCCTTCATCCTCAGCCATGTCCACGTCTAAAGTGTCAAACTTCCGTCCCTCAGGCTCTGGCCAAGATGGCGAAACCGAACCTGCTGAGCTGCTACCAGAAGATCGGCTCCCTGCAGGACAAGCTGCCGGACCTGAAGGAGAGATTTGGCTTCAGTGACGTCCTGGGACTGATCCACAGCGCTCAGATCGACCTGCAGCAGGTACCAAGACCTTCAGACCTCACGTTAACATCCGTCCTGGGACGTGTCAGACTCAGTAGGGGCTACCTGCTAGCTGAGAAACAAACTGAGTCTGTGGTTCCTGAGGTTTTTCTGGGACAGGACACTATTTATTTAATATTTATTTATTTATTTCTATTATTTGAACCTTGATGCTCTAGAATAAATCTGAATGATCAGAGGAAACAGGTGGAGCTCATCTGATGACTTACACTTCATTAATGTAATTACTGGAGCCAAGTCCTCCTTTGTGCCGATGACAGATCTGAGTCAGACCAGATCCAAGTCAAACCAGATCTGAATCAGACCAGACCAGATCCGAGTAACTGGTTTGTAGCGTTGAACCTGCTCGTCTCCTTTCAGCTGATGGAGAACGCAGCCTTTACGTTTGAGCAGCTCCTCTATAAAGCCGTGAAGGACAACCCCGACCAACCCGACCTCGTCTGCTCCGCCGTCCAGAAGAACAAACACAGAGTTCTCAAGGTCTGTTCATCTGACGCCAGAGATAACAACTAGGTCCTCCTCCTAGCTCCTCCACATCCTTCATCTCCTCCTCCATGTCCTCGTCCCATGTCTTCTTCCTCTGTCTCCTGCTTCTTCCCCTAATCCTCCTCATTTTTCTCCTCCTTTATCTTCCTTCTCCTTATTCTCATCCTTCTGTCTCCTCCACGTCCTCCTCCCTTGTCCTTCTTCATCCTCTTGCTCCTTCATCTCCTTCTCCCCCATCTTTTTTACATCCACCTTCCTTGTCATCTTCCTCCAGCTCCTCTTCGCTGCCTTCCTCGTCTTTCTCCTTCTTATCCTCATCTTCCTACTCATCTTTCAAATCCTTCTCCCTCTCTTTTCCATCTCCTCCTTCTTCGCCCTCCACCTCCTCCTCCCTTTTGTTCTTCCCGTCTCCTGTTTCTTCCCCTCATCCTCCTCCTAGTTTTTCTTCATCTTTCTCCTCCATGTCCTCATCGGTCTTCTTCCTTTTCTTCCTCTCCTTCTTCTCCTCATCCTCGTCCCTTTTCTTCCTCCGTCTCCTCTTCAGTCTCATTCCTTCCAGCAGATCTGATGCTCCATGAATATACTTGTAAATTGTAAAATGAATCCAGGTCCACGTGTGGCGACCTCTGACCTCTGACCTCTGATCTCCTTACAGCAATACGACTACGACAGCAGCACGGTGAGGAAGAGGATCTTCCAGGAGGCGCTGGTTTCCATCACCCTGCCCTTCATCAAGAAGAACCTGGCTCCGACCCTCAGGACTGTGAGGACCTCCCCCTCCTCTCTTTAACCTTTCACCTCCTAAAACCTCCTTTAATTTTGTCCCTTTGTCCCCTGTCTCCGTCCCTCTGCAGGAGCTCCAGGGTCTGGACCAGTCCATCTACTCTGATAACTCCAACTACATCCACGTGGAGAACGTCTACGAGAGCATCCTCCTGCAGAGTCTGGACAAGGAGGTCACCAAAGGTACAAGACCGTCTCTCCTCCCTTTTGTTCTTCCCCTCATCCTCCTTCTAGTTTTTCTTCCTCCTCCTCCTCTTCCTCCTCCTGTCTCCTCCATGTCTTCCTCCTTCTCGTTTGTATTCCTCTTCTTCATCCTCCATCTTCTCTCCCACCTCCCTCTTCTTTCTCCTTCTCTTCGACATTCCTCTTTTTCCACCTTCATCCCATACTTTTTCATCTCCCTTCGTTTCCTGCTTCTCCTCCACATCCTTCTCTTCTTCTCTCCTCCTCCTCTTTCTCTCTTTTCCATGTCCTCACCCCTTTTCTTCTTCCCCTCATCCTCTTTCTAGGTTTCCTTTCTCCTCCTCCTTCATCATCTTCTTCCATCTCTTTCATGTCCTCCTCCCTTTTCCTCCTTCTCCTCATTCTCTCACTGTCTCTCTCTGTTTCCTCTACATCCTCCTCGATTTTCATTGTCCTCCACCTCCTGCTTCCTTCCCCTCATCCTCCTTTCTCTTCTTCCTCCTCCTGTCTCCTCCATGTCTTCCTCCTTCTTGTTTATATTCCTCCTCTACCACCTCCATCCTATTCCTTCTCCTCTTTTTCATCTCCCGTTGTTTCCTGCTTCTTCTTCCTCAACCTTTCTCCTTTATCTTCTCCTCCTTCTCCTATCTCCTCACTTTTCCTCTTCCTCTGCCTCCAGCTTCCATTCTTTCATCTCCTTCTCCTCCTCTAACATTGTCCTCCTGGTCGTCCTGCAGTGGTGAAGGAGGCGGCGAGCCTGAAGAAGTACAACCTATTCACAGAGAGCAGAGACCCGAACAGTCTGTCCAGCCGCTCCAGCCTGTCCTCCCCGTCTGTCTCCACCCCCAGCAGTCCCGCCATGACGCTGGCCTCCCCCTCTAAAAGGTCCTCCGAGACCCAGCCTCCGTCTCCTCTGGTGGTTAACGGCTTGTCCTTCGGCGCTCATAAGGAGGAGAACGGTTTGCTGCAGAGCGAAGCCTCCACGGATGTGACTGAGATGGAGACGTCTCTGGAGTCAGTCGAACAGAAAGAGGAGGCTGAAGACGTCGTGCAAACGGTGAAGGTAGAAACCCTCGAGAGCCCGGCTGTAGCGGAGGCGACCCAGGAACCAGAGGCGACCCAGGAACCAGAGGCAGCTCCAGAGCCTGTGTTCCAGGAACCAGAGGTGACCCAGGAACCAGAGGCGACCCAGGAACCAGAGGCGACCCAGGAACCAGAGGCGACCCAGGAACCAGAGGCAGCTCCAGAGACTGTGATCCAGGAAGAAGAAGTGTTTTCCATCCAGACAGGAGGAGAACCTGAGGCGGTGGTGGTGGCTGAAACTGAAACACAAAGCACTGAAGCTCCAGAAGAAATTAGCTCAGAAACTATAAAGACGAACGTTCCTGGTCCTGGTCCTGGAGATGAACCTGTAAACCCTCCAGCTGAGGAGACTGGACTCCAGGCGCAGTGTGAGAGCTCAGAGGGGAAGTCAGAGGCGCCCTCTAGTGGCGACCTACCTGCAGACGTCTGCAGCCCGGAGCCAGAACCAGTCACTGTCTCAGACCTGAACCCTCTGGACGTGTTGGAGGGAAGAGAGTCGGCCCACTCGGATCTGGAGTCCACAGATGACGTCTCGACGACCTCCGACGTCTTGGAGAACGAGGCCAACGTCACCAAATCACCTGAGAGCTCAGACGATACACCTGAGGATAAAACCACGAGTGATGAGACGTCACCATTGGTCCAGACGGAGACTCCGAGCGGAGACGTCAGCGTGGGAGGACAAATCGAAGCTGGAGCCAGCGTGGAGACGACAGAGGAGGAGGCAGGAGACGCTACTCCAGCTACTCCCCCTGCTGAAACGCCCCCCAGTCCCGAGGTCCGGCCCCTGGACTGCATCAAGGAGATACGTGACCTGGTGGTGGAGGTGATCGAGGTGGAGGAGATGGTGCAGCATTACCCTGATGGAGTTCCCAAGGAGGAATGAGGCAACGTTTCTCAGCCTGAAACACTTCCATGAACTTAGTCACAACACATATGCATGACACTAAATTATTTATGAGCCCAACACGTACACCGCTGTCTGGTGTAAAACAAACAAACAAAAACAAACTGTTTTCCTTTTAAATGCTACAATTATTTTACCACCAAAATGTTTTAGAATAATTATTTTATCATGAAGAAGTTTCTAGAAAGGCGTCTGTTAAAGGAGTGAAGTTTTGGTTTTAGTTAGTTTTAGTTCATGTGATGCAAGTTGGTGCAGAGAGTGAATTATCTTAGCTTAGCTTAGCTTAATGTAGTGTACCAATTAAACAAACATAAGCTGGTGGTAGGAGACTCTAGGAACATTAAGACTGGACCAGTAGTTTTATTTCCACTTCCAGTCTTTATGCTAAACTAGCATAAACTCTAAAGCTAGCATAAACATGGGTTAACTCTGCCCTGACTCCAGGACTTCTGTTTTTTTGCTAAGCTAGGCTAACCCTGTCCTGAGTCTAGGACTTCCAGTCTTTATGCTAAGCTAGGCTAACCTTGACTTGACTCGAGGACTTCCAGCCTTTATGCTAATCTAGCATAAACTCAGACTAACTCTGTCCTGAATCCAGGAATACCCATCTTTATGCTAAACTAGCATAAACTCTAAAGCTAGCATAAACATGGGTTAACTCTGCCCTGACTCCAGGACTTCTGTTTTTTTGCTAAGCTAGGCTAACCCTGTCCTGAGTCCAGGACTCCCAGTCTTTGCTCCCAGATAAAAAAACATCCAGTTAACCTTTGAAGCAGGTGAACTTCAGTTTTCCTTTTTTTTTTTTAAATCCGTTTTAGTCGTTTTAGAAATCTGTCAGATTTTTTTTTAAATATATTTTGACCAAATCATTCTGAAGCTGAGCTGCACATCATTTCTACTAAATGTGAGTTTTCTTTAATAAAAGCAGCGTGCCTTTACAGTACCTCCACGTAGCCTCCACGTGCCTTACAGCCGTCATGGCGTCGGAGCCCAGCCTCCATCGTCGGGATGCGGTTACCGTAGCGACTGTCCTGCGTACCTGTCAAGTGCCTGTTACCTGTAGAGCATCTCTCACAGACGTGGTCAGAACATCTGACCACATACTGTCCACCAGATGAATGTTGAAATAATAATATTAAAAATAATAAAGAAAGAACGTAGAAACAAACTGTTTCTGTGTGAACTCATTTCAGATTCAATAAACAATAAATTATTTATTCAGGACAACTGAACCAATTACAGACACACGGCACACGGCAGAGAAATATGAAAAAAAATCTGCAAATAATTCAACATCTGAGGCAGATTAGACACTTAATACGCTGCAGTAATATTTCTTCTTCAGTTATTTGATTTATAGCGTTTCATATTTCAGCAGCGCTGCAGGCACATCAAGGATGACAACAATAAATAAAAAAAAAAAAGAAAAAGCAGCAGATACGTCTTCATTTGTTCACATTTAAAACACATTTCTCCAGATAACACAAGAAAAGGCAGTTAACATTTCTTCTTAAATTACATTCAAACAAAGATAAATGACATCTTTATAGAGCGCCTATATTTATCACAGACTACGGCAGCGCTTACAGTCAGAGACAAAGACTGAAAGGCAGGAAACAGAAATATCTGCACATTGGTTCTAATTACAGGAAAACATGAGATTAATTTGTGAGACTGGTATTTTTGACTTCTCACATACAGGAAAGTTTTTTTTTTGCGCCGCTCATTTTGATTGGAAACACTTCTGAACAGATTGACTCTAATTTGGACTTGTAATGACTTTTTAACAGAAGAGGGGAACCTCACTGATATGTAATATTGGCGCTCTTTCCTGAATAATTAAACGCAGTAAAGTATAATATCTCTATTTGTTTGATCAGGTTCTCTGGTTTGAAAATCTGCTCATGTTTTGAGTAAAAAGGGCGTTTTCCTCGTAATTATCACCAAATTTCATCAGTTTTCAGTTACCATTCAAGGAAATTATCGAGAAAACTCAGACATTTAAGAAAGTTTCACAAACATTTTGTTTTCTAATGCATCTGGTCATAAACACGACTTCCAGCCTGGGATCAGTCTTTGATTAAAGGGATACAGAGTGTGCTTTTACTAGTTTTGACCTGAACACGTTGACTTGTTCATGTGTCAAAAAGATTAAAACTAAAGGTCTGATGGTACTCTATAGTTTATGGTCAGTAAATAAACTTCTTGTTGGTCCAAAATTAGTTTAACCAGCTGCTGATAATGGTCCCTCAAACCTTGGTTTGATGGTGTTGTTACTGAATATGACTGAACATGAAGATATGAAGTGAAAACATCTCAGAGAGCGGTGCTGCCATCTTGTGTTGGTGACATTATGTGCAACTGATCAATGAGGAATAGTTGTTGATTCTAGCTACTCACAACTCATCACTTTGGGCAGTCCAAGAATTTCAAATAACTTCACCAGCACAAGATGGACGCACCGATATCTGAAATATTTTGGCTTAAATTTTTGACAGAGTAAGTTGTTTTCTCTCAAAAACAAACATATTTCTTCACTTTGCTCTTTTTCTTCTCTATTGTTGATCTAGATCCACTTCTAACCCTGTAGCCTCAAACATGAGAAATTAAAATATTCTGAGTGCAGTCCAATCATCTGCTGCCTAGAATAATATTTAAGCTTTTCTACTCATTTAAAGCCAACACTGAAATGCTCTTTTTGAAGTCGTAACCGACCTCAGCGTTTTTATATCCTTAACAAGAAAAAGTAAAACTCTTTGTTCCCTGAATAAGACAATGAGCAAAATCTAAACAACCACAAGTTGATTTGATATTAAAGTGTCCACAATCTTTAGAGGCCGACAGCAGATCTGACTGAAACAGTGATTGTACAGAACCGGTGTGTGAGGCTCCGGGTTTTACCGGGAGGCGGTGGCGAAGTTGTAGAAGAAGTTTTCATCGGGTCTGAAGCCGTAGGCGCTAACGGGTCGCTCTGCTGCCGGAGACATGAACGGATCTGAGGCGCTGAGGGACAATAGAGACAGAAGGGAAAGATTTATACGACCTGATACTGACGGAGAATGATACGGTCGAGATGTGGACAGATTTATGAGCATCAGGAAAATCTAGCACTGATGTGGGAAAGAGACAAAACTGTAGACGAGAAGACAGTCCCCAAAAACCCAAAGTAGTTTAGACACAACCTGTCCTTCAATGGTTTTTATTTAATTTAGGTTATTTCCTCATTTTTAGACGTCAAAACTATGAAGGAGTTATGGAGTAAACAAATGTTGACAAAGACGACAGGACGGGACAAGACAGGACAGGACAGGACAGGACAGGACAAGTCAGTGCAAAAATATGAACTAACCAACAGTTTAGTGAGAAACAACCAAAGTTAAATCAGGGTTAAGTTCAGGATCACACCACTAGGTGGAGCTCTGACACCAGACATCTGTAGGGGATCTCCTACCAACTACACCCCCCTCACCCCCCCCCCCCCCCCCCCCCCCCCCCCGAGGGTCAAACCAATCACTCAGCCATAGCACTGGACTACAAAAATAAAAAATAAGAGAGCTCATAAAAAGTTAATGTCATTTTCATGTGCTCTGATGCAGGTGTTGGGACGTCCACACCGAGGCTGAGCTCCAGTCTGCTAACGGCTGCAGGGGTAAACAAAGAGCGGGGGGAGACGTCAAGACAACAGGGTGACGAGGACGGAGGCTGACGGCCAGACCTGGAGGACCTGGCTGCCCCAAAATAAAAGACCTGCATAGAAATCAGTTACTATGGGGACGTAGAGGCAGGAGGCTTTGGAGGGGGGTGTTTGGGGGGGGGGGGTGTTGGAATCTGACTTCATCCTCCATCTTCTGACCAGCTGCTGGGTGTTTGTGCCTGTTTGGATGGGGTCACTGTGATGGATAAACTGGGCCGTGATGGATGACGCCACATCTCACACTCCGTCCCGGGTCTCTCAGTTGTGGAAGTGGGAGAGTTTTCGTGCTCCTCTCTCGGCCCGTCTAAAATACGAGCTGTTTGCTTTGCCCCTGCGAGCGCCTATAATGACGTGTTGTTTTTAGCCAAATCACTTCCAGCGATCAGTTACACAGCTCGCAGCATATCCTCACCCACGCACCCGAACCCCACGCCTCCTCCTCCTCCTCCTCCTCCTCCTCTCTGTTTTGCTTTTGCCCCCTCCACCACCTCCTCTCTGGGCAGAAATATGTCTTTTTCCTCTCCGCACGCTACGGCTGTCAGGAGGGATTTAAGAACCAGGCTAAAAGGAGGCTGGAGGAACACTGGAGGCCTGAGTGGGACCTCCAGGACCAGGTTAACGGCACCTGTACGAGTCCTGACGTCCAGGAGAGAAGTTCTGCCGAGGTTAGGACACTGGAGCTCTGTTGGCGAAAGAAGATTAACGACCAAGCTCAGTGAGAGATGTGAATCCGCTCCTTTCATTCCTTCAGATGAAGACGTGTGTCACATCTTTTTAGCTCGTTTCATCAAAACTAAGGCCAGGGCTGCAAGACTCAAACATCAGCTGTCAAAGACCAGAGGGGTTCGACTATGTTTAACCTTTTTATAGTGAAACATGTTTAGATTTCTCTTAATACGATGCAGAAGAAGTACAGTTTTAGTGTTGGTATCATAAGTTTATCCACAATATCAATCTCTTGATATAGAGATATAGCGCTTTGTAAATAAACGTTTAAACATTTAGAAACAGGCACATAAAACTAAGATGAGAAAAACACAAAATATTAAATATTAAAGCCAGGAACGCCTCTCCAATGAACGTATAAGAATCTAGCGCCACCATCAGGTCAACATTTCAAACATCTACTCCCATTCTCTACATTCTCTTTAGTGCTAATTAGCAAACATTAGCTTGCTAACTCCCTAAATTAAGGTTGTGACCTTGGTAAACATCGCCATGCTCACTGTAAAGATACTGCGACACTGATGTTAGCATTTAGCTCAAACCACTGTGTCTAATTACGACCTCACTGTTCAACTATTCTAGCACCACTTTTGGAAATGTTTCCTCAATGGTTTCATCAACTTCTGCAGCGATTTCTTTATTTTTTTCCAGGTTCAGCTGCAGGAAGTTCTTACTCATGCATTCTTTAATGTCGTGGAGGCTTGATGTGCTCAGGTTTCCCTCGTCTGTAGCAGGTCTGCAGGTAACGCTTTCAGGACATGTTTGAAATATTCTCTCGGTCTGGACACCAGAAACGACGCCTGACACGGCGGCTGACACGGCGGCTGACACGGCGCCTGTCAGCTCTGATATTTCTCATTATGGAACATGTAAATCAACCTGTCTGCCACCTCATTCACTTTACGTGTGTTGTGACACGCCGACAAAATGAAGAGGGAGGGTGGGTGAGGGTTGTTAAGACAAAGGGGCCCAGTGTTCCCCCAGATGCCAGTTTGGCCCCCGGAGGAGCAGCCGCAGGAGGCCGAGCGGCGAGTACGAGTCCCGTCCCGCCGTCAACATTCCTCGGAGGTGGACAGGAAAAGGAATCGGGTCCTTTTTTCCTCCTTTCGGCGTGACCCTCCATCCCCCCTGCGTCTGCCTCTTCCAGGGCCTCGCTTTGATCCCCGACTGCTGTCACTGCTCGGGTTACAACCAACCAACCAACACGCCGGCCCCTGTAAAGAACCAGGTCTCGCCCCCCGCCCCTCCACCTATCTTTAACCTGATTGCAGTGCCGCTCTGCTTTTCCCTCCCTTCCGTTATTCGTGCCTCACTTCGCTCTCCAGCGCCTCGTCACATCCTGACGAGCTCTCAAAGCGCTCATTGATTCTCCTGGTTGGCGTGTTCACAGTCACACGCTGTTTGTCTGGAACGCCTCTTCCTATTGGACGCCTCTCTTTTCTACAGTATTGTCAACACTTCTGATAAATCTGACTCATCATCTATTGGTTATAAAGTTAGTCAAGGGTCCAGCAGCTAATATTCATGATGAGGATCACATTTTTGTTTTTTATTTAAGTACACAATTTATTAAACACTATTTATAGAGTGCTTTGTGTTGAGCTTAGCAAACATTAGCATGCTAGCTCCATAAAATAAGACATGGTTCCACTGTCCTTAGCGCTAAATACCAAAAGTTAGCATGCTAACTCCCTAAACGAACTAGCTAAACATTGCCATGCTAACGTTGTCTGTGTGAGCATACTGGCACACTGATGTTAGCATTTAGCTTAAAGCGCCACCAAGCTTAATTATGGCGTCACAGTTGAACGCACAGACTCTAACGCCATCATCAGGCCAACATTCCTCCCATCAGCCACTGCTTTACATTGTATTTAGTGCTAATTAGCAAATGCTAGCATGCTATTTCTCTAAACTAAGGTGGAAAACCTGCTAAAAATTGGCTAGTCTCATCATTGTGAGCACATTGGCATACTGATATTAGCATTTAGCTCAACACTTCACAGCATCGTTGAAATCAAAGAATCTAGCGCCACCATCAGGCCGACATCTCAAACGTCTACTCCCATCAGCCACTGCTCTACACTGTCAAATATTAGCTGGGATGGTAAACTAGCTGAAACTCAACAAGCTAGCGTTTAGCATCTTTAGCTCAAAGCACCACTGTGCCCGTTTACAGACTCACTGAGCTGCCAGCGTTGCACAGATTTCACAAATAATGTTGACAGTGATGAGGTAAATGTCGTGGACCAAATATTAGAAACACTTCAACATAATGCAGTCAATCAAAACCTCCAACCTCCAAACAAAGTAGAAACAAAAAAAAACAGCTTTCTGACAATGAAAACCTTTAAAAATAGCTTTTTAAAAACTGTCTTCATGTCTCAGGTGTTCCTAATAAAGTGCTTGTGTGTGTTCAGATGATGCATAAAATTATAAAAATCCAATAATGCCATAAAAAAATCCACATATTGTGGAGCTATATAAGTTCCAGGCTGCAGATTTAATATAAACGGTATGAAACAGCTCATTATAATATTCCTGCAAATATAGTGGAGTCCATTTTCAAAGGCTCCGTTCACACCATGTTTCACAGATGCTTTAGAATAAGCGGCGGAGCTGGTTTTGATTATTATGTTAACCCGGATCGCTCCCAGTCCGGCGGCCAAATTAAAACAGTCTCACGGACGGCGGCTCCCTCGGCGCTCGCAGTGTATTTAAAAGGTATCAGTAACAAAGCTGAGTGACAGACAGAGGGACGGTTGCAACCGATTGGTCGGTCAGTCGCTGTCCTCTCGTCTGATTCATCCACTCACAGCTCAGCTTCTCAACGCCGGCCAAGCCAAACATTCCTGCCGGCGAGGGCGGAAAAAAAAAAGAAGAGAACACTGACAAGGCCTTTATCGCACGCAAGCAGAGGTTTGATAATAAATAAGACAAATTACTCAGAGTAAACTCTCTATTTCCTCGACTATTCATCATCAGCGCATTGGAATTAACTGCTGCTCAATACAAACAGACACAAGGGGGAAACTCAAAGTCGGTCTCAGTGATAACAGGACTGATTTTCAATTCCCATGCTCCAGTTTCATGTTTCACAGAGGAATGTCGGAGACGCACTGGGACTACAGCGGTTGATGTATTGGAGCTGCAGAGGAATGAGAGGAACACGAAGACGGCCGGAGAGAGTGTTTGTTCTCAAAAGGCGGAGGGGTGGAGTGATGCCCTCTGGGATTGGCGGACGGGTTGTTGACTCAGACCGGAGCTGGCTCAATAACACAGATCAGCGAATAGTGATTCAGAATAACAAGATGAGAGGGGCAGCGCTGGCTGGTGGGACGACCCGACCCAGACCCCGAGAGCTGAAGGTAAACACTCACAGTTTAGTGTTTCCTGTCTGACACGACCAGTGTTTCTGGACGAAGGCAACCTGCCCCGCTGACAGCCTCCTTCACACAGTCACAATCATGTCACGCACCCAGGCCCCGTTCAGACTGTATATTAAACACAAACAGCTGTTTGTAGCGTGGGTCATGACTTGGGGAGATGACCCACATTTAGGAACAAGTTGTAAAGTGTCTGAGGCCCCGTTCAGACCTCGCATCAACATCTGATCACAAGGGTACTTGAGATGTGATCGAGACTTGGGAGACGACAAAACTCAGATTAGAACTGAAACCTGGAAGCTTCCATCCTCAGAGGAAACAGGTCACTGATGAGGGAAGGAGAGAAGGAAGGATGGAATGACAGAAGAAAGGAAGGAAGGAAGGAAGCAAGAAAGGAAACAAGGAAGGAATGAAAGGAAGGAAGGATGGAAAGAGGGAAGGATGGAATGATAGAAGGAAGAAGGGAAGGAAACAAAGAAAGAAGGAGGAAATAAGGAAGGAAAAAAGTAGGGAGCAGTCAGGAAGAAGGAAAGTGAGTAATGAAGGAAGGACTGAGGGAAGTAGGGAGGGAAGGAAGGAAGGAAGGAAAGGAGGAAGGAGGGAAATAAGGAAGGAAAGGATGAAGAAGAGAAGGAAAGAGGGAAGGAAGGAAGGAAAGACAGAAAGAGGGAAGGGAGGGAATGAAGGAAGCAGGCAAGAAAGGAAACACGAAAGGAAGGAAGGAAGGAAGGAACCACATATCGATATATTTTTAACAACACAATCCCACTCCTCCTCCTCCTCCTCGTCATACTGAATCATCTCCTGAGTTGATTCTAGTTCAGATCAGTTTCTAGTTTAGTTTGGTTCTCAGCTCCAAGACCAGAATCTTTTAAAAGGCTCTCATTACTAATGAACAGACATCACTGATTCATGTGATCATTTCTACTAGTGGTTGAATGAATGACTTAAACTCCTCTTCCTCAGATCAGCCCTGTTGAGTAGGTGGTCTTTAATGTGACCCAGGACTCATTGTGTGTTCACACTACCAAAGGAAGGAGGTCACATGTGTCCCAGACCACCTCCACATGTGGACTGAGACCAGATCAGAGTCCACACCTGGATTCTAAGGTCTGACCAGGACCCATCTGAACCTGTTCAAACCGGGTCTCGACATCACTGTCAGAATCTGGAGGAAGAAGGTCGTGCAAAAGCCTTCTCCAAATTTCATCGATATTTCATTTGTTCTGCAGGTTGTGAACACATGTTTCCGTCCTCTCGGCCATTGATGATGATGATGGATGGCTAGCCATTTGTATCTTGAGCTGCTTACAGTACTGCATGTGGAAGACGGATGTGATTCGATGTTATTCACCGAGCGCCGTCTGCGCTGCAGCAGCCCAGTACCTGCTCATGTATCCGGTCGGTCCCAGATCTCCGTTCTGTAAGTCGGCGTAGAAGACCGGACTGATGGCGCCGTCGGCTGAGATGATCCCATCTGCACAAAAACAATAAACACAGATTTAGTAGATTTAGTAGATTTAGTAGGTGGAAATGTGTCCTACATATAAGTAAAGTGATCCTTTAACATGTAAACTGTTTCCTGTCTCCAGTACCTGAAGTGTAGAACAAGTCGGCTCTCTCCAGGATGTCTCCGCTCCCCATGAAGGATTCTCCGTCGTCTCCAAACAGGAACGGTTCTCCTGCTTCATCCATCTGACGGTTCTCCACCATCTCCAGCCACTGACTGTTGTACCAGCGGAACTTCTCCGTCTGGATCTTCTTCCCCCACTCCTCGTCGTACTCCTGAGGAAGAGGTCGGGGGATTCAGGGTTTATTAATTTGTCATATGCACGGTCTACAGGTAGAGTGTACAGGTAGAGTCTACAGGTAGAGAAATGATGGAATGAAAAGAAGAATAAAATAAAGTTGGAACAAGACAACTGTTCAGTAGGAGAGGATGGGGGAGGACAGAAGTCTATTCAGATGGCACTGGGAATGGTTGGACCAAATAAACTTTAAGATATTTTAATTATATATATCTGTATTTATTTTCATTTTTATATTAATCGTTGCAGCTCTGATCAACCACCACTGGGCCGGATCAACGACCACAGAGACGGGTTTTCTTTTTACTGCAGAGGCTGCAGGACGTTCTATGAGACAGCGACGTCACGGTGAAGAGGAAAAGATGATGATGAAGAAGTAGAAGAAGATGAAGACGATGAAGAAGTAGAAGAAGATGAAGACGATGAAGAAGTAGAAGAAGATGAAGATGAAAAAGAAAGGAACATCAAGTAGTGTTAGAAGATGAAACCAACCCTCCACCAGACCAGAGTCGTGTTTTCTTTGCAGCATTAAAGACGTTCTTTGAGACGGTGACGTCCCAGAAGATTAATCATTCAGATGCAAAGCAGAGTCTGACAGGTACTGGACTCACACTGGTCTATAGAGACCCTCTATGCATGTCCTCCATGCATGTCCCCCATGCATGTCCCCCACGTCCTCCATGCTGCAGTGCTACTGATTCACAAGAATCTGAACAGTTCTTCACTGAGTTCCATGATGACTAATCAGTTATTAGCTGAGCTCATCACAGCAGCAGAGATCATGGTGTTACTCCTCTACCAAGAATATCCCAGAATAATTAGGCCTCTGTCCCACTTGGAGCATCTACAAAGTCCCAGTGTGTCCTGGATGATCAAAGGCCGGCGTGTTTTAGGACTGCACGGTTAACGGCGTGCGCTGCCAGAAGGGTCCCGCACAGATCGAGTAACGAGCGTCTGCTTTCCCTCTCACCTCCACTTGTCCAGACGCTTGAGGCTCTCCAGAGCCCACCGGCCGCCTTTCATGTGGTCCGCGGCTTAATAGGTCTCACTGATAATTTCAATGAAACACTTCCTTTGCTCGGCGCCCCCCGCCCCCTCCCCTCCTGCTACACTGCCCTCCCTGCTATAATCTACAGCTAATTACGCTGATCTGAGGTCTGGCAGCGATCACACACTGACTGGGAGCTGACCACACCTGTCAGTCACAACGTGATTCAGGAGTCCACCGGTTAGTTAACGGCTGATGTCAGAAACAAGACTCAGCACAACATTTAAAACCAGCTCCAATACAAATAGTGGAGATTTTATATTTAATGTTAAATAAATAAATCAATTCTATCAACTCACTGATGATCTAACGGATTCTTGTGAGCATGAGGAGTTTATTTAAACTGATTTAAATGTTTTTCTTGTTGTAATTTGATAATAATAAGAAGTAGAAGAAGAAGAGAAAGAAGGAGAAGACGATAAAGAAGAAGAATGATGAAGATGAAAGAGGAGGAGAAGAGGAAGATTAAGAACATGAAAAAAAAAAGAAGATGGTGATGAAGATGAAGATGATCATGAAGAAGTAGTAGTAGTGGCAGAAGAAGAAGGAGAAGACAATAAAGAAGTAGAACGATGAAGAAGGAGGAGGAGGAGGAGAGGATGATTAAGACGAAGAAGTAGTAGTAGTAGTAGTAGTAGTAGTAGAAGACGAAGAAGTAGTAGAAGTAGTAAAAGAAGAAGAAGACGAAGAAGTAGTAGAAGACGAAGAAGTAGTAGTAGTAGAAGACGAAGAAGACGAAGAAGTAGCAGTAGTAGAAGACGAAGAAGTAGTAGAAGACGAAGAAGACGAAGAAGTAGTAGTAGTAGTAGTAGTAGTAGAAGAAGAAGTAGTAGTAGTAGTAAAAGAAGAAGACGAAGAAGTAGTAGAAGACGAAGAAGACGAAGAAATAGTAGTAGTAGTAGTAGAAGAAGAAAAAGAAGAAGAAGAAGGGACATAGATTAAACATAAAACAGAGGTTATTTTCATTCTGGATTCCACTAAACTCCAATGACTGTTGACTGACTAACTGTTAACTAACTGACTGTTGACTCACTGACTGACTGACTAACTGACTGTTGACTCACTGACTGACTGACTGACTAACTGACTGACGGTTGACTCACAGCGATGATGTCCAGGGTGTTGCCACAGACTTTGCGTATCTCTGCGTTGTTGTCGTGCATCAGGTCGATGAGATACGCCGGCGCCTCTGAGATCAGGAGTCAAGGAACCAGAGGATAATTAACTTTTAATCTAACAGACGTGTTGGTGACACGTGTATGAAAGGATACGGGTTTCATTGACGATGACGTCTCTTGTAGCTTTGTGGAAAACCATCTGGTAGAAGACGTAAACTATCTGGCACACAAACTCATCGTCCTCCTGCTGGGCTGAGGAGGAAACGGCAGAAATAAATAATCTATTATGGGATGCATTAATGAGGATCCACTGATTATTCAGTAGAGGGGACTGAATGATTCTCACTTGATTTAATTAACAATAACCTGTGGCGTTTACTTCTGCACAAAACAGAGAGAGTGGACTTTGTTTTAAAACCTTAAAACCGAACAGGATTAAATTTAGAGTGAAACTAGACGGGAAAACTTGAATCACCGGAGCAAATCTCTACAGGATATCCCAGACTGTAGTTCTTACCGTTGAGCAGGTCAATGAGAGCAGGAATAATCCCAGATTTGGCCAACATGGCTGCACACGAGTCGTCCATGGACACGGTGCCGATCATGATCACCACCTCCAGGATGAGGTCGTCCTCGGCAGAACCTGACGAAAAGGAGGAAGAGGGACAGAAACTTCAACGATCCTCTAAATGTTCTTCTTAACACCAACGAGGCTCTGGTTCAATGTCACCTGTATCTGAAGGATCCTCATTCTGGATCAATGAGGGACTGGTGAGCTCTAATCTGAGGAACTGGGTCTGGATCCGTGAAATCAAGAGAAGGCTGCACGTTACAGTCAGATGGTTCTTGTTCGCGGATGAAACTAATTAATGCTAGAACCAATGTGAGCAGATTTTGATTTCTTTAAAGGGTTATTCATGCTTTCATCTGGTATAGTCTCAGGTAGGAACACACCCCAGATCCCAGAAGGTTTTAGGACAGAGTTTTAAGATGTTAGTGTTTGTCTGTTGTGTATGTCCCTGAATGGATCGACTGATTTCATTGAGGTTGCTCAGGTCTGCCCCTAGATGAAGTCTGGAATCGTTTCCTCCTTAAAACTAATTTTATCGTTTGGATTTAATTCAGTCTGAGAGCTGCTCTTTTTAGAGTGCATTTTAATTTGGCATTTCTGGACTTTGTGTTGACTGTGTGTTTATTTTATTTACTATTACTCAACGTTTTGTTGCATCTAAATGTGGTTTAACATAAAAACTGCAACCAAAACAATAAAAAGTAAAAAGTTCAGAGAAGACCATAAAGCCTCCATCCAGGTATTTAGAGGTGCACATAAATCAGATTATAAAATATATGAATAATTTTACACCCTGTTCAACACAGGGACGGTACAGTGGTGTGGTGGTTAGCACTGATGCCTCCCAGCCAGAAGGTTCTGGGTTCTAATCCATGGGCCGACTGGTTCCTTTCTGTGTGTAGTCTGCATGTTCTCCCTGTGTCTGCGTGGGTTCTCTCCAGGTTCTCCAGCTTCCTCCCACCGTCCAAAGACATGCTGGTTAGGTTCATTGGTGATTCTAGATTTGTCGTAGGTGTGAGTGTCTCTCTGTGTTAGCCCTGTGATAGACTGGAGACCTGTCCAGGGTGGACCCCCCCTCTAGACCAATGACAGCTGTGATAGACTGGAGACCTGTCCAGGGTGGACCCCCCCTCTAGACCAATGACAGCTGGGATAGACTGGAGACCTGTCCAGGGTGGACCCCACCTCTAGACCAATGACAGCTGGGATAGACTGGAGACCTGTCCAGGGGTGGACCCCCCCTCTAGACCAATGACAGCTGGGATAGGCTCCAGCCACCCTTGACCCTAACTTAAAGATGGAGACTTTCATGCAACACTGATCTTGCTAAGGAACATCTGTAATTCCACGTGTTTTATTTTATAGCTAATTCCTCAAAAGTGAAAAAAATAAAGTTAATTCATGCACGTGATATTTCTTGTTCAGGATTTGTGCTTTACTGTGTTCTATCTGCCTCATGTTTGCGTTGAGTCTGTCTTTGCATGCTTTGCCAACTTTGGCCGTCATTTGTTTTTTAAATTCTTTTTCTACTTATCTTTTAAAAAGCAGTACAAGAAGAAGACAAACGTTAGAGGAAAAGCTCTCACATCGACAGGTTGAACGTTATTAATGTGGTGAGATTTGCTCGGCTCGTGTCGCTGAACAGTTTAATAAAATAAATTTGAGTCACAGAGAAAATGATTCAGTAAAATCAAGGAGGAAACTGATCTGAAACCTCAGAGTGAGATAAAAACAAAAAGGAACAGGCCAGGGTGAAGAGGTCATTGGTCATGAAAGATAAAGATAAGAACAAACCTCATTCTGTCCTCACATCATCCACATTCAGGGTGAGTGATGAGAGGTTAAGACAGGGCATGGGAGAGGCTTTTAGCTGAAAGGGAGATAGGTGAGGACGACGGGGGATGTCTCATCTTTAAAACATGTCTGTACTTCTACACTCACCTGGTTTGAGTCGGTTCTTCAGGTAGGGCACCAGGTCGTACTCCTCCAGCACCAGCGCCCAGTCCAGGTCGGGGATGGTCAGGTTGGCCAGCGTTCCCAGACACTCGATCACAAACTCCTCGTCCTCCTCCTCGTTGATCTGAGCCGCCAGGTCTCCGACGTGGTCCTAGCAGTGGACAGAGGGGACGACACAGAACAGAGCTTTCAAAAAGTCTGAGCCGACGTCAAAACGTGGCGATTATGAAGAAAGACATTGATGCTTCTGCTGGATTTGACGTATGTGGCGCTGGTGGCTGCAGAGAGTGAGAGGAGACTTTATGAACTGTTCTAAGTGAATGACATTCATCTCTCTATATGAGATACCTGTCTATGATGCTACATCCTGTTTTATTGTGTATCCACATGATCTTACCCTCAGACATCAGCTCCTAATGATTTAATATCTAATTAATGTTCTTGAACTCGTTTGAGTTTCATTTTTAAAAAAAGTATCCCAAACTGACCAGGAACAGGCTCTTTGTGGGTCCGCTGTGTTGAGAAAGATTCCTGATCGTCTTCATCACCAGGACGTCCTTCATCTTCAACGCCCGCTTCATCAGCATCTTCAGGCCGTTACCTAGGCAACGGGGTGAAAGACAGGAGGTTGTGACACAGGCTTCTTCTTTTTTTTTTTTTTAACGTGCTTTAACGTGTTTTTGCTTTCCTTCAGAGCTCGTACCTTCACACATGACCGTGGCGTTGCTCTTGTCGGCAGCCAGGTTGATGCAGAGCGACACGAGCTCGATGTCCATCTTCTCCTCGCCGCAGTCAAACACCATCGTCATCAGCTGTTTATCAAAAGCTCAACACGTCAGTTGAGAGATTCAAATCATAATTACACGTCTACACGTCACCTTATCGGTGCGTTTATGTAATGAACAGCTGAATGAGTGAGCTCCTGTTCTCTGTGACGGTAAAACTGAGCTAAAGAAGGTTTGAGCTTTGTTGTACTTTGCATTTCGGATTTTTTTTAAAGAGCATTCCTGTGATCTCAACCAGTTACGTTGAAGCCAGTTGAGCTTCCTGTGGTTTCTGCAGGACTCTCTGAGTAAAAACATCCAGCAGTTCATGTTCAAGCTTTTCAATTGTGAGGATTGATTGCTCTTAATGCGTACATCTTTACCTTTTTATATCTTTATAAATGTTATTGTCAAATACTGAAAACAAGAGTTCACTTACAGATATGTAATATTGGCTCATTTTCTGGACTAAATAAATTCAAAAAGTATAATATTTCTGCTTCATGTGTTTGACTGGTCTCCTGTTTTGAGTTGTTTTATGCAGAAATGTAGAATATTCTGAAGGACGCATGAACTTTTAACCAGAACTGTATTTACTGTCGTCAATATTTTAAGATGTTTAACAAGATACAAGAACAAGATATTTAAAAGCTTAAATCTGGTACCCGTAACGATATATATACAACCAAACATAATTAATAAATAGATGACAGACTAGAAAGTTAATAGAAACTCTTCTTCTTCTTCTCTTCAGACTTATAGATCTACAGAAGCAACCAGACCTGTTCAGCTCGGATCCTGTGAATTTGTTAATGTCATTCTTTTTTTTTTTAAATAATGTTTTAACTGAGAAACACACGTGTCGACTAATCAGCAGGAGAAAATGAAAACGAACCGATGCATAAAATAGGCCAAGGTCCACATTTACTACAGCAGGATAGAAACACCTTCAAGAGACTTTTAAGTTAAATTTAACCGTCTTCTTTAAGACTTGCAGATATTACTTGAGAGGGTGAAGATGATGAGAGGGACAATAAAATCAGAGCGTGATATAAATAATAAAGAAAGCGTGTTGGAGATAAAACAAAGGCATGCATCATTCCCTAACAACCCCCCCCCCCCCCCCAAGTCCGTCTGCCCGGCGTTGATTTAACATTAAACAGGAAAGGCTTTGAGAGGTGGTGGTGGTGGTGTGGTGTGGTGTGGTGGGGGGGTTAGAGGTGCACTGGTTCCCTGTGAGGAGTCAGGAATCAGAGAGAGGCAGAGAAATGCTGGGCCCGGTCTGGGTTAGGTATCACATACCAGGGGCCCCGGACCCCAAATCAGCTCCGTCTAGACTCTCTGGCACCTGCCTCTGCTTATTTACCACAGACAGCCGCTGGAGGCCCCCGTCAGGGCCGCGGTGCCACGCCACGGTCCGACCAACGCCACCCCCATCCCCCCTAGCATCTCTGTAACCGCTCCTTCCTCAAACCCACATCCAGCTCCAAAAACGGTGACCCCATTAAAAGCCTGAGAAAGGTTGGGGGTAGAAGGTGGAGGTCAAAGAGTAGCCTGGGAAAGTGATAAAAGAGAGAGGGCTCTTAAAAGTATGAAATAGGTGAGAGGATAGAGGTGGGAAACGCAGCGAGGGCAGTTTATTAATGATGCATCTTTACCAACGGGGCGGAGGGAGGAACGTGGAGTCATCGTTTTTACAAAAACAGCCTCGTTTCTTTTCGTCTCTGCTCTTTTGATTGGGTTAAAAAAAAAAAACAAGTCTGGAGAGTCTCAGACAAACTCGGTGGAGATCGGAGGTTCTTCAGAAGCTGAAATTTCCAGGTTTGAGCATTAGTCAGCGTTAGAAAGACGTCAGCGCTCTGAAAACACGGCACGGAAACGTCTCCACGAGCAGAACCCAGAAAGGAGAAAACACAGGGTTCCTTCATTGTTTTTATAATTCTGCTCGTTTCAAATCAATAACGAACACAAATGAAATTAGAATCAACTCAGAAAAAGAATAAAAGCAGAGATGCTGGGAAATAAAAGTGACTTTGTGAAGGATGGATTGGTGAGAGGAGAGGCGCCCCGGGGCGAGGTCAGAGGTCACATCCTGGTCATGCTGCTAGCCAGCGCCCTTTCAGATCTGTTGCCGACGCGACCTACTGAACAAACAGCAGACTCTCGGGCCACATCTGGCCGGCATTTACACCCAATCTCGGCAAACAAACAACGACGCACGTTTAGCTTATCGCTGGCGACGAGAGGAGAGGCCGAGTGACCGGGTCAGCTCAATCAGGAGGGAGCTCGCCAAACTCAACAAGAAAAATATTATGAGCGCAGGAAAGCTGAGAGAAGCCGAGCGCCTGAGAGGGTCTGAGGCTCAGCTGTGAACGAAAACTTTTAAGCAATCCTGTGTCTGCGCTGATGCTTTAGAGGTTTCTGAGAGAATGTTGGAAAGATGTTTTCAGTGGAAAGTAGAGGAGAAGAAACAGTCCTTTGGTGGATTTTGGTTCCAGATGTGCAGCGTTCCTCCCTCTCGCTCTGTTTCTCATGCATTAATTCCCGCGCGCCGTTAGCTGCCGATGCTAATGCGTCTGTCTTGGTCTGCTGGCGGCGTACATTAGCCAGCCTTACCTGCGGTATGCAGCCCGCGTCGGCAAACATGGACTTGAATCTGTCGTCCATGCTGATGTGGTACAGAATGCACATGCTGAGCTGTCTCTGGGCCTCGTCAGCTGCAACACAAACAGAGGAGGAGGAGGAGGGAAGTCAATGGATGAATGACTGGTTGTGCCGCGGCGCTCCACGGGATGCCAATGACCACATCTAGGAGGGACGCGTGTGTTTTTTAAAGATATTAATGGGCTGAATGGCCTCTTTAAACGGAGGTCAACTGGCATTTAGTTCCTCAGATTTAATCAGCTTTTTTTTCCTGACGATTAAAGGGACAATTCAACCAATTTAAAACAAAAACATACAGTTATTCAAACAGTTGGCTTTTTTTTTGTGCTTAACAAATCCATAAATATGCCAAGCGAGTTTCCAAAGCTCGATTTACACAGAGCACCGCTGTAGTCAAAAAAAAAACAAAAAAACTATTAAAAACACATCAATGCGCCGCCCTGTTGCACTTGGTGACATGTTCCTTGGTTTCATTAAAGAATAACACGAGCCTCATTGCCCTGGAAGCTAAATTAAAACCACATCAAGGTGTCTTTTTCCAGGAGTAGTGTCAGAAATGAAAACAGTGGAAAGTGTATTCTGTGGATTACCCCCGAGTTCTGGTAAGACTTGATTTGATTTGATTTAAAACATGTATTTATTTATTTGTTTTTCCTCATTTTAGATGAAAACTAAATAAGTTAGAACAATAAATTACCTACATTCCCATATTCACTCTACTGTTAGCTCAGTTTTTGGTCTCCACCAGTTTGTTTTTCAGTTATTATACGATGATCCAGTCCTGACAGTAGACAAAGAGAACCAATCAAACACACGGAACAGAAATATTATACATTTGTACTTGTTAATTCAGGAACCAATCATTTGTTCATATCTGTCAACACATATCAGTGAAGCCTTGTCTCTAGTATCTGCTGTGACCGTTTCTTGTGCAGCAGTTACCGGCAACTAAACGTTTCCGGTAACTGCTGAACAGCTGTGATTGAAAACACTTCTAAACAATTTGGTTATTAATCTACCTTGTAATCCCAGATGTGCACTTACTTTTGCATCTGAATGATGTGTAATATTGGCTCATTTTCTAGAATAAACAAACACACAAGTCTAATATTTCTGCTTCCTGTGTTTGATTGGGTTCTCTTTGTCTACTTTCAGAGACTTATGTGAAAATACGCTGATGTTTTGATTTTCATTTTTGTGAAGAAATGTAGAAAAGGCAGCAAAGAAATAATCAAAACTAGGAGCTAAAAGCAGATTAAAAATTCAGCGTCAGTGCAGAGCTGACCAAACCCAGTTGGCCTCCAGCAGATGTCCCAGTCTCTGGTTGCCTAGGGAACCCGAAGCAGACCATAAACATATCACCAGTGCATGAACGGAGCTAGATCTTCTTCTATTTGAAAAGAAAATACTGTCAACGACGCCAGCAACTCTGCATCTGAGTTCACCTGACGCTCCGAGACGCTATCAGCGCGGTGGATTTGGTGGTAGGAACCAAAATGGTGGAAGCGTGTTTCCTTCAGGAAAACATTAAGGGGAACATTTAGTCTGTAAAGCTGCAGACGGTAAACTCTGAGCTAAAGATGGTTTGTGTTTGACTGTTTTGTTAAAGCCACTTCTTTTATTTTCTGCAGGTTCTCAGAGTAAGAAACGTCCAACCGTTGATGGTCTAGTTTTATTGCCTCTACTCGTCTCACGTTACAGAAGAATGAATATTTTATGATTTCTGGGACCGATGTTTGGACAAAACAAGACATTCGACAGCATGAACTCACTCCTGTTGGAAACGTCTTAAAGATTTTTTCTCTTATCGTCGTCTCAACATTCACGGTTTCTGGTCGACACATCACTTCTGGTCCCTTTAAAGGTTTGATTCTATTGGTCGGACAAAACCAGTGTCCTGTATGAGAAGGGCTCAGTACAGTGACGGTAAATATACTTAATATATTTACTTTCAAAGTGTTTTTTCTCTTAACTTATTCTATTTTGATCTAACTTGTATTTTTGCACAGTCTTGTCCTGTAACCATAACATCTAACTATCCTCTTTATAATCTTTTTCTGAATTTTATTCTTTCATCTTAATCTGACTGTTTTTCACCTTAATCTTATTTTTTCTTATCTTTGAATTTTAATCTTTTAAAGGATTATTTGAATCTCAATCTTATTCTTTTAATCTTAATCTTATAAACGCATATTACACAGTAGGACACTAAAATATTGCCTGGTGCAGATTTAAATGTTGTGAAAGACAAACTGAAACTTGGACAAATAAACGTAAAACTGTCTCCAGACACTGTGAGAAGTAATTAAATAAGATTGACTCAATAAAAACATTTTCACTCTGCCGTCGGTGTTGAGTTCTTATCAAAGGCCAGCAGCAGCAGCAGCAGCATGGAGGAGATAAAGACTGAATGGATTGAGTGTTAGACTGTCAGTGGGCCCAGGACCTTTATGAGTTTGACCTCTGACCCCAGCTGAGGGGATTGGAGGCCTGGAGGTGGAGGAGGAGCCAGCGAGGGCAGAATTACTGGAGTTCAGACCAGAGTTTGACCCGGGGACTTTTCATTAAGGCAAGTGTTAAGAGAGAGGCTCTCCACTGGACCAGAACCACCGACAGACCCCCTGTAACGCCAGCGTGGTCCAGTTAAAACTGGTCCCAGCCTTATCAGCGCCCTATCACATCCAGATGTGCTCAGTGAACCCCTGGAATCACAGGGAGAGAGAGAGAGAGAGGGCCGAGGAGAGGAGGCGGCTTCTTGCTTTAATTGGGGAAAACAGGAGGAAGCATCAATTTTACTGCGTTTAATAAGTTAAAGCCACGCCGCTCGCTGCTCTGGTCCTTCCAGCGCAGCCAGCCGCTGACCAGAACATGTGCTTCTCATTAGCCTCTACCTCGGCTCGCTCACTGCTGCTGCTGCTAGGAACATGGAGGATCCTTTATGGGCCAAGAGAGAGAGAGGGAGAGCGAGAGAGGGGTCCCATTAAAATGTTCAAAACACTGGTAAGGGCTGGGGCGACTGGTAGGAATTAACTGGACTGTTCAGGGGCAGTTAGTGGGAGAGCTAAACTCCAATTACACCCCAGCCTGATTTAAAAACCGCCTAACCCTTCGTAAAAATTACACCCGCGCACATTATGAAGAGTCTGGGCTCGGCCTGCGGACACGCTGCTGCTCTTTCTTTTCTTTTTTTTTTTGGATAAATAAAGGGTTTGGTCCTCGGAGACGTCGCACGACAAAGTAAAAACGCTTTTAAAAGAAATCCCCCCACTCCCACGGCGGTCTCCTAATTTGTCTTTGCAAAGCAATTAAAGTCAACACAATTATTGAATTATGCCGTTATTCCTTTAATTAAGAGGTTACTGCTCGAGCTATAAAACCCAAACGACGCTGAATTAACGATATAAAAACCGAGACAAGCTCACATTTGGTGTTTTTGATTAACTTAAATGTTTAAATAATTTGAGCCTTTCTGTTTTTTGGGGGGGACGACGAGTTAATCACATATTTTCACTCAAATAAAAAAAAAAGACACTTTTAAAGAAGACAATATATCCTGAGGTTAGTGGTTTGTAAATTGAGAACATGGAGGTGGAATGGTTTTTTATTTATTTATTTTTTTTATTTATTTATTTTTACTCAGCTGAGAATGTCGAGCGTTAAGTTCTGTCCATCAGACTGAACGCCGTCTTTTTATGGTAGTTTTATTTCTCTGATAAATAAATTTTTGAGATTTTCTTTTTTTAGATTTTATAGATAGATTACTTTTGTCGGATAAAACTTGCTTGGACTAAAGCATGCAAGTAAAAATATTTTTTTTTGGGACAGATAGATTGTTAGATGGACATTTTTTTGATTTTTAAATTTTTTTTCAATTATTTATTTTTATTTTTCATATGATTTATTTTTTGTTGGATAACATTTGGTTGAACTGCGTAAAAAATGCAAGTTTTTTGGGATAGATAAGATTTTTTTGAATTTTATTCAGATTTTTTAAATATTATTTTTCAATTTTTATTATTTCTAGATTTTTATTTTTGGATACAACTTGGTTGCTTAAAATGCAAGTTAAAATGTTTTTTGGGATATATATAGATTTATTTTTAGAATTTTATTCAGACTTTTTATTATTATTTTTTTTTTTTAATTATTTTTCAATTATTTTTATTATTTCTAGAGGATGTTTTTTTGATACAACTTGGTTGAACTGCTTAAAAATGCAAGTTAAAATATTTTTTGGGATAGATAGATTTATTTTTAGAATTTTATTCAGATTTTTTAAAAATTATTTTTCAATTATTTTGATTATTTCTTGATTATTTTTATTTTTGGATACAACTTGGTTGAACTGCTTAAAATCATGCAAGTACAGATTAAAAAGACTATATTTCATGGGCACCATGTTTTAAAAGGCCACTGGTTTGTAAACAACATGAAGGTGTATCATGACTTCCCAGAAATCAAGGGGATGTCTTGAAATGTCTTTTCATTAAGTAAAATAAAATCTAAAATCTAAAGAGTTTCTTTCTCCACTGAACGTTTTAAACTTCTGTCTGATAAAGTTCTGTCTTTTCAGATTGAACACAGTCTTTTGTGGCGTTTCGGGCGGAGGAGGGGTGGGGGTGGATCAGGAAGGAGGTGATGATGATGACAAGTACTTTCATCTTATCACCAGGGGTCGGGGCCCCAGCAGGTCGGGGTCTGGACGGAGAGGGTGGAGGTCTCTCCAGAGATAACACCTCGTGGGGAGAGTCGGTTGAAGAAGAGGACAGTCGGCCGAGGGAGCAGATGATTAATAACACGGCGCACACACGCCAGCGCAGGCAAACCCAACAGTGTCAGGACGGTGAGCAGGCGTGATATGTCAGCGTTAAGTTAGATTATATACGCCTGCGTGCCTCGCTTCCTGAATGAGCCAAAAAAAAATAAAAAACAGCCCTCCCTAAAGACCCCTCCACCTCTCCGGACCCGCTCCTGCAAAAACAACATTTGTGCAGAGGCTCTGGCATGTTATTCTAACAAATATATTATATTAATTATGCGCCGTTACCCGAGCCGCCCCGCGAGAGGCTTCAAAAGCCCTCGGACTGCTCGGATGAGACAACGCAGGAGGACGACAAATTAGAAGCTAGGAAACTGTACAAAGCTCGTGATAAACAAACAGAAACAAAGTGATTACCGAGCAGACAGGAGAGTTTGGGAACGAGTCCAGCCTGGACCATCTGGCTGCGCAGGGAGGTGTCGAAGGACAGGTTGAGCAGGAGGCGTAAGGTGGTGCTGAGGAGCTCCTGGTGATCGCAGGGAACCAGACGGGACAACTTCTCCACGGCCAACGCTTCAGCCTGAGGACGACACAGAGATCAGAGCAAAACGAAACCAGACAGAGGACGGTTCATTCAGGGAATTTAGAAAAGTGTTAATTAATAAGACCCAGAATATATATTAGAAAAAATTAATTACCTTTTTTTTTTCAGATAGATTTGTTTTTCTAGATAGATATCTTTCTTTTAGATATTATTTATTTTTATTTAATTGTTTAATATAAAAAATATTAATAACTGTTTTAGTAAGCACCCAGAATATTTAAAAAAAAAAAGTATATATAAATAGATTTTAAGACAGATTTTAAAAGATTTTTTTAGATATATTTTTTTCTAGATAAATATTATTTTTTTAATTTAAATTCATTACATTTTTAGATAGATATTTTATATATATATATTTTTTAGATAATTTTTCTAGATTTTTTTTAATATCTGTATATTTTAATATAAAAAATATTAATAGTACCCTGAATACTTAAGATCTATTTTTTATTTTTTGGATGAGATTAATTTTTTTAATAATTCATATATTTTTAGGTAGATTTTTTAACATATTTTTTTAGATAGATTATTAAATAATATTTATTATTTTTAACTGAATTAATACATAAAATGTACAGTTATTACACAGCTCATTTCACTCTATAACAGCCTGATATTACATCATGACTGGACGCCTGTGGTCCAGCCTGGAGGAGGTTCACGTGACCTGCAGACAGGTGGAGGTGTTGAGCTCACAAACACAGAACTGTCCACTCATTTATTATTTTTATTTTTTTAAGAATCATACTGGGACGTTCAGCCTTCATCCACAAGGCCGTGGGTTGCTCGGTCGCTCGGTCCGGTGCTGCTTGTCAACTCGTCCATTTGCGTCTCCGTTGCAGCAGCAGCCAGAGCAACGCAACCTGCTCCCAGTTAAAAAACGCACTCACTGCTACTGTGTGCTAAACCAGCTCCAGTCACACCATCACAAACCAGACCTCGAGCTGCATAATCAAGTGCAGCCTGCGTCAATTACCGCTGACATCCCCCTTCCATTAGTGACAGCAGCGGCACAAAAACCTACCAGGCTGTGTTCAAGTCTTATCTGATTAGGAGAAAGTCACAACACGTCCGCTGATGGCACACAGCTCTGCATCATGATGCCATCACTCCTTCCTCCTCTTAATCAAACAGCCCGGTCCCTTGTGTAAGCTGATATACTACACTTAGTCAACGTTCAGTGGTGTTGAAACCACCGTTTTCCTGCTGGACACATGCCCGAGTGGCTCCAAAACCCCCCGAAGGGTTCTTTAATCTGAATCAAAGATACGCTGCTGAAGGGGAAACAAGCAGATAAAACCAGTTCCTAACGGGGTCTGGCTTTGATAAAGACCCACAAACTGAGAGAGATTGGAACCAGGTGGAGCTGGATCGGGTCGAGTCGACGCGATGAGGTTTCTGTGCGAGCGCCGTGGGACACAACTTTTTCCCTTTTAAACTGAAATTTGACGAGAGTGGTTTCAGCTGGCACCGTGACAGCTATTAGTCAAAATGCCAGAACAAACAAATAATGTTTTATGACTAATTGAGGTTAAATTAGTTCAGATTCATCTCCTCTGAGAGTCGTTTTACTTAGATCCCAAACGCAGGATTATTATGTTTTCATTCTGCTTAACAAATCCACAGTGTAATTATTAGTCTTATTAAAGTTCACGACAATCCTGAACTGTTCTTAAAAGAAGAGCAAAAATGTGGAAACACTTAACAGCAGCAAGTGACTTTACATAGTCAGAGCTATGTGGACATTACAGCATCAAATCTGTGGGAAACAGAACAGAAGAAGAGAGAGGAAGTAAAGAAGGAGAAGCAGATGAAGAAGAAGGAGAAGAAGCGGTGGAAGCAGAAGAAGAAATTCACGGAGATCAAAACGCTTTCAGTGACAGATAAATGGAGTTCATCCTCTCACCATGTCATTCTTGTTCTCCAGGAAGATGGACAGCTTCTTGAGGAAGGAGACGACCACCAGCAGCAGCTCCTTGTCCTCCCGGTCCACGATCTTCACCAGCATGTGGACGATGTTCTTGTTCCTCATCTTCAGCTCGGTGCGAGTGTCTTCAGCCAGGTTCAGCAGCAGACACAGAGCCACTGCAGGGGCAAAGATGGCAGCCGTAAATCATCACCATGCCTGCAAAAGTCTAAGTCCGTACATTAGTTTCAGTCCCGGAAGTAGACAAAGAGAACCCAGTCAAAGACATAAAACAGAAATGTTATACTTGTGTGTTTCTCTATTCAGGTAAATGCACCAATATTACATATCTGTGAGTGCACCTGTAGGATTATAGTCTTATTGTGACTGTCCTACAGGGTCGTATGTCTTTGCACCAATCAGTTTTCTACATTCCGGCATAAAAATAACTCAAAACATCAGTCCTGAGAGTAGATATTAGTAAATATTATGCTAGTTTTAAGGAAAATACACCAATATTCCATATCAGAGAGGAGCTCCTCCAGGATTAAATCAGAGTCCATGTGTTCAGAAGTGTTTCCATCAATGTAATGAGACTCAGGTGTGGTTCAGTTCCTGGTTTAGTTTCAATAAATCAGGGATTTGTCTCAGTCTGATCTTCACAACACATGTTTGTGGACAAAGGAGCTTTCTGAGGAGCTCAGAGAAAGAGTTGTTGTTGCTCATCAGGCTGGAAAAGGTTCCAGAACCATCTCTAAAGAGTTTGGAACCCACAAATAATCCACAGTCAGACAGACTGAGAACAAAAGTGAGCATTATTATTATTATTATAATTATTATTATTATAAAGCCTTCATGTACCTCTGAGAAGCTGCTCCTGTTTGATCAGAAGACTCTGATACTTTCTGAAAGACTTCTCATGTTCCTTCTTCAGATTTAGATTTTCAGAAAACTCTTCATGTGGCATCAGTTAAGGAACTTATCTTCTACTGAAGCAAACATACAAACAGATTTCAGAGCATCCACACAAACACCTGGCTGTCAGAGAAAGGATATAGGCCTTCTTCTTCTTCTGCAGCTCGTCTTGCCAGAGGTCGTACCTCTTCAGCTCATGTTCAATCATGTTCATACACAAGGCCCCGATCTTGAAATGCGTGACCAGGCCGTGGAACTGGGAGAAGCTGAAAGGGAAGATGAGGAGGGAGAAAGAGAGAGAGAGAGAGAAAATGACTTCCAATTTATCTAAGAGTGTTTTTTTTGTTTTTTAAAGTGAAAATCATATTTGAGATTCCAGCTGGGAGCTGTCATTAAAACGACCCCGTCAGTCACCCCTGAACATAGTTTACAAAGTAAACTGTCAGAGTCAAAACACGTTCAGTCAAACTGGACGTCCTGCTCCGGCTCATAATCAGCCCAACTTGAACCGTTTCACAACCCAAACAGCATAACACGGAGGTGGACGCGAGCCAAGGATGACGATCAGTTTTCAGACGTACGCGTCCTCTCGCTGCCTAAATCAGCTCTGACAGACGTTTATGTATTATTCTAGCGAGGGCTAATTTTAGCGTTTCCGAGCTGAAGAGGGGAAACTTCAGGACCAGGGATGAGGCTGCCAGAGGTGGGAGAGGAAAGTCACTGTAAAGCTGGTTCTGATAAATTAAAAGAAAAATAAAAGATACTCCACATAAGGAGATAATTAAGTTTATTCTCCTGTTGTCAGCATTTACTACCAACAAAACAAGAAGAGGGTTAGAGGAGACAAAACACTTGTTGGGCTCTGGACTTCTTTCTTCTGTCCGTACCCGGCTGGCCTTAGGCAGATGGTTCCTCCATATGAGCTGGGTTCTGCTCGAGGTTTCTTCCTGTTAAAAGGGAGTTTTTCCTGCCACCGTTGCCTTCAGGCTGCTCTGGGGGTTTCAGGCCGGGTTTTTGTAAAGCGTCTTGAGACGATTTGTATTGTTATTGACGCTATATAAATAAAATTGAATTGAATTGAATTGGACGGTTCAGACATTCATCAACATCTGGTCTCACCTGTCCATCTCTAAGTCCCTGTGTCTCCACCTGGTCTTAATATAAATGTAATAAATGGAAAGGAAGGGAGGGAGGAAGGAAAGAAGGAAGGAAGGAAGAAAGGGAGGGAGGGAGGAAGGAAGGAAGGAAGGAAGGAAGAAAGGGAGGGAGGGAGGAAGGAAGGAAGGAAGGAAGGAAGAAAGGGAGGGAGGGAGGAAGGAAGGAAGGAAGGAAGGAAAGAATGAAGGAAGGAAGGAGGAAAGGAAGGAAAGACGGAAGGGAGGGAGGGAGGAGGAAAGGAGGGAAAGAAGGAAGGAAGGGAGGGAGGGAGGAAGGAAAGAAGGAGGAAAGGAAGGAAGGAAGGAGGAAAGGAAGGAGGAAATGAAGGAAAGAAGGGAGGAAGGGGGGGAGGAAGGGAGGGAGGGAGGGAGGGAGGAAGGAAGGAAGGAGGAAACAAAGGAAGGAGGAAAGGAAGGAAGGGAGGGAGGGAGGGAGAGAGGGAGGGAGGAAGGAAGGAAGGAAGGAAGGAAGGAGGAAACAAAGGAAGGAGGAAAGGAAGGAAGGGTGGGAGGGAGGGAGGAAGGGTGGAAGGAAGGAAGGAAGGATGGGAGGAAGGGAGGGAGGGAGGGAGGGAAGGAGGGAGGGAGGAAGGAAGGAAGGATGGAAGGATGGAAGGGAGGAAGGAAGGAAGGAAGGATGGAAGGAAGTAAAGAAGGAAGGGAGGGAGGGAGGGAGGGAGGAAGGAAGGAAGGAAGGATGGAAGGAAGGAAGGGTGGAAGGAAGGAAGGAAGGAAGGATGAAGGAAGGAAGGAAGGATGAAGGAAGGAAGGGTGGAAGGAAGGAAGGAAGGAAGGATGGAAGGAAGGAAGGAATGAGGAAGGAAGGAAGGAAGGAAGGAAGGATGGAAGGAAGGAGGAAAGGAAGGAAAGAAGAAAACAAGAAATAAAGGCAGGAAGGATGATGGGAGGAAAGGAAGGAAGGAAGGGAGGGAGGGAGGAAGGATGATGGGAGGAAAGGAAGGAAGGACCCAGCCCTGTTGAGTAGGTGGTCTTTAATGTGACCCAGGACTCATTGTGTGTTCACACTACCAAAGGAAGGAGGTCACATGTGTCCCAGACCACCTCCACATGTGGACTGACACCAGATCAGTGTTCACACCTGGACTCTAGAGACCAGATCAGGACGGATGTTAACTCCAGGTCTGAACGGGGCCTTGTTTACCTGGAGAAGCAGAAGAAGACGTAGATGATGGTCGTAGCCAGGTCCACACTCTGCTTCCAGTCCTCTCTCAGGACTCTGGCCAGAGCTCCGAGGGCCGCCTCTGAAAACAAACACTAATCAATAGACAATCAGAACCTACAAACAGGAGATACAAATACAATACAAAACTGTGGATTAAAAATACAAAGACAGACTGAGAGGACAGGAGTGCAGCTGGAGGTTAACGTTAAAGGAGCGTAGGGGAATGCAATCAGGTTGGAGGCTACTGGGGATTTGAAGCAGCGGTTTGTTTCTCAGTGTAAAGGCGTGCGTCCCAGGGTTCGTCTCCTCTTTCCACCTCGACCCCAGGCCTCACGGTTCACACGAAGGCTCGGCTCTTATCAAGGCCGACGAGGCTGATGCTTCGCGACTGAAGGAGTGAGCGGACGATGCTTTGTGACAGAAACAAATGAAGCCACGCCGTCTCTCAAAAGGTTACGGGGGATGACGACTCCGTGCTGTTGTGGGAGAAACAGCGTGGTCGTCACGGGTGGGAAAACACCTGGAGCTGAGCTCAGTTTTCTGTCCAAGTTAGGGAGGATCATGGGTGATACAGTTTTAATCTGAACCGTTTTCTGTGTTGTGGTTTAATGTGGGTTAAATTAACAGAGCAGGGCTGCAGCCGATCAATATAACTGATTAACGTGACAATTATTTAAGTGTTTTTGTCTGTGTTTTGTTTTTAATACAGAACGGAAGTCAGTGTGGCGCAAACTGACTCACTGACACTTTGGGCTTCCTTCAGACCTTGTATTAACGTCCAGCCTGGGCCTTACCGTCCCAGGTAGTAGCTTTAAGTACCCGTGTTCACACCTGGTATTAAAATCTGCTAAAAGGTGAGCGCGGCTACCTTTTACAGAGGATAAAGACGCTGCTGTGGTGAGGTACCGTTCTGTATGAGCTCATCCAGGTTGTCCGGGTTGCGAGCCAGCTGGAAGATGAGTGTCGCTCCTCTGATCTTCTCCTGGATCCCCTCATAGAGCAGCTCCACGTACTCATCGATCCTGCTGATGCTCGCCTCCTCGTTCAGCTGGAGGAAATTCAACAGACACAATTCAGCGTTGTGTAAAACATAGTGTACAGTATTGTTTTTAAGTCCGTTCCTACCTCCACTCCAGCGTAAGGTGCAAAGTCTCGAGGCGACATGCGTTTCTTCTCCTGGTTGTCTGTCAAAGGAAAAACAGTCAACGTCACAAAAGATGAAAACACGCGTCCTCTTTTCTCTCGAGGAGTCGAGAAACTCTTCCGTACCGTTGGCATGCTTGCGGTTCTGCAGGTAGAAGAGCAGCTGCTCCACCTCGCGGAGTTTAGACGGATGAATCAGACGACATTCGTCCACCACCTTCTGAGCCAGAGAGGACGTGTCCGTGTTGGCGTTAAGGCTTTTCAGGCGAATGCTGAACGAAGCATAAACATTCAGACATTAAGATTTAAGACGTCGTACGAAGGACATGATATCCACCTGATCTTAAAGAAATTAAAGTATTATTCTCACATTTTCTGACACTCTTTTCGCTCTCCGACCATGGGCTCCCCCAGCTCTCCCAGAACCGTCGCCTCCACCTCATACTGGACCACAAGGGCTTTCTCAGTCGGGTGGACGTCCAGAGAGCATCCCTTAACTCTCCTGCGGGTGAAAACGAAAACCACATGAAGCCACAGCATTAGTTTGCTTGTTGTCTTGGTTTGACTTTGTCCCTTTCTCTTTTCCACATGTCAGTGGCCACATGCACAAAAGAGATTCACAGTTTGCTGTTGGAATAACTTGGAATAACAAATCTGAGCCAGACCACCTCACCTGACACCATGATGATAATTTAAGACCTATATTCTGTAGTTTAAAACATTTATATATTATAAATTACATTTAAACTGCGCTAATATTTTTCCATCTGGTTTTATGGAAAAAATGGTGGACTGATCAATGACCTAAACAAATGTGACATAACATAAGATCATCCTTTTATTTATCCCACAGTGGAGGGGAGCAGACAGTTTAAGGACAGAGAACGCAGAAGACAATAGTACAAAACCAGAAAATTAAATATAATAGAAATATGTATATTGTACATAAGAGAATAAAGATATGTAATATATTTAGAGGTTATTGCACAGATATTAGAGATATTATGGTATTTTACTGATATTAAACAGCACATTTGTTTAATTCTGATAAATAAGGCTGAGATCCTTCCATAAAAGGTGCAATTTTAACTTAAATTACGTATTAGTTTAATTCATTAACTTATTAACCTGTAATGTTTGAGGATGTATTTTTTAATGTCAAAACAATCATAATAAAGCTCTTTTATTCACAAAACAAGTATTTTAAAGAGTTGCAGCTGCAGTTTAAACACTTTACAGTAAACTATAATTCTCGGTTTAATATTTCTGGTTGTAAATATTTAATTAGAAGATGTTTTGCAGTTTTTTTCCTCTATCCATCTGCCTGTATCGATGAGCTCCACACCCTGAACAGATCGTGTTGTTGTTGTGACAGGCTAACGGTAGCAACTGTTAGCTGACCCCCTACATTTATTCAATTAAAAGATCATTATTTAATCGTTTCCAAATCATTCTGGAGGTAGTTCTAGCTCCGTTAGCCTCGTGTCATTCATTTAACGGGCCTGTCCCGTTATTAACGGACGGCTGAGCATCCTCACCAGCTAACACATGCTAACAGCCTCCATGCTAGCTGCCGTTACCTTTTCAGATAGCGCGCGTCTCCTGGTTGTAAATTCTCCATTTTAGATGTTAAATAATAAAAAGCCACATCGATGGGGTTCTTCCCTTCTTTACTGTTTTCCTCCACAGCTGATGCAGCAGATCCAGAGCCGGCCGGATGTTATTTATCTCCACCGCTTGTTGCCAGGGGAGGAGAGGAGACACCGCCCTCAGCCGCACACGAAGCTAGGCGAGCGGACGCTGCTGCCCCCTAGAGGCCGGGAGGACGAGGCGGCGCAGCGCCCGCTGGAACAAGACCATAAATAAACTATTTATAATTATTTTAACTCAGCTTTAAAGTGAATTTTGATCTCAGACAGAGTTTTAGAAGCTTCTTATGAGCCAGACATGTTGAATTGAGACCTTTCTGTCGCTGTTTCTACATCAACAACATTGAATCAGCCATGAAGGAAGATTTAAATTAGAATGCAGTGAGTCTCTTTTAATCTCTGTAATAGTTATTTCTTTATAAATGTTTCTACTCTGCTGTCAGGATCTCCTATGTTTCTTGTTGGGCGTGGATGTCTCTGTTTTTTCTCACTGGAGGTTGGTCTGGAGCTGGAGCCACTTACCTGCACACCTGCAAACAATGGAGCCTCATCAGCCATCTAGGGGGTATTCCAGAAAGCAGGTTTACCGCTAACTCTGGGTATGTAAACCCAGAGTTAGCGGTAAACCTGGGATTTCGGTTCCAGAACGCTCAAATATGATCAGGCTATGTAAGTAACCATGGTAACATAGGCTCTGAACTTAACTGGGTATGTAAACCCAGAGTTAGCGGTAAACCTGGGATTTCGGTTCCAGAACGCTCAAAAATGATCAGGCTATGTAAGTAACTATAGTAACATAGGCTCTGAACTTAACCTGGTAGGGGTAGGTTTTGTTCAGGTTATGTTCGGGTATTTAAGTGCACGTTCAGCCAGACCGCTTTTTCCACACTTGTCACACAATGACGTTTCCTTTTGAGGAAGATCCAATTGACATTGAAGCACAAATCATTCGGGCTATTCACCGTGAGAGGGTATAAGACCACGACTTAATATCCTTTCTTTTCCTGATGAGTTTTTGCCAGAGCACTACTGTTTTTCTTCGGAATCTTTAATATATTTAAACAGCATTCTCCATCCCCACATTTCGAACGTTACGCATCGTGGATTCGCTCATCGTAATTGTTGCGCGTGCGATAGCCTATTGCACAACATTGCAACGTTGCGCAATGAATTAGTTCCTGCTATTGAGGAGCAGATAGGAACACATTCAGCAACTTGACATCAGAGATGGTCAAAGAATGCGTGATGAAATCTGTCACAATCACTTCAACCAAAAAAAATAAAATAAATGCACGTAAGACTGTTTCACACATTTATTTGCCCATTGCGTGTTTCATGGCCTGAAAAGAGAAAACACTTCATTATAGAGCAAATGTTCTGATCCAGTGTTCTCATGCACTGACAGAAAACATGAAGAAACTATGCTCTAGTCTCTGCACAGCATTTCTTTACCTCGATTCCTCCTTGACTGCTGATAATGTCTATTCATCCTCCTATTATTTATATGAACGGTAATATTGGCTATAAATTGGTCATTTTCGAACATGCAAGGCTACACAAATTAGACAGAAGTGGGCCTATTAGGGTAAATACATTGCACTTGTTCATTTTGCTCCTCCTGGGAGGTTGAGGGCTCCGATGACGTGCCCCCAGGAATCCCCTCCATCATCGGACGCCCTCGATTGATACTGATCGCCAACTCCTCCACAGGGGTGAGGGGGGACACCGCTGGCCCAGAACCGGTCTTCCTCTCCTCTGCTTTCTTCCTATTGGCTTTGAAATGAATGTAACTTGTTGCAATATGGCAATTCAAGAATATAATACTGGATAAGTGATGTCTAAGATGATGCACTCAGATATATCTTACCAACTTGGACAATGTTTTTATATTTTGTTTTGACCTGCGGCCACGTTCTCTTGAGGGCGGTCGGGTTACATCTAATTAAAAATAATACAATATATGACAAGGTATTCTATAGTATAAGAAAGTCTCATACAAAGAAGTTAATATGTAGCCTAATATCTACTGAATTATTGTGCTTCTGACACATTAGTGTGCTATATCCTACTAAACTTACGCATTTACGCGGTCGGCAATTCTCTGCCAAGCAAGATCTCGTTCCTTTTATTGCTTTTTTCGTTATTATCGCTCTTTCCTCCTCGTACGCCTCGAGCAGAACTTGCTGCTCCGCTTCAGAAAAATAGGCTGCTCTGCGCTTTGCCATTTTTAATCATGGTTTCGACTCTCAATAGATGATGCCTTTATAACTTCGCCGTGATCACGCACAACTCTAGGTTAAACAATCCGGGGTTGATTGAACTGATTGCAAACCGGTGTTTTGGAACCGACAGCTCGGGTTTAGTCGCCTCAGGTTCAGACAAGCCAGAGGTTAAGTTTTATCTCAGTGTTTGTTAAACCTGCTTTCTGGAATACCCCCCTACTCACCTTGTCCATATAATTCTGGTTCAGTCCTCCACTCGTCGCCAGATCGTCTGCTTACCTTTGTAGTATAGTGCTGTTGCTCTAGTTGTTAATTCTGCTGCTGCATTACTTATTTTCTTCACCATCAACTCACCTGTTCAGTTGTTTTCTCCTTGGAATCATCTCCCAGCTCCACCAGTCCGCCAGCCTTCTTCCCTGCATTTCTACCCCTGCTGTCCCTGGATACCCCACAACCTGGTTCTGGTTCATCTCCATAGACCTGCTAATCTGCTTCCTCTGTATTCTACAATAAACCGGTTAAATCACCACGACCACTGGCTTTGGGTTTGTGTCTGAATTAGAGTGTCCACATCATATCAGCAGGCGTGACATCTGCACTGGTGTCATTCAAACATTTAGATTTCAGCTCAGAAGTCAGAAGTTACCGTACTTCATCCTCTGAGGATAAATCATGAGAATCCACTTTATTGTAACCAAATCTGGTGTATTTTCTTTTACCAGCAGTATGGATGTCTGAGTCAAATGTCATGGAAATTTATCCAATAGTTGTTGAAATAATTCACTCAGAACACAACCATGTGGAACGTCTAAAAGAACAGAGTTGGTACGTCCCTTCAAAGCAATAATGAACAGAACATTGTGTCAATCTATCAGTTATTTCCCTGGATAAGTGAAAATGTTGCTCACTGACAGCGCTGTCTAAAAGACGGAGGATTATTTCCACTTGGACATGATGGATGGATGGAGGTCACCAGGGTCAGTCTGGGTTATATAACATGAACATGACCTGAAGTAAGAAGCTAAAAGGGTTTTGTTATACAACCTGGTGATAGTTTAAGATTTGCCGTCAATATCTTTAACAACAGACATGACAGTGGACTCTAAACATCCCACTAATCTGACCACAGCCATTCAGTTGTTACCTCCAAATCTATAACATTAAGCCCCGCCCCCCAAACGATCTGATTGGCCCGTCAGATGTTTGCAGGAGCAGAATCAGTTCCCAACAGAGAGACTCCAGAACAACTTTACTACACTGATAATTTGTGTGATGGAACTTGAATAAAAAACATTACAACTGATTATATTTTAGATGCAAATTAAGGCTTCAAGGACCCTTACCCCCCCCCCCCCCCAAAAAAAAAAACAAGCTGAGACAAGGACAACCGGACAGTTCGCTGCAACAGATACTGTAAGGCAGTAAATCTACTCCTCTGGAGGTATTTGCTCGTCTCAGCAGCAGTCAGTCGGCCTCTGTGACAGCTGATGTCACCTCTCTAAATATAACCCGGGGCTCGTGATGCATACATCTGAATATTATTAGGGGTCCAAAATTCTCCAAGTATTTCTGGTGCCACACAAACAATCATTTGTTTGGCCGCGTGACATTCGCTCTCAGCAGACAAAACATCTGCAGCCGCTGTGATTTACACCAGTTACTGACCTTCTGCAGCTCGTCCCGAGGTCGAACGGCAAAATGTTAATAGGTCGGTAACAGTAAGAAAGTTAAAACAATGATGAAGACCGTTAGCCCCTTTAACCATTTCATTCCTACAACAGGAAATAATATAAAGTACTTTTTGAAATTGAAGTGCTTGTTGGATATTGAACAAAACATTTGGAACATTTCAAACAGTTTCCATTCTTGCTCATTCAAAGTCTAAGGGCTAAAAAGACTAAAACTAACGTGTGAGTCTCTGAATTTCTTCTTTGCATTAGTAAATATATATATTATATAGTTTGTAAAAGTAATGTAGTTGTGTTAGTGAAAATCGAGGATGAAAAGACAACAATTACAAGGTGAACACAGATAAACATGAAAAAATCCACTACATTTGAAGAAATTAATGCATATTTTTAAGATGTCAGTTTAATCTTTTGAATTAGAAAAATGGACACAGTGACAGAGCTAAAGCAGATGACGGGAGGTGCAGAGGTCTCAGAAACTCACAGAGGAAATATGAAACATTTTAAAGGTTCAAGTTTGTTACTGTCAACAAGTTCTACATGTTGAGGACACCAAGAAATATGCAACGAATTCTCTCTGAGCATGTCTGCTCCATGTGGGGTAAACATCAGGTGAGGGACAGAAACATGGAGGTAGTTGAAACAAGTCTTCTTCTTCTTCTGCTGCTGCTTCTTCTTCGTCTTCTTCTTCTACATCTGATTCCACAGCTTCTTCTTCATCATCATCTTGTGCTTCTTCATTTAATTCCACTGCTTTTTGTTCTTCTGCTTCGTCACCTTCTTCTTCTTCTTTTCTTGTTCTTGTTCTTGTTTTTCTTGTTCTTGTTTGTATTCTTATTCATTTATTTCTCGTTGTTGTTCTTCATTTTCTTTGAAGTCGCTTTCTGCGTCTTCATCTGATTCCACAGCTTCTTCTTCTTCTTTTTCTTGTGCTTCGTCATTAGATTTTTCTGCTTTTTGTTCTTCTGCTTTTTGTTCTTCTGCTTTGTCACCTTCTTCTTCTTCATCTACTTCTTCTCTTTCTTCTTCTTGTTCTGCTTCTTCTAGTTCTTCTTATTCATCTACTTCTCGTTGTTCTTCTTCTTTTTCTTTGTAGTCGCCTTCTGCCTTCTGCGGTGCAATCAGCACCGCTTTTTTTGTTGTTGTTGTTGTTGTTCAACTTCTTCTTCACCTACTTCTTGTTCTTGGTCTTTGTCGTCTTCTTCTTCTTTTTCTTTGCCATCTTTTGCCAGAAGGGATGGACATGTGTACAGCAACGCTGGAGTCTCTGAGACGTCTTGGTCATCTTCTTCTACTCAGGGTTGTCAGTAAAGTTGGGGAAAGAAACTTGGATGTTGGTGCTGTACTTACAACAAAACAAAAGAGATGCAAATGCTAACTACCACAGAGCTTGCTCAGTTTGGTCTGGTATGTACTCAGGGAATAGGAGGATTTGTGGCGTCTAAAGAGTCATGAACACAAACAGGAGAAGACAAAGCTAAGTTTAGGAGCATGGTATAGCCGTGGCAGCTTGAGGTCAGATGTAAGGATCCTTGTGAGCTGTTGGAATTTGCCGCCTTCTGCAGGCCTGCTGGTCATGAGCGTCTTTAGACTGAAGGTCTCTCTTCCAGGGCCCCTCCCTCACTCTCTTTCAAAGTCAGCGTCCCCAGCAGGTGATCTGTATATCTGGCGGGACGTCCTGAGCGCCCGCCCCGTGAAAAAGATCTCTGCCGATGGCTTGAACTCTGGCAGAGACGTGTCCAACACTCAGCTCGACAGATATAGCAGCAGCTGGAGAAACAGTGTCCCAAACGGGCGCCGCGGTTTTCAGCCTGTTTGTCTCCGCTCCGTCCAACACGTCCCCGCCGGACAAGATGACAGAACCGGTCCAAATGGAGATAACGGTGGAAGACGAGAGCAACAGCTCAACAGCCAGCTTTGAATATAAGGCCGCTCATCAGGCGGTCAGGGATCGCTGGAAGGCGACGGACGACACCATGTGCCGCCACAGCATGTCCTTCCACCTGCACCACACGCTGAGGAGCGAGTTCTTCGCCAGCTACCTGTACCTGGTGGAGAAGATCCCTCTGGGTAAGCAGGACTCCACCCAGTGAAGAGATGCAGATTTATGATCATTACTGGACCCTTGACTCCCTCTAGGTTTGATCTGTCTGTCTGTCAACCTCAGATTAAAAAGAAACTCCCTTTAAAGCTGCACCCCAGCAACAAACACCTTTATTCACTTTAGTTAAAGTCACATATTTGAGATTTATTGGAGTCGACATTAAATGAATGCACCGTAAAGCTGTACTGAAGAGGAAAGTTTGCAAGATTTACAAGACAAACACAACACAACACTGGAATGACTAACAGAGCTTTATTTTGACAGTGACGTGACTATTAGGCCTGCAACTAATCAAAGATCATTCCTTATTTCAATTAATAAAAAGTTTTCTAATACTACAACTTATGCAGAAACATGGAAAGATATGTGGAAAAATATTGTGTTACTGGCATTTGCAATTTCCATTGGGGAGAATTTCAATTGGCACCAGCAGCCAATCAGAGGTGATCACTTTCTGTCGGCTGCAGGACGGAGGAGTCTCCGTGGGCTGTAAGGAAATAGTGATTTAGAGACTTTTAGTGGGTAAAATGAAATGTCAAAGTGTCTGGAGGCCACACCAACTTCCTGGTGAAAAGTTTATCTGATTCTGCTCTGCTCTGGCAAAGCTCTGCCAGGGCCAATCAGATCGTGTGGGCGGGGCTTAACGTGTTGATGGACATACATCACTCCATTTCCACTGAAAATAAAAATGCTGCTGTGCAGATTGTGAGTTTGAGCCTTTGTTAAAATTCTGGAGCTTTTATATTTTTATGTTTTAAAACACATGCACAAGAAAAAACATACATTTTCAAGGATTATGCTAATAGGTGAAGGGACAAATGTTAGATAATTTAGACTCCGTGTGTTCATGGCAACTTCAAGAGACATATAGACATGTATGACTGCTGTGACAACATTAAGCCCCACCCACAAACAATCTGATTGGCCCGGCAGATCTTTGCAGGAGCAGGTTCAGTTCCCAATGGAGAGACTCCAATTCCTTTGTTATTGTGACTTAATAAGCCTGTAAGAAGCTCCTTGGTGCTTCTTGACAGTTTGATTCCCACCTGATCCTCTCCAGAGTCCATCATGAGACCTGCAGAAACAGGAGCTCTTGACCTGTTTGGCTCAAAGGCGCCGTACTTTTTTACCACAAACCTGATACCTGCTCCATCAACGGTATGGCATGACGGGCATGAAAGCACTGTCAGTCAGTACCATACGTGACTGTCGTTGTCAGATTATTTACCAACAGCCGTGACACCTTTAAAAGGAATTCAATGAAATATATATTTTTACTTTTTTATGTCTTAATATAGTGAACGACAAAAGGAGGGTTCTGAAATCCATCTGCTGGTTTTATATTTAGGTATTCCAAATGGAGGTTAATCCTAGATCATTAAATCAAATGTCTTCTTCTGTTACACGGAAGGTCATCGTCTAATGAGCTGGTCCATTTAAAAGGTGTGAGGAGGATAGACATGGTGGTCGTGGGCTGACACTTCTTGGCAGACGACCGTGTCATCACACTCTTCTGGATCTAGCTCTGTGTTTCTATACTTACCCTTCCTCCTGAGAGCCTCCTGGAAGAGGTCACATGACAAGAAGCGACCCACTCTAGGTGCGCTAATCAAATCTGGAGCAATGACAAGCGTTTCATAACCACTTGTCTGCAGATTCAAGGCTTGATTTGTTTGCTTCTACACCTCGGTTTTATCCAGACGTCCAGGTGCTGAGCGATTCAGGAACCCTTTCTTGGCTCCGTGCCTCGTCCTAATGTTTCTAGCATGGAGGAGGGAGTCCGGCAGGAAATAGATCCCCCCCTCTTAAAGTTTCACCGTGGTGTCATGAATTCTGCCACTGGAGATCTCTGACAAGTGGACGGACATTCCCTCCGCCTTAACCCCCCGAACGCCGGGAGCGTGTCATCTAAGCCTTCGGAAATGTTGCGTTCATTCCCCAGGATTTATTTCAGCTCAGCAGAACAGAGGCAGCGGAAGGTTGGGATAGTTCAGGAAGCCGGTTGATGGGGTTTCTGACACTGATGTAGTGCACTGTCAACAAGAATGCGAACAATAACGGCTATGATGGAGAACTGTTGTGGTTTGGGCTACAGAGAGGTCCCCTGAGGTCTTTGGCTTTTACTACCAGTTAAAAAATTATTTGTGGAAGGAAAACACTGGATTTGAACCAAGAGCTGCACAAAACTTCCTCCGTCTTCATCAGTCTTCTAGTACTGACATAATTCAACATTTCTAATGAGATTATGACGCGTGCAGAGCAGTCTGGTGGCAATAAATTCCACATTAGTTGCCTAGAGTTAATATTTTGCATTGGAAACCAACTTCAGTCACTGTATTGGTTCATTCACACTGACCTGTGGGACAAGTGTAGTGATGTAGAACAGTGATGGTACCCAGAGGATAAATAAGAAATGTACACACAGGATGAAACGAGGCAAAGCAGGCAATGCCAAGATGTGTTAATGTCAACTATGAGGAGCAACTGGAGCAACTGATACGGTTGACAAACCCAAATGTTCACCTGAAGGAAACACCGTCCATCACTTTAGTTCCTACCACCAATCCACCATGCTGATAGCGGGTTTGGAGCGTTGGGTTGAACCCAGATGAAGCACTCCTTCGGTACAGCATCAACATTTTTATATACTGCTAGATTCACTCTATACAAGAGGGTTGCCGTGGTAACCAGAGACTGGAACGTCCACAAGTTTTTGGTTTTTACTTCTACTTAAAATACATCTTGTCAGTCTTTCCATCTTGTTCCAAAATCTGGATCATGTCTCCAAGTCAACAAGCAGCTGTTGATGGTTCTGATCCAGCGGTAGGTAGCGATCCATTAGAGACAGCAGCTGGTACAATATTCTACTGACCACATGATGGCGCTGCTGATTTACAGACACACAAACTGAGATCAGATCTCAAGTGCTGGCTGGGGACGCATGTGGAGACACATTTAGATTAAGACCAGGTGTCGAAACAGGAACTTCCTGCTGTGGAAATGCAAATAAAAAGAGTTGGAGTGACTCAGTATTAGTTCCAGAAACTTTATTTTGGAAAGCACCTGTAATGGTTTTAGCTGGCCATGGTTGGTGCTACAGAACCTGTTCCAGTTCTCTGACTTTGAGCTTGTAAAGTCTGACAAACCATTTTCTGTCCATGTGTCCCGACAGTGAAGCTGTTTCCCGTCACCTGCGAGTACATCAAAGGGGAGAAACAGTTCTACTACAGGGCCCAGAAGTTCTACGAGGACGTCCCGGCCTCTGAGGAGGGCATGATGGGAGATTTCATCGACATATCCAACGTTGATCTGGAAGGTTCCCGACAGTTTCTGAAGAGGTTTGTGGTGAGTCACATTCAGCTGCGCAGCGGATCAAAGGCTGAACCTGAGACGGTAACGTGAGGAGCTCTGGAGCTTCTCCACCATCTCCTCACTTTGCTGACTGCTGTGCTCCGGCGTATCGATTTACACGGGCCTAGCTATCTCCCAACATACATGTCAGAATCTATTCTTGGTGAGGAATTCATCATCCTCACTGTAGAAGAAGAAGTCCTTCTTGTTCCATGTGGCTGCAGACCTCAGCTGAGCTTCTAACAGAAGCACAGACGTTACACCAGCTCCATTAACACTCAGATTAACATTCATCTCATTTTTAGTGTTTAAACCTCCTGAGACCCTGCGTCCTCGTATGGGGACATTCAGTTTTAGCTTTGTGGCAGGTTATTCTGCATTCTGCTTCATTTAGACCTGTTGTCCCCATAAGTAGACACTTTTGTCTGCCAACTAGCAGTAGCAAAATGTCAATACACTAATCGGGGTAAAAACAGTATAGCGGGCATTTCAGCGGATTCATTCTACGGCCGATCACAGGACAAAAGTGTACGAGGTACAAAACCTCATCAAATTTAACGGTTGAAACTTGTTTATTTATGCTTATTAACTTTTCTAGCTTAATATGACACGCAAATCTAACATATTCCATCAATAGTAACAAGCTATAACTTTGCTAATTAGCAAGTACTCGTTTGAGGACGTTGGGACTTTATTGTTTGCAATTCTGTCTTTAAACAGGCATGTTCAGGCATTCGAATTAACAGTTTTGAAAAGTTTTATATGTGAACAATGAAAAAAAGGTGGTTGTTTGCAATTGACTGAATTTGTATTTATTTTTTTACATATCGGTGACTTTATCATAATATTGAGTGAAATAATCCCCGTGTCCACATATGAGGACATTTTTTTTTTCAAAAACTACTTCCCGTTCAAAGATGATGCTTAGTATTTATACTTCTTAGATCCTACTAATCCCAAATACCTTGGATAAAATACATACCAAACAAAAACTTGAGTCTCAGGAGGTTAATCTTTAGAAATATCTGTAATTTAAAATATTTCACTGTGGCGTTTAACTAACCATCAGCTGCACATTCACAGCTCATATAAATATGTGTATGTATCTGCATGCTGGAGAGCTGGAGGGTGTTTTTAGATGTCGGGATAGTCCAAGTGCTAATTCAGGGGAGCATGTTTGGCTCAGAGACTCTGAGGTTATTTAGAGGATCGGTTTTACAGCCGCTCTAATTATAAACCGCTAAGATTGGACGCTTTAAAGGAACTACAGGCGGTTAAGTGGTCGCTGCTCCTAATGTAAACACAACAAAGCCCAGATTTAACACATGCAGCTAACGGCTAACACAATACAGGACACCAAAGACATTAAATGCCAGTTTACTATTATAAGAGTGGAAGCTTCCATGACGCCAGAGTAAAAGACGTGTTAGAGCAGATAACTGGATAAAAGCTGCGATAATCTGAGCTCCAAGTCTGATCTGATCTGATAAATTGTAGGTTGAGCAATTCTCTCTATTTTTATTTTATTCCCCTGAGAGAAGCAGGAGAGTAAACATAATCACACAGTCAACAGTTTCAGGTTTCAGGTCAAATGACTGAGCGTTCACATCCAGACTGTGCAGAACACCTGCATCACAACTGACAAAACTCTTTGCAGGAATGTGATGCATGTTAATAATAAACAGCTCATATTTCCGTCTGGTTGCCTTAACGCCGTGGACATGAATGTTTCTGGAAGTATTTCTGAGCGTTTGCTTTTGTTTGTGAGCATCTAATAACCACAGATTCACTCCTCACCTCCATCAACACTCTGCATATCCTCCTCCACCCAAACGGCTCCAGCTCAAACCTGACATCTCCATCAAAAACAAAAAAAAAACAAAGCGAGTGCAGCAGGAAAAGATTTAGAACACATCCAGATTAAACAGAGCTACATACGCACAGAGCAATGTGGCAGTAATTCACTGCAACCAGGAAGCCTCCGGTAACAGAGCTCCTCGGGGCCCCTTCCTTCATACAATCACAGCGGAGTGGGGCCCCCATGATGCCGACGGGGTTGGAGTGAGGTCAGAATACCAAATGAAAAAGGAAGAAAAACCGGCGTGATTCAAGCGAGGTGACTTTCTGTTCCCTCGTGGTAAAGTTCATTGCTTTGCTGCCCTGAAGGAACTGAGGTCGCCTCGCTGTCGGTACGTTTGAGCGCTGACATCTGGTAACGCAGAGCAGAAAGTATAGAGCCCTGTGTGACTGATAGATATGGTAATAACACACTGCAGGGAAATGACTTTCTAATGTGAAATTTAAACTCTCACACGTTTTCTAATAGACTCTAGATAAACCTCTAACGTTTGTTTTCTACTAACAGGGTCCCGATAAGGCCGGCACACACCGGGCTCTGGACTGTGGTTGTGGCATCGGCCGCGTGACCAAAGGCGTCCTCCTTCCCGTGTTTGAGAAGATGGAGATGGTGGACATGATGGAGCACTTCCTGCTCCACGCTCACGAGGAGTACCTGGGCGACGACGCCGACCGCATCGAGACCTACTACTGCTACAACCTGCAGGAGTTCACGCCGCCCAAAAACAAGTACGACGTCATCTGGATGCAGTGGGTGGCGTGTAAGTACGACCGTGAAGTCACAACTGTTGCTACTGACTAAACTGTTATGTTCATATGTTGCTTTTATCAACATAAATCTACTGGTTTTTAGTCTAAAAACAAAACTTTCCAGATATCTGTGGGTTCTTTGAGGCTAGATAGATTTACTGGTTTAAAAAGTAATATATAAGTAATATATCCCTCCTAATATTTCCTGTTCTTGTTTTTATTAGAGTTTTTGCAGTGCTGCAGGAACTGATATCTTCCACATATATATATTTATGTGTTTTTGCCTTTCTCCTCAGGCCACCTCACAGACAAAGACCTGATGACCTTCCTGATCAGCTGTAAGAAGAGTCTTCGTCCAAACGGCGTCATCATAATGAAGGACAATATGGCGCGGCAGGGCTGCAAGCTGGACCCCATCGACAGCAGCATCAGCCGCCACCTGGACATCATGAAGTGCATCGTCGCCAAGGCCGGCCTGGAGGTGCTGGCGGTGGAGAAGCAGGAAGGCCTCCCCGAGGTCATCATGCCCGTCTGGATGATCGCCATGAAGTAGAAGTGACGTTTTAACAACGATGAGTTTCAGGTTGTTGTTTGTTTCCCTTTGAGAAGAAGAAAAATCCCCGACCTAAATCCGATTTCACATGTTATTCCCGTTCCTTCTTCTTTGATTTGTGATCATGTCTCTGCAAAGTACAACAACACAGTAAGAAATCCTCAAAACGTCATCGGAGGATAAATCTTGGAGCAGCAGCGTGGACGGCGTGATGGCACCCATGGCGATTTTATGGAGACAGGAGCGTTATTCTTTTCTTTTTCTTTTTTCTTTCCTGCTGCTCAACCACAGAAATGAAATAAAGCTTTCAGCGGAACATTAAACATCTACAGAAGCGCTCCGTGTGTCCACAAAGCCAGACTGCAGCTCAGAGTCAACCGACCACCGCCGGGTTCCTCGTCTACACGATCTCTGGATGGCTGGAATAACATGTGCATTCTGATTTACCGGTGGGTTTGTATCCGTTTCTGAGTAAATCAAACACAAAACACATCAAGTAGAACTGGATTTAAAAACCAAGAACTTATCATGCTTAACATGCAATATGTATCTGGATACGTTATCTGGATCATGGCGTTACAGGCCTTTAAATTTAACTTCTAATAAGTGTTCATGTGGCGACTTGATCTCAGTACATGCGTTAGAATCCCCTGCAGCCGAACCAGAACCTGCTGTATATCTGGGAGGCAAGGTGGAACGTGTTCCTGCAGGAGGTCTGGACTACTGACTGAGGAACAAAAGGACGATTGGATGGGATGAGGACCTGGTGGTTGAAGACATCAGATCTTTGCAACTGGACAAAACGTTTGCAAAAAAAAAGGTTTTGTGCAAAAATTAGAACAAATGATCTGAACCTAAAAAAGCTCTGCAAATGTTCAACATCAGTAATGTCTGCAGAGGAAGGAGAAAAGTTACTAGAAGGAAAATAACTAAAGAAATCATTTATCTAGATGTATTTACTAAAGCTAGCATGCTAACCAGCTAGCACGGCCCGTCCTGTAATATCACTCTGTACCAACAGGTGAGTAGCACCTTCAGTTGAGTTTAAAACACAGATAAGAGAACTGGAGGTTTGTTCTTGTTTTCTCTGCCATCACTGTCACATTTGAGGCTGAACAAAAGCTTGAAAGAATCAAACGATGAGAGAATAAAGTGCTGCAGTGACGTTGCAGGAAGTAAAATAACAGAAGTCCGACAAAAAGGTGCAAACCACAAAAGATAATCAAACAGAAGAAACAGAGAAATCTAGAAAAAGATAAAGGGAGTTAAATGGAAGAAACAGAAAGGTAGGAACACTGAGGGATGAACAGCAGCAAGAGATGAAAGAAAACTACGAGACATGAGGGACAGGTGAAACTAAAGAGGGACGGAGACGACAATCACACAGGAAATAAAAGTGATACTACAAAATAAAACAGGAAGCTCAAGGAAACCCAGACAGGATTATAAAACTGATCTAAAGCACCGTTTAGGATCTGATCACATCCTTTAATCATCAGCCAAGATTTGACAAAGAAACGAGTAGAGCTGCTTAAAGAGACGTTAAAGATGGACAAAACGGAAACGGGAAACTTCTATCCATCTTTACGTCCTGTAAACGTCACACAGCCAAAGTGTCCAACCCTCATGGCCTGTTAGGGACAACAGTGTCTTTTGCCAGTTTATTTTTTTTTGGATAACAGAGCAACAAATACAGCAAAAAAACACCATGAAAATAGCACATGTTAATATTTTTTAACATTAATCAGGACCAGAGTTTTTGAACTATACTTTTTATTCTGTTACTTGAAAGACACCTGAATCGGAGTGAATGTGAAAAAGGTCAAGGTTCAGCTTGAATGAGTTTTAATGAGAATTAAATCTGACACTACAAAAAAAACTAAAATCCATCAAAATCAATATTGCTCCTAATCACTGGCGTATCCAAGGCTCTAATAATCCCCCACAAGAAAAATCCACTTTGCATTTAGATTATTGAAAATATTGCCGTCACAAACACTGACATATAGAGGGTTAAAATTTAGAAATTAATCTAACATTTGGTATTTATGAATAGAACTGAAGTTGATTAAAAGATTTATGTAAAAAAAGGTAGAAAGAAATATTAATATCTTCTATTTTTATGGCGTTTTTGAAGAGGACTTAATGTTAACAACACAACGGCTGCACACAAAGCTAAAGCTCAGCTACTTCCATCCACACCAGTTTCCTTCAGTTTGTCTCAGTTTTTATTTTATTTGTTATGCATGAGTATCCAGACACAGTTTGCATGTTAACATGAAGTCACTGCCTCAGGCACTTTCAGTCTGTTCAGGTGTAAATATTTCTGCTTCAATGTAAGTTTGTGTTTTATACTTTTGCTTGTAATATTGCACATTAATAGACATTTTTACACCCTGTCCGTGTGGTTCGTACAGTTCTTATGTGCTGTTGTACGTCCTGACTGTATGTTGTTTTTAAAAAAAGAAAAAAACAAAAAGAAGTCAAACCCAGAGAAAGCATCTGGACGTAGTTTTATGATTTTTAAAACGCTCAAACATTCAAAACAAACGCCGATAGGATTAAAGATGGGTAATCACGCTGGCTATTACAATCACAGCAGGAACATAAATGCCGAGCAATTTTCTTTAAATATTCTTTCAGTGCAGCCTCTACACCCCCGACAGCTACCCGGCCCTGCAGCCCCCCCCCCCCCCCCCCCCCCCAAATAACTCACGAGATAATTGAGATCCTCTCAAATGGTTATGGTAACTCTCCTAAGTATTATTATTATTATTTTTTCAGACTAACAGTAGAAGCGGCGCATTGTTTCGGGTTAATGGCTTTCAGCTGGGGGCCCCGAGGTGGATGTGGGGGCTGATTATTTCCTGGTTTTGACAGACAGCGCCTGTTTTCATATCTGCCCGGGCCTCGTTTCAGGCCTGTCAGATGCTGTCTGCATAAAACACGTCCAGGAGTCGGCTCAAATATTCTGCGTTTGCGTGCGTGAGCGGAGTCGATCCTCCCTGAGCTTCTTATGAAAGGAGAGTTTGTCAGGGAGGGGGCCGGCGGTGAGAAGCTCCAGCAGCATCAAAGCGTTGTAGGCGCGATTGCGTGAGATGATCTCTGCAGAGTCAGAATGACTCTATTAAGACGTGAATAGACCAAACACATTTTCCACATCCTGTATGAATTAAAGATCCAAATGCCCCCGAAAGTTAAACTCTTTTTTTTTCTTCTTCTTCTTCTCTGCTCCAGCAAATCGCAGCCAAATGTGCTGTCACCTTTTCAGGAGCGGTTAGCATCGCTGACAGTCAAAGCTATCGTTTCTAATCCTGCTCAAACGTCCTCTGCAGCCGCTCGGCAGCCGCTTGAATACATTAGCCGCCGGGCTAACGCTAACTTGTGGAGTCACGGCAGCAGAGATTCAGGTTTGGAGTCCAGGCCGAGAGCATCAGAGACGGGACTGACCCAAGGTGACCGGTCCACATATCATCATCCACTCATAGAAGACATTAACATATCTATGTATTTATTAATTCTTTCCATATTTGCCTTTAGATCGTTTACAACAACTTCTGCAGTGACATGTTTAGTCAATGGTACAACATTTTAAACTAATACGGAGCAGGTACAAATTAAAACATTTTAGTTCTTTGCACCAACATTTAAAATAAATTAGATGCATGTAACCTTCGCTCTCTGTTTTTGTGAGGCGTTGAGTTGAATTTGGAGCTACGACATGCTAAATAGCTGTGACATTTCTGAGTAGAAACACAATGAGAGCAAACAACAAAAGGAATGCTTCCAGAAACTGTGATAAGGCCAGGACTAACTTCTAGTTCAAAACTTTATGGCCCCATTCAGACCTTCTATGTGTCCCCAGCCAGCACTTGAGATCTGATCTCAGTGTGTGTGTCTGTAAATCAGCAGCGCCATCATGTGGTCAGTAGAATATTGTACCAGCTGCTGTCTCTAATGGATCTCTACCTACCGCTGGATCAGAACCATCAACAGCTGCTTGTTGACTTGGAGACATGATCCAGATGTTGGAACCAGATGGAAAGACTCTCACATGTTAAGATCTGATTTATTCTAGAGACAAAGACTCAGATTAGACCTGAACCCTGGAAGCTTCATCCTCAGAGGAACCAGGTCTCTGATGAGGGAAGGAGGGAAGGAAGGAAGGAGACAAGAAATTAAACAAGGAAGGAAGAAGGGAATATGAATGGAGGAAAAGAAGGAAGAAAGGAAATGGAAGGAACGAGAGAAAGAAGGAAGAACAGAGGGAAGTAGGGAGGGAAAGAAAGAAGGAAGGAAGGTAGGAAGGAAAAAAGGAAAGGAGGAAGAAGGGAAGGAAAGAGGTAAGGAATGTAAGGAAGGAAGGAAATAAGGACACAAGGAAGGAAGGACTGAGGGAAGTAGGGAGGGAAAGAAAGATGTAATGATGGAAGAAAGGAAGGAAGGAAGAAGGTAAGAAAGGAAAGAAGAGAGGATGGAAGGAGGAAACAAGGAAGGAAGAAAGGAAAGAATGAAGGAAGGAAGGAAGCACATGCTGATACGTTATTAATGACACTCATCCTCCTGGACACATGTGACCAGATCATTTGGTCTGATGACATTAATAGTATTTAGTTTAGTTCCATCTCTTTTTATCATCTTTTCAGTTACTTGTGTTTCTGTATTTTCTGGCGTTGTATTTGCAGATCATGTTTTTGTTTTCTCAAGTCGTCGTGCTTTAAACTCTTTTTCCTGGGAGGTGAACGTGAGTCTACAGCCGACGACTGACTCAGAAATACAGCTTGTGTTGTTTTATTATAGTGTGTAATAACCACAGTGGCCTCTAGGGGGTGCTAACACTTGACATGTTTGACCTTTTAGTCTGCGCGGTGTAGATGCTGAACTACAACTTCCTGTTTCCTGTGAAGACGGTGAAGCAGCAGAGAGCGGAGGTATAGGCTCAGACCGTCCGTCGGAGCTTTCCTCCAGAACAAACGGAGAATCTGAGGAATCTGAGACAAACCTCCGTCCATCCGTCCGTCTGTCAGTCAGTCAGTCAGTCAGTCAGTCAGTCAGTCAGTCAGTCGGCATCGTGAACTGAGTCGGTTCCAACGAGACAGAGAAGACTGAGCTGAACCTCGTCTCTCCTCCTTTCTCTGGGACAACTCAGACTGGAGGAATGTTCTTTCTCTTCATTGCCAGTTCTCATAGTAAATCAAGTCACTGAAAAAAATAGACCTGATGATTTTTTTGTGCTGATTTTTCTTTGGCTGTCTGTTCGGAGTCTTAACTCTCCCAGCATGTCGTCGAAGGTCTGATGATTTTTTTGATTTTTTTATTGTCTTGCTCAGCTTTACTCAGCTGAAAGGGTAGGGATTAGTTACACAGACTTTTTATTGGGCCTGAACTTGTCGTATTTCATCCAGCGATGTGGCTTTGGAGCCCGGATCAGGTGCTGCTGACTGTAAGGGTTTTACAAAACGATGACGAATGACGACATCCTGATGGCCTCAAAACTCCCAGAGTCTGTCCGAGCTTCTGACTAACGCACCCCGAGGTTCTAAACCTGCAAAAGAAACATTTCTCTTCCAGGCTGAGCAGCGTTTGACGGAAAGATTTGCTCGTAACTGTAAATGAGTAAATGAGAAGGAATCTGTATAAGGTGTGGAGCTCGTGTGATTCACTGTGACCAGTTTGTTCTTGGCTCGGACCCCGGGGTCAACACTGGAGCAACGTTTCTGCAAATGTTTTCTAAACTTATGTCACGACACGACATCAGCTCTGGTCTTTGATTGGGCTGTGGGGTGTTGGGCACCGAAGGTTAAAATGGAGGATGCTTTAAAAGACACTAAAGGAAAGTGGGAAACGGGAGCGTTCACTGAAGATGGAGCCTCTTTAAGATGGATCACATTAAATCAAATTAAAATACAAACCGAGTTAAGATAAAGAAAGGTGAGACAGGACGATACGATACGATACGATACGATACGATACGATACGACAAGGCAAGACAAGACAAGACAAGACAAGACAAGACAAGACAATGTGAGATGAGATGAGATGATACGATACGCGATACGATGAGCTAAGTTATGAGACGATAAGCTAAGACGATGCGTTACGATACTAGACGAGACGAAACAAGACGATACGATAAGCTAAGATGATTTATGATACGCAATATGATACGAGAAAGAAGCAATACGATAAGATGATACGATAAGCTAAGTTATGAGACGTTAAGCTGAGACGAAACGTTGCGATACTAGACAAGACAAGATGCGATGCGATAAGCTATGACGATACGTTACGTTACGTTACGTTACGACTAAACAAGACGGGCGAGATCCAATACGATACAACAGGTATTACAGTGACATAGCAAAACAGTCCAAAAATACAAGTTAGATAATAAATAGAATAAGGTAAGATAAAAAACTATTTAAGACTAAAATATGTTCAAAAGATATTTACAGACTGGATCAGGTTTAAGTGACGACTTCTACTAATAATTATAGAGTTGGTGAAACAACGACCAAAGTTAAATAAAAGGTTGAAGTAGGTTCATGAATAACGACAAACTCCAGTGTTGCACCAAGAATGACCCGAGTCTGAAAACAGAGATACTGGTTTTGCACTTGAGAAACAAAATAAATGAAACAGAATAACACAGGATGAAGTAATCCAATGATGAATAGATACAGACAGATGTATTGTCCAGAGTGCTCGCGTGTTGTTTAAGGTTCGAGTTAAATGATGAAAAGTGATGGAAACAGGACCATGTGTGTTTGTGGTGATTGTGTATACATTCATTCAGCGTCGTTTGCAACAACAAACACCTCATTTCATTGCTCTGACTGAGGCTTTAAGAGCAGCACCACCCAATTACATTTACCCTCGGTACATGGAGCCGCTGTCGGGGCCCGGCGCTCTGGGGCCCGGCACTCTGGGCTTGCCCTTGGAAGCTCCGTCCTTCGGGTGCTGGTTTCAATTCCACAACCTTCCAGCTCACCGGCGTAATGAGTCGAAATGGCTCGCACATGCACGCATCCATGCCCCGGCCAATCATTTCTCCACCGAGCCAATTTACTCGCCATGATTAAATCTTTTTTTCCAGCGTGAGTCAGAGCAGAGGCGAGGCTCGGAGAGCGTTGTGAGTCTTCGGGGAGTCAAGTGTGTGTGTTTGGATGTGATGAGCATCAGAGGTGGAAAGAAACTTGATATTTTCATTTTGAATAACTTTGTCTTTTCCACGACACCGCAGAGGAAAGTCGCTTTACTTCTTCCTTCATTTCTCCTACTTCTTTCCACATTGTCTCTTGAAACTTTTGAATATTCATCCCGTTTCATTTCCATCAATCATTCTTTCTTTAGTTTCTTTCACGTCTTCCCTCTGATTCCTCGACTGATCCAAACAGTTTCAACGTTAAATTCCTGCTTCTGACTTTGAAGCTGTGTCAGACAGTTCATGAACCATTTTAAGAACCTGTTGGCATCTGGTTCGTTTTACTGTTCCTCACATTTACCCCTGGCGAGCTGGGGTCGTAACATAAACTAGGGGGGCTTGTCCCGAATACCAAAGGATCCTTTCTCCTTATCAGGTTCCTGATTATTGTGAACGAATATACAAGTGATAAAAAAGAGAAGCGATGGCAAACAGAAGGAGAACTGTACTGGAGCTGAAGAAGAAGAACAAAAACCAAGTTCCTTCAAGAACAGATGCATTAAACCTGATGGATCTAGGTGTATTCTGATTCTTCTTCTTCTTCAGACTCTTCTTGTTCTTTTTCTTTTTCTTCTTCTTCTGACTCTTCTTATTATTATTTTCTTCTTCTTGTTCTTCCTTTTCTTCTTCTTCTTCTTTGATTTCTGGCAGCTTTGCCGCTAGCCAACTGCTGCTAAAACCAAAAAAGAAGACGTTTTGATGCATATTTTTGGTTTATAGCAAAGATCAGGCCCTGGAGAAGCCTGATACAGATCCGATCGTCCCATTTTCTTTTTTACATGTTTATATCAATGAATATATTCGTTGTGAGTGAGATGCAATGTATTCCTCAGAAACAGGCCTCACCTCTGGAGCCATTAGCTGCCCCAGTAAATCTGCTGGGACCCGAGAACGTCGGCCGTTCACCGGCAGGTATTTCCTGTCTCTTGATCTCAGGAGGCAAAGCTCTTTTTTTTTTTTTTTTGCCAGTAGGCATTCAGTCTTCATAATAAGTTGCGGTTTGATGCCAACAGTTTATTATTGAGTTTCGTTCTGAGGAGCTGAGTTTGTGTTTGAATGTCACCAGCTCTTCTAACGGGATGATTTTATGAAACTCTACAGCCAGCATCTTTCATTATCTAAAGTCAGTCATTCTAACACAATTCCTGGAGTGTAAGTAGAGTATGACACAACTGTAGTAAATCAAAACACTTGCTCGCAGCTGCAGTCTGCTGCAGTGCAAAAGAAGCCACTTTTATGACGATAAAGATCTCCAACTTAAATTTCTTGTTCTGCTGTTGGCAGGAGAAGAGATGTTTGTCTCAGGAGTTGGTGGAGACCAAAGCAGAGCTCAAAGAGACTGATCAAATCATTTCCATTCATCAGGTGTAAGGTTTTAGCAGGAGACAAAGACACAAACCCAACAAGTTCACTTTAATGTGACTGACTATGAGTCAGTACAGGTGATCCAAACATGGTGTGGATGTTACTTAGACATGTAGCACCCACCTAGACCAGACCAGACACCCCCACCCCATAGCAATGACACTCCTTGATGGCAGCAGCCATCCCCAGCAGGATGCAGACTGTTTTATTTTGTTAAGTTCTTCCTTGGTTTCCTGTTCAGTGTTGCTCACTGAGTTTTCTCCTCTTTGATTGGTGCATTGGTTTCTCCTTGTGGCTCCGCCCTGATTAGTCTCACCTGTGTCTCATCACCACTCTGTGTATATATAGCTCTGCCTTTCCCTTTGTTCTCTGTCACGTCGTACTTGTCACCCTGCTGTTTTCATGTCTCCTGGTGGTTTTTGTCTCTTCATGTTTGGGTCACCTGCCATCTCTGCATCGCCTTCTGTTATTTGCTTCTTTTCATTAAATATATTTTGTGCCACTTCCTGCCCCAGCCCCGCTCTGTCCTGCACTTGGGTCCTACCCCACTACCTGCAAACCTTGACACCTACGCAATATTAGGAAGGTGGTCATAATGATATGCCTGATCGGTGTATGTCTGGACATTTTAGGAACTTATTTCATTCAACCTCCACTGTATAAGTCCATCCAAAGAGCCCTCAGACATAATTTATAAAAACTGGACTAAAAGTCAACGCGTCCTGGTTGTGTTCACACCTCTACTTAAAACTGGCCACTTGTGATCAGATTAATATCAATATAAACATCTGGATGATTTCTTGGTCCCTGTTAATCTCTTTTCTTTAGACAGCCATGATTCATGTATCTGCCTCTGTCAGGGTTAAGGTGGCTAGGACGTGGGAGCTTTCTTGTCACGGTTACAGACCTCTAATTGGTTAAGCTTGTCATTAAGTTGTAATGACATGACTCTACCTCCTTATTTCCTTGTTCAACGCAGACGTTTTCGTCCTGACGTCCACAAGAGGTCGCTTCTCATATAAACTCAAAGTCAGGTTGCGTGGAGGACAGCGCTGATGTTCTTAATGCAGTTACACAACCAGCGAGACAGAGAAAAGAGACAGTGAACGCCTCTTCGGTCTGAAATGCCTCCCGCTTCTCTTCCTCCCACGCAGGAAAGAGCTGCAGCATCTTTGGGCTCCTTGTGTGTGTTTTCTATTTTTTTATTTTCTTTCCTCAACCTCAAGCAGCGCGTTTGCATTTTGAGGAAAACAGGATGTGAACTTTAAAGACCACACCGACAGAGTTTATGATGCAGGGAGACATTGTTCGGTCGTGTTCCTGGGCTTGTATACAAGGGGAACATTGAAACACCCCGGCGGTTCAGACGTGAGGGAGGAGGAGGAGAGGGGGGGCTTTATTGGACTCACATGGGCGACGTTTTTAGTCAAAGCTAATAGTAATTTGTGCCTCATATGGGCTCGAGCGTCTCCAGCGAGGGAGGATGGTTGAAATAATAGCTGCAATAAGTGACGCAGGTTGTGGAGCTTGTGTTCAAAATATGTTTCTTAAAACAGTCACAACAGGTTTGTTCATTTTTGTTTGATGGAGAATTGAGAAAGAAATGCACTGCTGTCTGCTAAAGTGAAGGGAATCATTTAAAACTCTCTGGAAAAGTTCATTCAACACCTCAGAAATGCAAACAAAACATAAACAAGCAGAAGTTGTGTAAAAGAAATAATACATGGAAGAACTACACCTAGAGAGTCTTATGATAGCAGGTAGCACACTATTCTGCAGCTGCACCTTTTCTATTGATGATAAACAGTTAGTCTATTCAGTCGACACATCCGGCAGTAACATGCACTTGGTGTTTTGTCCGCCCGGCGACTAAATCCAACCTTTGCTTTGTTTTAACTCCGTGTTTGGTCTCTGCCAAACTCCCCAGAGGGAAATATCTGGTAAATACCTCGAGCATCTGCCGGCTGCTTCTGAAAACAACTCTTCTGTTGGCGCTGAGACTGAACAAAAACAATAAAGTTGAGGGAAAGTGCAGTCAGGTGTTGATTCTCTGTGGGTTTTTGGGAACTTTAATTTACCCAAGAATTCATGTCCAGGATGTGATTTGTGTTTTCCTAAAGCAGCTGAGAAGATAATTGATAAAAAAATACAACTAAATGTTCATTGATTGTGTTCTATGCCCACTTTACCTTCAACGTTAGACTAGTTACACAAAGACACACTTGTGTGACACAACTAAATGTTTAACCTATACATAATCCTTTATTTAACAACTTCATTGTTGGATTCACAGTGTTTCCTCATCTGTTCTTCTGCCTTCACACGGTCATTGCACTGAGGATGTTGCGAGCAACAAGTGATAAGGGACCTATAGCACTCACATCACCATGGTAACCACATACCAAGATTATCTGTATAAAAGCTGTGTGTGTAGGGGAGACAGCCAGAGGAGCTTCTCTCCAGAGAGAACCTGTAATTAGTCTCTTTGTGAATCGCTGATTAAAGAAAACTTTTTGACTTATGACCAGAATCTCTCGAAGTTCTAGAAGTGTGATAGTGGCCCTGGACAACAACACCTGGACTTCATTGTCCACCGACTGTGAAACAACTTGTTTGCAGCTGCAGGCGTTTACAGTTGTTACTCAGATACATGTAATACCTGGCTCTGCTTGGTTACTCTGGCTTGAACGGGCTCTGCTGTGGTTCTTTCTCTTTGTCTGCATCTTCCTCACTGGTGCGTTTGTCGGCTTGTTTCGTTGTCTCCTTCCTCTCTGGCCTTCAGCGTCTCATAAGGTCGTCTACATCTGGTGTTGAGAGGTTTGTAAAGGCTCCTTCTGAGTCTGCAATCGATGATGTTTCTGTGGTCTCACTGACACACTGCTGAGGAACGTTCTTGATGAATCAGCTGCCTGAAAGTTCCTGAAACGTCTGTCCTTGGATCCCTGAGGAACTGTTCCTCCAAAGGTTCTTGGTCCCAGAGGAAAGTTCCTTGAGGCCAGAGGTTGTAGTCTTTGCTGGATATGTTCCTGTTGGTGCATCGTGTGCACTTTGCATCACTTTGTGTCCTCTTCAGGTTTTTTTGTTTTGATGCAAAGGAAGGAAAGTTCCAAATTTAAACAATTCAGTCTCTGATTTATCACATCCTTCAATCTGCATCCATCCATCCATTTATTAATCATTGTCCAGTGCTCCGAGATCAGATCGTGGTGGCAACAAGCTAAGTAGGAAATTCCAGTTCTTCCTGGGGGATCCCTCGGCGTTCCCACGTCAGTCGATACATATAAATAATCCCTCCAGTGAATTCTGAGCTCCTCATCCTTATCTTGAAGGCTAAGTCCAGTCACACCACAGAGGAACCTCATGTCAGCAGCTTGTAATGTCATTCTTTAGGTCGCTACCCAAAGTTCATGACCGTAGCTGAGGGTTAGAACGTAGATCGACCAATAAATCAACAGCATTACCTTAAAGTTCAGGTCCTGCTGCCACATCAGACCGCCTCAACATCTCCAGCTCCAGTGTGGCATCGAGCTTGAAAAGCAACCCGAGAAACTCCTTCTTCTTGTGTTGATCCATCTCCTGTAGGAGAAGACATCAAGACATCAAGGTACACTGAAGTCCTTTACTCCATCAAACGAATTAATTCACCTGCCAAAATCTTTAAAGGCTCTAAACTGGGACCTGTTCATGCAAATAAACCTCAGCATCATGTGGTCAGTAGAATATTGTACCAGCTGCTGTCTCTAATGGATCTCTACCTACCGCTGGATCAGAACCATCAACAGCTGCTTGTTGACTTGGAGACATGATCCAGATTTTGGAACAAGATGGAAACTCAAAGCAAAGTTTTTAAATGTTTACTGTGTGAGAGCGCTAATATTCCTGCAGATGAATTCTCCAGGAGGTTGGTGAAAGCTTGGTCTGGGTCTGTATCTGTGCTGAGACTCTGTCACACTTACAGTCTCAATCATCGCAGTATTTACGGTGTGAGGAAATTTGCTGCCATGTGTACAGGAGCCAAGACTTTAACCTGAACCTGATGTGAGCTGAGTGATGCTGACCTGAGATGGCAGCTCGCAGCTCGAAAAACTGTGTGAAATCCACCGCTAACCCTGGGCCCTCTCTGATGTTAGCAAGGCGGTGGGGGGCGAGAGGGAGAGGGGACGGAGGGTGAGGGTGGCGTGGGGGCGGCGGCACAGCAATCCTACTAATTTGAAGCAAGTTGGGAGATTTTATGAACTAAGCTGTGAAATATGACTTTAATAATGGTTGCAAATGGCAGCGCCGGCGTCTGGGAGCATGGGAGGGAGAGGAATAAAAGTGTGGAAAATGAAGAATTCCTACGCTGGGATCAACGCCGCCGCCTCCCTCTGCCTCCGTCGCCACCCTGGCAAAGCCTAATGAAATGTGAAAATACTTGTGGGCGCGGCGGCCGCGGGGCTCAGCGAAATCCAGCTCCATAAACTGATGATTAAATCGATGTCCCCGTGGCGGGGGCTTAGCAAAAAGACGCTCCACTTTTCATTCGGTGGCTTCGGGGCGAAGCTTCGGCCTCAGAGAAGAGCAGCAGTCTGACGAGAGGTTTAACGGCTAACGTGGTGCGATTTAACGGGACGACTGCGGCACCACCTCCTGACCTGAGGTTGGAGTTTTAAAACCTCAGACTCGATGTTTTTACAGCTCTATCCAGCTAAATATAGAAAGTGTGAAACAAAAATGAAAATGATGATTCCGCAAAGTTGCGCTAACAAGCTTTTAATCAAGCCCGGTTTAAACGCTGCAGTAATGTGGGGGCATTTATCAACATTACAGTCGACACCTCCCTGACAACATGGAGGAGCACATGTTGGGAAAGTCCCTCTGTTTTTTGGGTTCAGCCTCACGATCCTCCTCTTCCTGTGGACGGGCTCTCTGTCTGTGTACACAAACACATGATGCCTGCCACATTTGGTTCTGGATTGAAAACACGCTCACATTTCCCTGAGAGAAATGAGGATTTAACGACCGCACCGCCACGGGCTGCCCGGCCCGGTCCAGCGAGCGATCCTGGGAAAGAGTTAAAGGGATGTTGTTCATTGTCACATGACATTAGGAGCCCTGATAGAGACTCCTCCCCCCCATCCAGCCCCATACGCCCCCCCCCCCCCCCCCCCCCCCCCCCAGCCCCCTGAACGCACATCTTGCCTGCAGATGTGGCGAAACCGCAAACACTTCAAAGCGCCTCCCTTCAGACCAACAGCGTACCCTGACGCCAACTGTAAATGTCCTGGACACAGTGCATGGAAAATATTAAACCCCCTAACTCGCTATGAACAGCCGGGCTCAACCAGGCGGGTGGGGCGGGGACGGGGGCGGAGAAGGGAGGGGGGCAGACATCTAAAAAAGGCCTCCTAAAAAACACTTAATGACTCATCATTCTGCTGCACAACAACAAGGGAGAGTCATCTCTGTCTGTCTGTCTGTCTGTCTGTCTGTCTGTCAGGAACATGTGCCGTCCAATCACTGCTGTGTCAGAAGCTAACACCTAGCATGTCATCAAAACATTGGTAGAGACAGAAAAGGGCGTTCCTCCGTCACCATCGTTGCTCTGATTGCGTTGGAGCGTCTCAAGGCCTTTCCTCGGGGCAGATAATGACGTAATTGCCCCCCGGGCCCCTAAACAGCTCCATCACACTCGCCCACAGACTTAAAGAAAACCTGTTTTTGCAGAGTTTTTCTCTTCTCTTCTTTTCTTTTCGCTCATTATTCTTATTGGTTGTGATAACATTTCACACGGCACCCTTAATTACAGAGGAACACGAGGACGGAGCTTTACGACGTCCACGCCGATCAGAAGTCCAATTTAACACAATTATGTCACGGCGCTGATTAAAGATCAAACGCTTGCTGGACTCTCAGGATATTAGCCAACGCTGTCGGCTGTAAAACGGGTCCGGTTTCAGGGTAATTGTTCAGCTCTGGCTCATGAAACCATCAGAGGTTGAGTTATAGACAACTCGCATAACAGCTGCTGATGTTGCACCGTGATCTTAGATTAGATTAGAAAGATTTTATTGTCATTATTCAACAATAATCCCAACGTGTGAACCCCAGTTAAATGAAACACATTAAAACCAAATGGACACTTAAAACATCCATTCTGATAAAAAAACAAAACAGCAGGAATAAGGTCAGATAAGGTGCAGAAATAATAATTAGATAAAGAGCATTAATAACTGTGCTGTTAAATTGAATTAAATTAGATAGACAATCATAGCTGCATTAACAACATAAAGATGTTCCTTAATCCTCATTTTATGTTTTTTATCATCCTGTATCTGCTCAGTGTCGTAGTGGAGCACTGATGTTAAAACATCGTAGGTTAAATTATACAGAGTTAGAAAAGATTTGGAGAACGGTCGACAGCTTTTTAAAATTTGCACAGATGCTGAAGTTGCACGAAACGATACGATTAAATTTAATACAATACAATATGATACAACGCAACATGATGCAATACGATACAATTAAATTATATTATATTAAATTAGATTTTATTGTTGTTGTACAAACATATTCTGTTGTTGAATCTCAGATAAAATAAGACACATTAAAAAAACAACCAGCTTTTAAAAACTGGCCACCTAAAATGTCTCCAAGGTGTCCAGTTGCATTTTTTTAAATTTATTATTATTTTATTATTATTATGTCATATAATTTTATGTATATTCATTTTCTTTAGTGCAAAGCCAACCTGTGTTCTGTTTCAACATTGTGGAAAATGTAAAAAAATAAAAGTAATTGCAAACATTTAAAATAACTCGGCTGGAAAAGGACAAAGTTTCTCCTCAGTCGGTTTGTTTTTATCGTCCTACATCTGCCTGGTTCTGGAGCACTGATGTTTCACCGTAGGTTAGTCTATGTCTGCTTGATGCTGATGTAGAATCACTAGTGAACGTTGCACAACGTCTGAGTTTGTGTCTCTGGAATCATCTGGAGAAGCACATGTGCTGCCTGGCATGCTCGTATACTCATCATACGTGGGCTCGCGTGCCTCTGCAGACTCCTCCACGCTGTGTGATCACGCAGATAGATCAACGCCGCCTCGGCCCAGTCGCTCGCTGCCGTTTCTCATGGAAGATGAAATGTGCAGCTCGCCATCCCGGAGGGGGCTGCTGGGAAAAAGAATGAAGTTGAGTTGGGGAGGGGAGGGGGGGCATGGCAACGTCTCCTCTGATTCCACATCCCGGGGAACTTTGACCTCCAGCAGAGAAACCAAAATAAAAATCCCCTTCTCTCCGCCAAGCCAGCACAACAGGAAGATGGGGTCGTGGAGGGGAGGTGGAGGGAGGGGAGAACAATGAAGCCTCTCTGTTTGGCTCCAGATGGGTGATTTCTGACAGCTCCAAGCTTTTGTTCTGTTCCAATAAGGGGGCACTGCTGTGCTTTTGCGAAGTTGCCAGACATTGTAGGTTTAATATCACGGACAGAGAGGAGGATCCACCGCCGCCGCCGCCGCCACCGCTGAGGAGATGTGGTGAGGAACAAACTGCCACCAGTGTGATGTATTACCACTCTGCTGTGGCTTTACCCCGGGCAACAAACACACAACCCTCACACACAACAGTGCATTCGGTTCAGGAGCAGCTCATTACAGGCAGGTACAGGCAGTGGATCACCAGAGACATAAATACGTCCTGTCACAAGTTAAACGCTACGCGTGACTGCGTCAGATTTGGAGTTGATGTCGTTCAGAACATTTGTCATAAGAGACATAAGGAAATAGTCTCCTTTCAGTTCTCATCAGAATCAGAGTCTGGTATCACTACATCTGGATTTCATCATGAGGCAGAGAAACACAAAAACCCTGGACAGTCCTCCAACCAATCACAGACATTTAAACTAACTCAGATGATGTGTATGACTACTGTTACTCTTCTGTCCATCACCACATTAAGCCCCGCCCCCAAACAATCTGATTGGTCCAGCAGATCTTTGCAGGAGCAGAATCAGCTCCCAATGGAGAGACTCCAGATAAACTTGACACCAGCAGCAAATGTACAGGAGGTGCAGTTGCTCTGGCTTTGATCACTTCCTGATTTCCCAAACTACAACAGACTGAGGTCGTGATAACAGAGCGATTAGAAACAATAGAGGTGTTAAAAGGAATTTACATAAAATGTTTTGCCCCAAAAATTATTTCTAAAAAATATTTTTAAAAATCTCAAAAAGTTGAGAATGTCTAAAAATCAACACGAGCTACATCTGTGCATCTGATGACGTCTATGACTACTGTTACTCTTCTGTCTATCACCACATTAAGCCCCGCCCCCAAACAATCTGATTGGTCCGTCAGATCTTTGCAACGGAGAGAGAATCCAGATAAACTTAAGACCTTCCTTTTTGATTAAGCTTATAGTTAGAGCTGGACTGAACCATCCTCTACTTTCTTCTCTATTACTATAAAACCAATTCTGTGCTTCTACTGTATAGCCTGTTAACCGCCATGTGTTGAACTGACCATATATTTCTTGGTACCTTTCAGAACGTATCTGCTCCAACTCTAACTAACTGTTCCATGATGGAGGCTGGTTAAAAGATAAACATTGTTCACTTTAAGAATTTCACCCAAAGGTGTGAAATGGATCTGGTTTCTGTGTTCGGGTCGTCGGAGAACAAATCCTGTGCCTCAGGCAACCAGAGGAATAAAATATGATTGAGGTTTGTTTGGGATTTTGGTTGGAAACGAGTGTCAAAACTGGAGATAGAAATAATTTGGTGCAGCTCTGGCACATTTTCGGAGCCGTGTGCAGGAACGAGAGCCGACGTTTGAATGTTTTTGCTTTATTTTTCACCACAACTGCACTGACATATTAAATCTAGTTCTATTTCTAATTTGAAGTAGGTCGACTATTTTGGTTATTTGCTAAATGTCTTTGGCCTTTTGACTCCGTGCACGCTTCTTCTATTAAATGTGTAGAGGCGTGTGTGTGTGTGTGTGTGTGTGTGTGTGTGTTGGTTGTGCAGCAGTTGAAAGGATGGATGAGGTGCGACGTTGGCTTTATTCTCCCATGACAGAGGACTTGCATGTCTCACATGATTGCTCACTCCCACTGACGGAGTGGAGGAGGCAAACGGTGACTTAACCTCATTATAGCTGAAAAAAAAAAAAAACATAAAAAAAAAACTACTGCACAGATTTGTTTTCAATTACAGTTTAATTTAGAGCTCAACCAAACACACACACACTCACACACAAACGTTCTGTCTCTGTAAGGACCTTCCATTGACATTATGCATTCTCTAGTCCCTGACCCTGACCCTTGTTCTAATTTTTTTGAAATCGAGCCGTGACAGATTTTAACCCTCGATGAAGTCGCTGGGTCCAGAGAAATGACCCCACTAACCTCAGCAACACACGCAACATGTCTGCGATTGTAAATATTTCACAGCCCTAACATGATTTTGATCTGATGGTGGGTGTAGAGTGTGTGTGCGTGACCTTGGACGCAGCTAAGCCAACAAATCCTCTGTTTCTAAAACTCCCAGTGGATCCATGTGTTTTTGTTTTGCCCCGTCCTCGTAAAGCACATCACACGTTTGACTCATGGAGGATGCTGTAATCTCCGCTGCGAGTCATTCTTCCTGTGACGGCTTAATGTGTGTGTGTGTCTGTTTTCATTAAGCTAAATTCTTGTAATAATCCGTCTCCTGCAGGCCAGAAGTTAGTCAGCTCGTTGCACAAGGCTCGGCGGCGGCGGGCGGTGGCGGTGGAGGCGGAGGCGGTGACGGTGGGAAATGGTTTCATTTCACCATAATTCGGGGCAAACGCACGCACAGTAACAGACGTGAACGTTAACAGGTGTCGTAGTTTGATGTTTCACTCTCAGGAACATGTGTGTTTGTGTTTCTGCGTTTTTCAGTTTGTTTACTACGAGAGACAAAAGTGAAACTTCGTGATTTATCTTCAGTTTTTGGTTTATTTGTTTGTTAAGCCGGGAATATTTCGGCCTCTCAGATCCTCAGAACAACTGTTGGAGTTTTAGTCAAGTCAAAGTTTATTTCTAAAGCACATTTAAAAACAGCCAAAGAGCTGAACAAGCTGAACTAATATGAATAAATCAACAGTCTCTGTTAATTTAAAAACAAAAATATGAGCTAAAATAGACAAGAAAACGTCAAATAATGAGACTGTGTTTGCACAATAAAATCCAAGATATCCTGCTCAACTTGGACTGAAGGAAAGAGAGAAGAACTGGTGCTTTCAATGTCCTTTTACCACTGCTATTTGATTTTATTTTAGAAAATGAATATTCACATATTTTAACCTGTTTACAATCCAACAGCTCTCTGCACATATTTTAGATGCCTTCGTCTGTTTTAACGTTGTTTACAGGACTATGGTCGACTCCTGTTTACATGTGAATAAACCAGAATCTGAATCATATTTATTATCACATTGCACGTGGCTCAAACATACAAGGAGTTTATTTTGGTGTTTGGTGCAATAAACTAGAGTCTAAGTAAGAAAGAAGAAAATATAAAAACAGATTTACTGTAAATAGTCAAAGGAACGGTACAATTTGTGCATGAGTTCTGCATTAACAAATAAAATGATATTAAAAAAATGAACTTCATGACTGATTACGACTGTAGTTTCCCTTTAGCTCCCTTATTGCTAATCTACAAGTGCCATATAGGTCAAACTGTTTGACCCTTAGTGCCTCTTTATTTCACCTTAATGCCCTAATATTTGCCCCTTGTGTCCGTCCTCCTGGTGTAGCTCAGGTCTTCAGTGTACCCTCGGTCCTGGGTATATAAGAGGCATCCCTTTCCCACTTTTAGCCCCCGGCCCTTGGACAGAGACTGTGTACACCTCTGCATGCACGCAGTGATTGTCGGCCGTATCTATTTCCAGTCCCGTGACCATGGATGTGATTTGCAGCGATGAGACAGTACGTGTAATGACAGCATTAAGGCTTGTTCTGCATATATAGAGTTTCAGGAAAAACGAAGACAGATGCTTCTCCAGAAAAAAAAAAAAAAAAAGAGAAAGGCCAAAACACATTCCTGGTGGCTGCGCTGGCTGTGTTTAGTCCTGGCTGTGTGTGTTCTGCCCCGGCACTTGAAGGGCCCAAATAACAGGCGATGCTGAATGTCTTGACTTGAGGCCGAGGCTCCTTGCCATCGTCAGCCGGTAACGTGAGTAATGAGCTCTGTCAGACGCTGGCGGCTGACGGATGTTTTCCACCGCAGACGAACCTCCCTGAGAGCTGACGGCCGCATGAACCGGTTGGTACTTTAGTTCTGAAACGACTCCTCATACCAGCAGGTGGCAGTAGTCTGTGTTCGTCATTCAGATGGAGAAACGGGAAGAGCTACTGGTAGCTGGGAGGCTAGGTAGAGCAACTGTTAGCTGGGAGGCTAGGAAGAGCAAGTGTTAGCTGGGAGGCTAGGAAGAGCTACTGTTAGCTGGGAGGCTAGGTAGAGCTAGTGTTAGCTGGGGGGCTAGGAAGAGCTACTGTTAGCTGGGAGGCTAGGGAGAGCTAGTGTTAGCTGGGAGGCTAGGAAGAGCTAGTGTTAGCTGGGAGGCTTGGAAGAGCTGCTGCTAGCTGGGGGGCTAGGAAGAGCTACTGTTAGCTGGGAGGCTAGGGAGAGCTAGTGTTAGCCTGGAGGCTAGGGAGCGCTAGTGTTAGCTGGGAGGCGAGGGAGAGCTAGTGTTAGCTGGGAGGCTAGGAAGAGCTACTGTTAGCTGGGAGGCTAGGAAGAGCTACTGTTAGCTGGGAGGCTAGGTAGAGCTAGTATTAGCTGGGAGGCTAGGAAGAGCTACTGTTAGCTGGGAGGCTAGGAAGAGCTACTGTTAGCTGGTAAGCAAGGAAGCAAGAAAGTGCTTTTATTAGCTGGGAGGCTAGGAAGAGAAACTATTAGCTCAGAGGCTAGGGAGTTTGGACAAGCTACTATTAGCTAAGAGGCTAGGAAAAGCAACCACAAACTGGGAAGCTGGGATGCTAGGACGAGCTTTTATTAGCTGGACGGTCATGAAGCTATGAAGCGCTACTATTAGCTGGGAGGCTGGGAAGCTAGGAATTGCAGCTATTATCTGTGAGGTTGGGAAGCTAGGAAGATCTACTATTAGCGGGTGATGCTAATGTCCGAGGCTCCTTGCCATCATCAGCCGGTAACGTGAGTAATGAGCTCTGTCAGACGCTGGCGGCTGACGGATCTTTTTTCCACTTCAGACGAACTTCCCTGGGAGCTGACGGCCACATGCTGACGACAGATCCACGTATGCAAATGGCTGCATATCAGACGGGCCCCTGCAGAGAAAGGTGACGAGATGATTGACAGGATACGCCCACTAATATCTGGGCTCGGGGGGTCGTGACCCGGCGGAGCAGTGTGTTCTTTGGTTGAGATTACAACACGGGGGAGAGAGTACGCCTTCAGGACAAGCAGCCGACACCACAAGTTCACTAACACTCGGTCTTTTACCCATAAGACCTTTGTGTCTGAACATTTTCAGCAATTTCAAATTTCCCATGTCAAACCCAGTTATTATATCAGTATGCGTTAATGTGACTTGAGTGGTTTGGAACGGCGATTGGGTGGAAACAATGAAGAAGTTAAAAGCTCTGAGGGAGTACAGTAGTGTTTCTAAAACTTCTGAGTCAAGAGAATGGGACTTGTTTTTGTCAAATTACTTGACAAGGGAGGAGGCCTCGACTCCCTTCTGACAGCTTCTTAAACGTTAACGCCAGTATGTTTTCAATTTATCGTCAAGGTTCTGACTTCCTCGCGGTTCAGGTTGTCGTCTTTCAGCGTTTTCTGCACCCAACGGTTCTTGTTTTCTTAAACTTTACACCGATTAAAGACCTGATTAATCAGCAGCTTATAAAGAGGACCCGCTACTCAGTGACAGGATCCTGACGGTGGTGGTGGTGTTTTATTTCTCTTCATTGATGAGACTTGCATATTTATTCTCTCAGCATGTTACAACTCTGAGTGGAGGAAGAGCTGGAGGTTAGGAACTATGAAGAGCTACTGTCAGCTGAAATGCTAGGATGCTATGAAGAGCAACTTAGCTGGGAGGCTAGGAGGAGCTACTTATAGTTGGGAGGCTAGGAAGTATGAAGAACTACTGTCAGCTGGGAGGCTAGGGAGCTAGGAATAGTTACTATTAGCTAGGAGGTGAAGAAACTACGAGAAGCTGCTATTTGCTAAGAGGCTAAGAAGCTATGAATAGCTAATATTAGCCGGGAGGCCAGGAAGCTAGGAGGAGCTTCAAGTTGCTAAGAGGCTAAGCAGCTATGAAGAGCTACTATTAGCTGAGAGGCTAGGAACAGCTACAAAAGCATCATACAGAGCTGGTTTCTCCGTTTTGTTTGCTTCCGTCACTTCCTGTTTCTCTTCTCGTTTCCTGTTTCTCTCAGCTGACCATCCAATCAGAGCGATCTCTCTCACTGACACTGATTCAACTTGTTGAATTTGCTGAAAAGTTGCCGTGAAGTGTCCAACTCGTGGCACAAAAACCTGAGCAGAGTGATTGTGTCCATCCTCACGTATTGATTCAGAAAATTTACATGGAAAATTACTTCCCCGTTTGTTTCTTTACGGTGAGTGATGGTTTCCCTCGTTGGTGGAAATTAAGAGAGAAGAAACCAAACAAGCAGAGAGCGCATTAAAGAGCTCTGTTTTACAGGACACACCCTTTGTGTTTCTAACACATTAAGGAAACCTCGAGGCCACTCGTAAAATAAAACAACATCTTTCTCTCTCGGCCATAAAATAAAACAAGATTGGCTGCCTCCGCAAAAAAACACACAGGCAGCACTTTTCTCCCTGTTTTCCTCTGAGAAGAATGATTGTAAATGTGTAATTAAATTAATAAAATAGTCCCTGGTTGTAAATCACTGCCCCCGAGGATGCCTGATTGCACAGCTGTGAGTGTGTTTGTGCACGTATGCAGAGTGTGTGGTTAAGGGTTAGCATATTAAAAACAAAATGGCAACACAGACTTTAAATGTTCCCCAGTCCCGAGGGCACGGCGCTCACACAGCATTACCTCTGGCGGTTATAGCATTAGGCTTCGGTGCTTGTTGCCAGTTTCTGCCATAATAAAGGCATTAAAGAGGTCCTCATTAAACTATTTTGGGCGCAGGGGTTGGCGTGTTGGGATGCTGAGGGTTGGGAGGAGGCGTAAACATTAAGGTAGAAGGCGCTGGCTGCCAAGGACTCTGTGCCAGGGCACCTCTATGTCACTGGTGGCTGCAGGGATGTAATTACAAACAGATGCTTATTAATGGGGCTCCAGGGGACCAGCGTGATGAGAGAGAAAGAGGCTGAAAGAGAGTAATGTTCAAGGGTGTAACAGCATAAACAAATGAGACCACGCAGACAAATGTAGAAACCGGTTTTTGGACTTGCATCGACGCAGAGACTTCAGTCCTTGGAAATGAGCTTAATCAAGATGTTTAGTCGTTATACCGCTGTGCAAAAGACAAAACACGAAGCCAGGAACAACATGCATGTTCCATAAATCAACAATCACTGTCACCTGTATAGTTTTCCCAGATGTAATGAGAATGCAGACGGCAAACAGCAGCTTGGAGACATGATGCAATTGTCCACAGGTCTGCAGCATAGACTGTATATAAATATGGACACCACGTCTCCACTTCCTCTCATTGGTCAAACTGATTCTATGTTCCCGGGGATACGGGCGGCGCCATCTTGTGAGTTTGGATCCAGAGTCTGATCAGTACGGTCTGAGGGCGGAGCCACGTGGAGCTGTGATATTGATGCCCCGCCCACACTTCCTCCAGACTCACTCATGTTTTAGTTTCATTAATACTACGCTCTGCTCTACCTCCACCTGTTACAAGCTTATGACATATACTGCAGCCGGGCACCAGGGGGAGCTCTACTTGCTTTGGCTTCACTTTTAAAGAGCAGTTCAGCCGTCAGTCTTTATACTGTGTGCACATCTTCATAAAAAACAGTTCATGGAGGAGATGGATGAACCCTCCGTGACATCAAGCATCAGTTTTGAATCTCGGTGTGCCGTCTCCGGCAGTCGCCATCTTGGCTCCAGGCTAATTCAGAAGACGATCAAAGACGAGGAAATCGAGTTAAACTCTTCAGCCTTGACTGAGTCACTTTTTGGAGCCTCAAGTGGACGTTAGAGGCGCTGCAGTGTTTTTCCTGCTCGGTTCAGCAGTGGAATTATTATTTAAGATGTAATATGTATTCCTCAGAGCTCAACATACCTGGCCTTTCTCAGCGAGTGTGACACATGCCAAGACTCTCCTTACGATCTGACTCATACATTCTGATCTTGTCCAAAACTCTGGAAAAGATTTTTCTGTAATTTTGTCTGGGGTTTTAGGCATTCATCTAAAAATGAAAGCTTATATTTGCAACAGTAGGAAACTTCAACCAACCCTTCACATTATGAATTTACAAGCTGACGTATTATCCTTTATTTCTCTTCTGGTTACTAGACATCATGTCCTATTTATATGGAAATCTTCCATCTGACCCTTTATGGCTTAAGGTTGTTATGATCTACCTGAAGATACAAAAGATGAACCTTTCATTAAAAAGTAATTCTTCTAGAAATTATTTCAATTCCTTGTCAACCCTTCCTACTGATTAATTGGGTATTATAGTCTGTTTTAAATTAATTTGTGTTTTTATTTGTGTTTTTTTGTACCTTTTAACTCACTGTGTGACATTAACTGTATAAATGTGCATAAAACTTGTGTAACTGTATTTTGCACAGAGCCATGTTTAGCAGGTTTGAAGTTTTAATGTCCTACTTGTCAAATAACAAAACAAGGGGCTGAAATGTTTTGTGTTGCACTTCCCCTCAATAAAAACAGCATTAATCTTTGCATTGCTGTTGCAATAGCAGAAATTAAAACAACACAAATCACTTGTCTGCACGGTTTGTGTGGGAGGAGGTCGGGGTGGATGGATGGGTCAACAAATCATTGGACCAAATTGTCTCTTTAATTCAGTTCAGTTCGATTTTATTTATATAGCGCCAATAACATTTCAAATTGTCTCAAGACGCTTCACAGAACCTGCCCTGAAACCCTTTAACATCCTGTTTATCACCGTAACCATGGCGATCAAGGTTTTATAACCCAAATAAACCAAATGTTGGCCAAAGCTTTGTCACAAAATGGTTCATCATTTATTTGTGGATCAAATTGAATTGTGCTCCAGCGTGGATGGTGATAAATGAGGCTTTTTTCCCAAAATCCCTGATGCATGACTCTCTGCCATAAACATATCTGGTTATTGAGGATACCTGCGTTGTGATTGGCAGCAGTGAAAAACTACAAAAAAAAACAAGTAGAACTGGGGGAGGCAGAACAAAGCCGCCTCATCCTGAACTGGGAAAGGACCATGTTTGCTCCAGATGTTGGCGAAAGCTGGAGAGATTTAGCTGCTTTTGGTTTTTCAAAAAATGTGGAGAAAGAGATCTTTAAATCTATTAGTGCGGACAAACCTCTAACGAGTAAACACAAGCCACGTTTGCGTGTCTTCCGTCATGATAACAACACAACCAGCTTGACGTTTTAAGGGACGTTTTGGGGTCCTGCTGAATTTGAGAAATGTGAGTGGCATAAATTATAAGCGAGGGTTGTGTAGCTCTGGCGGGAGCCGGGGTGGAAAGTGTTGTGGAACGTTTGAGGAGCCTGATAATGATGATGATGGGAAAAGAAAGAGGGCACGAACGGGCATCCCTGCCAGCCTCCCCATGGCAACCCCTCCTGTTTACATTAAATGTGGCACATTTGACCGAGCCGGGGCTCTGATGTGGTGCCGGCGGTAATCATGTCACCAAGAGACAGAGACAGACAGGGTGAGGGAGAAGCTCTTTGAGAGACGATCAACACCAACAAACTCGCTGATGAAAGAGCCCGGCCGCAGATTCAGACGCCTCATTTGGTGAATAAATTTAGACGGGCGTTAAGAAAAACTGCTGCGGTGGCGACAGCAGATACATTTATGAGGCCGTGACTCAAATCAGATAAACAAGCGGCAGAAATCTCATCGCTCTGCCGTCTACTGTGCAGGAATGCAGCGGCCTGCGAGGACGGCCAAGACCCAAAAGCTGGATCAGTGTTCTCTTATTGTTCTTCCCTACAAAGATAACTGAACACGCGTGACAGCAACAGAACGACTGAAACCGACGCAGGCGAGAGAAGAAAATGACAAACAAGTTATAAAAAAATAACTTGTCATTTGGCGGTAGAAACCTATAAACACATATTTTCTAAATGAGCTGAAGTCAAGTCAGAAGAATCATATCAACATGTCTAATATGGAATAACCAAACTAAATATGCTGTTTACATGACTCATGAATATCAGTGTGCACGCATGTACGTACTGAGTTTCATGGTCTCATCTTTGCTTCCGTTATGTCCAGACAACCTCACATCAACATCTGGTCTCACCTGTCCATCTCTAAGTCCCTGTGTCTCCACCTGGTCTTAATATAAATGTGTCTCCACATGCGTCCCCAGCCAGCACTTGAGATCTGATCTCAGTTTGTGTGTCTGTAAATCAGCAGCGCCATCATGTGGTCAGTAGAATATTGTAGCAGCTGCTGTCTCTAATGGATCTCTACCTACCGCTGGATCAGAACCATCAACAGCTGCTGGTTGACTTGGAGACATGATCCAGATGTTGGAACAAGATGGAAAGACTCTCACATGTTAAGATCTGATTTATTTATGATGGTAGTTATTTTAGAAAAGGAGGGAATAAGGGAAGGAAGAAAGGAAAGAAAAAATGGAGAAAGGAAGACGGGAAGGTAAGAAAGAAGGAAGTAGGGAGGAGGAAAGGAAGGAAGGAAGCTTCCATCCTCAGAGTAATGTCACTGCTGAAGGATTGAAGGAAATAAGGAGGAAAGGAAGGAAGGAAGAGAGGAAGGGACAGAAGGAAGGAAGGAAGGATAAATGGAAGGAAGGAAGGAAGGAAGGAGGAAAGGAAGCTTCCAGGGAAGGAGGGACAGAAGGAAGGGAGGAAGGAAGGAGGAAAGGAAGGAAGGAAGGAAAGAGAAATGGAAGGAAGGAAGGAGGAAAGGAAGGAAGGAAGGAAGGAGGAAAGGAAGGAGAAATGGAAGGAAGGAAGGAAGGAAAGAAGGAAGGAAGGAAGGAAGGAAGGAAGGAGGAAAGGAAGCTTCCATCCTCAGAGCTGTCTCTCACATTCAATAATATTCTTGGATCAATCTGGACCCAGTTGTTTTTAGTATCTAACCAACCCTCAGTCAAATCACCAACACAGAGAGAGATTAATTATTTATTTTGATTTTTAACAGTTTTTGGATTAAAAACAAAACTGTAAGAATATTTATTATAAGAGATTATTTTATCCTTAGTGATGTCAAGATGAACTAAATGTTAACTTTACTGTCAGCGTACAAACCAGTTTAACATTTATTAGTTCATGTAAATAATATACAAATACATACTCATAAATAAAACAGTGGATGACGTTAAAATAAACCTTACACTCGTCTGCATTAATAAACTGATCCAACGTGTTTCTGTCTGTTGTTATTTTCTCTTTTCTCACGCATCGTCTCAGAATGTGATCTCTGGTTCCCATGGCATCAAACCCTCCACGCTCCCGGTCTCCCGGTATCAGCTGGTCTGTTGTGGTCTGATGATGTTGCTCAGGAATCTGTCACCCGGAGCAGAATGCATCGAGATGTTTAGAGTCGGGGGCCCACAAAATATGGAGGTGGTTTCTGAGGGGAGCAGCTCGGCGGCTCGGCTTCCTGGATCTGATTAACTGTGTGTTTGTGGGAGGAAATCCTGATGTGTGACTCTGTTCCAGTCGCTCTGCCATCTCCACGTCCTCAGACTGCATGAGAAAAGGTGGTTGAAGCCTCCCACGGGACGTCCCACGTTAGATTCTGAGGAAAAGATGATGGAGCCCTCTGGGATGTCCCACGTTAGATTCTGAGGAGCAGGTTGGAAGCTCAGACGTGGCCGTCTCCATCTTGGATGTGTTTGACTCCGCTCCTCTTCGGGTGTTTAGCCTTGGTGGGGTTAGCTCCATCCAACCAGATGCTACCAAGCTAGGCTAAGTGCTATTCTCTGGTGCTTGCAGCCGGCTAACGCAGCAACGCACTTCAGCACATATTACCCCTAATTAACTGATAATCTTAGACTTACTGGTCACAGTAGCTCAGTTGCACGTAAAAAACACTCTTAAGGACCACAAGTAAAAGATTAAATAATAAATATAAAAATAGGATAAGCAAAAAATGTACAGAATTAGCCCTTCTTGTCCTCAGCATCACTGTTGTCCCTCCAGTCCAGTCTGATGTTCATGTGGACTCCCAGGTTCTTATAGTGGTCCAATACTTCCACCTCCAGGTCCTGGATGGTGATGGATTCCACTGGTGTCCTCTTCCTCCTGAAGTCAATGACCAGCTCCTTGGTCTTGTCCACATTCAGGAGCAGGTGGTTTTCCTGGGACCACTCTACAAAGTCTCTGTGTCCTGTACTCCACCTCCTGTCCATCTCTAATACACTCAACCACAGCAGAGAACCAGAGCTGGACTGGAGATCAGAGGTGTAAAGAGTGAACAGAAATGGAGACAGGACAGTCCCCTGTGGTGCCCCCACATTCATCAGTAATCCTGGAGACAGTGGAGGAGCTGACACCATCTAATGATCTTAAAATAATGATTTTTGTGTCACTGTTAGGGACCGAGCAGAAATGCAGAGGACAGAGATGTAAAACTGCCAAAAATGTTTTAATAAAGTTTCAAAAATATGAGAAAATTACAAAAATAATGAGGTCTAATATAAAGATCTAACAAATGTGGAACAATAGGGCATAAAGACTCAAAATGAGGTCAACTAAACAATAAGGAAACTAAACCTGCTTCAACTTAACCTGCAAACTGACCAATGAGACACACAGGGCTTATATAGACCTAGGACTAGTCCAGAACAGACACAGGGAGGAACTTGACTAACAATTAACATAAAACATCTAAAATACTTAAACTAACTAAATAAACTAAGTGAACAACAAGAGAAAGTAGAAACAAAGAAAATAATAATCATTCAGCTCATTAACAAATCCTCTTTAAAGGAAACTTTAAGATGTTTCAGTCCAGTCCCTCTACTTCCATCTTCTGAATGGTTTTCTCTACTTCAGTCAGATGAGTATTAATGCAACTTAAAGACCAGGAAGAGAATGCCAAGCTGTGTGCAACCAAATCAACAAACTGTAAATGGAATAAAGTGTAATCTGAAGACAAAAGACTGTGTAGTGTTATTATTTGTATGTGTGCGAGTGTAAAACTATGAACAAAACAAATCCTGACAGCTTAGAAAGTTGCACCGTAAAAATGTGGTACCTTGATGTAATCCAAACTGTGGAGGCTGCAGAATATTTCACCACAACTTCTACTTAGAGTTCTCTCAATAATCTGACATTTACAAAATACACATCACACATTAGACAGTACACATTAATAGAAAAATAACTTCCCTCTTTGACTTGTCTTAGCTGAATCAGCTGTAATGTGATTAAATAAAATCAAATACGTTTAGGAGAAAGGAGCAAGAAAAAGTTGGGAAGCATTAAGAGGAAGAAAGAAACTAAAGAATGAAAGTTGTATTAGTGTGTGTGAGTTCTGATCATTAATGCATTTATATTTAGTTTAGACTCTTTGGTTCAATGCAGTCTACATTTAACACCCAGATATCAGGCCATTTGTGACTAGATGCATTTAAAACATTTTTTTAATCATTTTATAAAAACAAGAACATATTTTTTGACAGAAGCTGGACTGTTACCTGTTGTGATGTGAGGATTTTTAAAAGTTTGAAGCATTAAGTTAAAAAATGAGGCTAAAAAAATGTGGAGACTTTTAAGAATTTGAGGACATTTTTATAAAATGCAGCTTTTGTTTTAGGAATGATGATGATGACGATGATGAGGACGCTCTGGGACGTTTCTGACCGTACGCTGACGATGGCTGAGGCTTCGTCACCATCACAACTTTAATTCTCTGGATGGCTTTCTCTTCATGATCCGTCCCGATCATTTATTCAGATTCCTTTCACTCTGCACTCAAATGAAAAACAAGTCGCAGAGAACAAACCGCATCAGAGGGGTTGTCACCAGCTGGCTGCTACTTTTAATAAAAGCCTATTTACAGGAATCCCGTTCAGTTTGAAGCGCGTGACCTCGGGTTGAAACCCGCGTTTGTGTTGTTTCACTTCTGCAATCCAACGGCGCTCATAAAATCAGATTTTCAAAATAACCAAATCAGTTTTATGTAATTGTTTATGAAGGACATAAAACGGCCTAACAAGGGAGGCTCGTAAATTAACGTAATCATCACAGCTTTTTGTTTGGAACAATGAGTCATTATTGCTTTGCACATCCACAAACACGACACATACTTGGAGTTAATGTGATTAACTGAGCTGAGGCTTGACATCTCTGCGCCGTAAATCTATACGCTCTGAGTCTTTACCTCCAGCGCTGCCAGAAAAGGCCCAAACCCAAACCACGACTCCTGTTAGTCCACCCTGGTAATGAGAGCAGGTAATAAGGGCGTGGCTGAGCTTGTATACGATGCAGCGCTACCAGAAACTCCAGGGGAGATGGGGCACCACTGTTCACAGAGCGTACCTATGCCAGATCCTGCTAATAGGCCTCCTCTCCCGCTCCCTCGGCTATATTGAGGCCAGATGTGTGTGCGTTACTCTCTGGGAAATGACTGAGATGAGAGACAGCGAGGCCGCCAGAGCCACAATAAATTCGCGGAACGGCTAATGAATAAAACAACAGAGGATTAAATGTGCCATAGCTAAAAATAATTTGATTAAGAATCCGATTCGGCGGCCAAATATGTTGGAGGCCACGGCGGAGACAGCTGTGTCTTTATTTGAGCGCTGGTGTGCGAGACCACATTTTTTCCTCCTAATGAGCTCCGACCAAACTCCGATCGCGGTCTTTTTATGGGGATTTCTGGGCACGGCTCGGGGCCTGATGAATCAGTTGTCATCACGTGTGATTGCCTGTTTAAAAAAGACCCAAAGCTCTCTGAGTCTGCTCGCTCGGGTTCAGCCGGGGTCGACGCAAAGTCAAAACACGGCCCCCGGCTCGGCCAATAACCTGCCGCTGTCAGCGAGCGTCTCCAGCTCGCCGTCACTTCCATTAATCACACGGCTCAACCTTTCTGAGAAGCTCTGGTAACACGTCCCAAAGCTAAACGTGGAAACGTGCACAGTCACAACAACAAGTACGTAGCTGGATTTACCCCCAGAGATAGTCCAGGCTGGATGAACTGTGGAGCTTGATGAGTGGATGAGTTGATTGATGCCACAGACTCCCACACATCCACAGAGATTCAACAAAGACAAGATGCAAAAGAGAAAACACAAAGAACAGGAAGGAGAGAGAGAAAATATTTACAGGCTGAGTCAAGTTTAAGCAACAAACTGTTTGGTGAGAAACCAACTGAAGGAAGGAGGGAAGGAGGGAAGGAAAGAATGAAGAGAGGAAAGAAGGAAGGAGGGAAGGAGGGAAGGAATAAAAAACAGAAGGGAGGGAGGAAGGAAGGACGAAGGAGGGAAGGAAGAAAGGAAGGAAGGAAAGATGAGGGAAGGAAGGAAGGAAGGAAGGGAAGAATAAAAACAGAGGGAGGAAGGATGGAAGGAAGGAAGGAAGGAAGTAAGGAAGGAAGGAAGGAAGGAAAGATGAGGGAAGGAAGGAGTTTAAGAAAGAAGGAAGGAAGGAAGGAAGGAAGGAAAAATGAGGGAAGGAAGGAGTTTAAGAAAGAAGGAAGGAAGGAAGAAGGAGGGAAGAAGGGAAGGAAGAAAGGAAGGAGGAAAGGAAGGAAGGGAGGAAGGGAGGAAGGAAGGAAAGAAGGAATAAAAAAACAGAAGGAAGGAACGACGAAAGAAAGAAGGAAGGAAGGAAAGAAAGAAGGAAGAAGAGAAGGAAGGAAGGGAAGGAAGAAAGGAGAGAAGAAGGGAAGGAAGAAAGGAAGGAAGGAAGGAAGGAAGGAAAGAAAGAAAGAAGGAAAGAAGGAAGGAACTCAACAACTGATTTGGAGAAGCTATGTGGTAATACAGATATAGATAAATATATATAAGACTAGAAGTATAATATTGTGTATATAAAATATAAGGTAGTAGTGTTGCACTGAATGAAACGATAAAATGATAAAGTCGTACGTTTCCTGATAAACAGACAGACGTACTGTCCTAACCCTAACCCTTTGAGTTGAGGAGGAAACTGATGTGAAAGAGTCTGATGCTGTTAAAGCTTCTTCCTCCTCCTCTTCCTCTCTGATGAAGGTTCAGTTCATCCTCCTCTTCCTCTCTGATGAAGGTTCAGTTCATCCTCTTCCTCCCAATAAATGAACAAATGTGGATCAACACAGTTCATTTCACTGAAACCTCAGAACGTAGAAAGGACGTCTGAGTTGATGTAGGAGACTGAATGAGGGAGAACTTCCTGACACACGTGGATAAAGGAACATATTCTGGACCAATCACAGCTGTTAATGGTCTGCTGTGACAGGAAGTTATATTTCTGGAGAGATGATGCATGACTATGAGCTTTAAGCAACACCTGCACGGCTCACTGACAGACACAGTCTGTGGAATCTGTGGAGGAAGGAAGGAGCCTGGAGGAACTATCACCTGCTGATCTGATGTTCACTGTTCAAGCTGCATCAACTGGTGATTAATAATCCATCACATCCTGGACTCTGTTATCTAGCTGCACTGCAAGTTGTGTCTCGTTAAAAGATTCAAACTCTGGTGGAGATGTTGTCACGTTAGATGAACACATGAGAGGTCCCAGCAGCCTAGGTCTATAGCAGCATCACTGAGGTTCAGATGGTTCAGTCCAGCTCTAATTATCAGCTTGATCTAAAATGAAAGTCTTAGTCCTGACCTTAAAAGTAGAGAGGTGTCTGCCTCCTGAACCCAAACAGCAGAGGGTCCTGATAGCTGAAGGCTCTGCCCCCCCCCCCCCCCCCCCCCCTCCAGCTGCTGCACCTGTACATCATCCACAGGACAAAAAACAACCTGAAGCTTGAACCCCAGTCAGACGCCATCTTTAAACTGTGAGTGTTTACTTCAGTGGTTTGGTTCAATCAGACCTGAATGAATCAATCCTTCATCTGTCTCAGCTGAACCCTGGTTGTCACGGTAACTGCCTCAGAGTTCTCCGGGGTATTTCTCTTCAGGACATGAGCCAGGACTCTGTGGGGCTCAGTCCATGTGTTGTTCCCGTTCTTTACGTCCGGCCTCGTGGTTCTGCTCTAGAATGAGTCTGAGATGATTGCTCCTGAAGGTATCGCGTGATAAGAGTCTAAACATGTGAAGGGTTTTAATGTTTTGCACATTCCTCTCTCCAGACGACCTGAGACAGATTCACCTCCTCACTTTAACTTATTCAACTTCCCTCTGGTCCTTTTCCTCCCCCCTCTCCCCCCTCTCCCCCCTCCGTGTCTCCGTCTTATCTAACTGCTTTATTCTTTCGAGTCAACTTGAAACTGACAGGACGACTTTCAAACGTCCTCAGCTGACGTGCAGCCGAGGGGCCGGTTAAGAAGCCCGGGCTCAGCGGAACGGGCTGCCAGAGGAAAGAGAGCCGGGAGGCAAGGTGAGACAGGGAGGCATTGTTTGGTCTCATTCCTCCTCCTCCTTCCAGGTGGGACTCCTCAGAGTCTGCAGCACAGACCTCTGTTCACACCGACCAGTGACCCTCTCCAAAAACATTAAGAGGTCTTGGCACGGGGCTGGCACCACTGGGACCCGGAGCCAAGTCTGGAGGAGATGGTAATGACGGCGGAGGAGCTCAGGTGGAGTCATCACTCTCTCGTCTGATGGGTTTGATTTAGACGCCGGTGGTTTCCAGTAAATGTTCCACGAGACGTCTGCTTCACTTTAGTTCCATCTGATGCAGCGTTAATATTCACTTATATCCAGGTAATGAGTTACGTTGGAGCCGTCTCAGTCAAAGTCACATTCTTGTTCAACTTTCTTCAGATTAGAATAAAAAGCCTCAGCACACAGAGTGAGGACTCAGACCTGTATCTGTGTCTTCTGCTGCAGTAAAGATCAATCCTCATCATCTCCTACACATAAATAAAACATTTATTTGAAACCTCAGCCGTCCTCAGACCAGCGCTGCATGTGTTCTATTCATGAACGGCTGGCTGCGCTCATTAAACACAGAGCGGCTGACACATTCAAATAAGCAGCCAAATAAGATTAATGGTATAAAATAAATGAATAAATAGTGAAACTAATGAGCGCCGCTAAGGTCCCAGCAGCAGGGGGAGAGTTAAAAACCTGAGAGGAAAGGAAGACGATGGATGGATGGATGGATGGATGGATGGATGGATGGATGGATGGATGGATGTGGACGTCCAAATTAAAAGATTTCCCGGACATTCAGATGCCGAACATGTTCAGGATATCTGTGGACGCCCCCCCTCCCCTCGCTGGACAAACATTTAGACTTTAATAGTTTTGTTTTGGATGTTTTAGAGACCTCCACAGGTCCTGACACACATGTCCAGAATAGCTGATGGTCAAATATCCACATACTAGACATAGTTCCCTTCATCACATGACGCACGCATCAGGTCACTGTGAGATTCTTGTTGGGACGATTTCTCAGAACGTCTGTAATTTAACGTAATGAGCCTAAATGCATGTGGCGTTCCTCCCTGTACGGCCTGTTAATTAGTCTGGAGCAGAGGACTGGCTGCTAGCGGAGGTGGACACGAGACATTTACCCTCTCTACTGTCCCTGAATGACACACCGCACGCTTCACGCTCAGTTCAAACAACCACTCCTTTGACGGGACAGGTATCAGAGTCAGAGCCTGGAAGAAATTGAGGATGATTGGGGGGCCGTGGGGGGGTCAGGCCGTCACCGTGGCTCTGAGCTGGAAACTGAAAGAACTTGTAATTGGTGCAGAGTCCACGCTGACCCCTCGGCCTTCTTTCCTCGTCCCGGGCTGCAAAACCGCCTGCTCCTCCGCCTCCTCCTCCCTTCGGCTGCTGTTCTGAATTTGTCCTTTAATTTCCATCCCTGACCTCTCGTCCCGCCATCTGCAGCCAGTTTGCGTCGCTAACCTGTAGCCTGACAGCGTGCACGCTCTGTACCCCGCCGCCCCCGCCCATCCTGTTTTCATTCCCTCAGGAAATTCAGTACAATAAAGACTAAAAAAATATTAAAATAAAACGTCATATGACACTGAAAGATATATGATGGTTCCTAATCGATGTTTTCCAAATTTATCTAAAATGATAAAGTTAAAAAAAAAAGGTTAAAAGCTAAGTCAAGGCTAGTTAGCTGGACATGTTAACAGAACACATGGTTAAAGCCATTCTTTGCACATTTGTTTTTCTGCTTTTGGAAAGAGCTAAAGATAATTAATGAAATAAACTTAAATGAAAGCCCTCCGTGTTTTTAAGGCTTTCACTTCCAGCGCCAGCAGCAGAGTCTGGATCTCATGTGATCACGTGTTTCACAGCAAAGATTTCCCTCTTTGAAATCTGGGCTGATGATTCAACCAGAGGAGCTGCAAGAAAAGAAAATGTGGAAATCTGAAATAACGCTTTGAAAAGATATGAAGTGTGAATGATTTGTGTGAACGGAACAGAGTTATGCAACAAGCACCAAGTTAAAGGCCTTTAAAGTGACGACAAGACGTTTGGGCTGATTAGAGGAACAATCTGATCTGGAGGACAGGCGCTCAGGTTTATTTAAAGGTTTTACTAAATGAATGAGTCTGGTTCTCGGCCAGAAAAATACATTTAGTTTACTGAGACGTGTCTAAACTAAGTTCAGATTAATGTCCAGTCGCTGCCTCACAGAGTGGAAAACCTTTTCTGTGGTTCATGGAAAACCTGCCTCCACACACGTGGACGACAGAGCTGAGAGGTTGAACTTGTGAACTGGGCGCAGTCGTCACGGTAACCTCCTCCTGCTCTCCTATCAGTACCACCCACCCCTACAGGGGATTTCTTCTCTTCTCCTCCCCCCACCTTTAACCCTGATCTCCTGCACGGGTCACCTCAGTAATGAGCCATGTGGTCCCTCTGGCTCTCGCTCTAATCAGGGATCCAAGGCCGTCCCATCCTCGGCCCGACGCCACAGCGCCAAAACACACCCCGAGCCCAAGAAGTGGCTCTCGCACTCGCTGCCATCTGGCCTCCATGCCTGGCTCTGTCTCCACTCTGCCGGCGATTTACGCCCTCCTGAGGTGTTTCGCCTTTTAACTCGCGCGTAATTGGCCCCCAGATGCAAAAAAGATGTGGAGGCCAGTTTTTATTAGTTGCCAAGCAGAGGTCATTGTGTTTTTTTTTGTTGTTTTTTTTTGCGTTGCTTCAACTCTTCAGCTCTGCCAGGGCAAAAGAAACTTTATGTCTTGTAGTATAAGCAATTACTGGAAGCAATAAGGAGTCTGTGCCAACTCATACAGGGATGGTAATGAGGAACCATAGAGGCTGGGAATCAGAATAGAAGTCACCAGACATAATACACCTGTTGTCAGGTTAATAAGTTACTTTCATATCTCTCTGGTTTGTTGGAAAACTCTAATTAAACATTGAACACTACGTCAAAGTGAAACGTTATCAGGTCATAAACCGTGGATCCTGCTCCAAGGACGATAGCAGTGAATAAAAAGCTATTTCAAAGCTGTCTTATAATATTATAAACTTCTGAGCTTGTCCATTTTCACAGATTTAATCCTCAAACCATCATTCTTTGATTTTAATCATCTTTTCTGCTATAGCTGAAGTTAAACCAGGGTAACTAATGACCTGGGTCTACTGTCTCCTTTCTCATATATAGCGTTCTTCTGTGCATATTTAGGAGTTTTTGCTTTAATCTTAATAAAACAGAAAGCAGATATATCACTAAAATCGGTGCACCCCTTCCTTTAAGCCTGTTGTCAGAGATTTAGGCGCAAAATACAACTCTTTCAATGTTAAACACACTATAAAAAACTATCTGCACTCCCCTGTGGACTGAATCAGGCAGATAATTAAATCATCCACGCTCTGACAGCAGGGTGTCTTTCCCTCCACTTTGCAGTACAACCACTTAAATTTCATGCAGCTTTCACACGAAGTGGTTCTTTAATTAACCTCTGACCCCTCTGACCCTCAGGCAACCCTTTAAAGAGCTGCAGCGAGCACCGGACAAGAAAGAAACGAGAAAAGAAAATGAAATTGAACAATTTGTCGGCCCCAAGCAATATATTAAAGTTCTTTTACAGAGATTATTTTAATTACTCAAAATTAATTCTGGTAAGAAATCATCATCAAATCCTAATTTTGATTTAAAGCGACTTTAGTTGAGTAAAAGTTTGGCTACTGGTTGTGTAGCACGCCATAAAATAACCTTTTCTTTTATCAACTAAAAAAAGTCATATGTATTTATTAAATTGCAAAGAAATTAGTCAAGCTATATTTTAAAGACTTTATAACACATCCGTGTGGCTTAACAGACTGATTTTTTATATTTATCTAATTTTTATTTCATATTAAATTTTATTTTTATTCAGGCTAAATCTACAGCTTCAACGTTCCCGGTCCTTTCGGGGTCCTTGACGTGGCGTTCACATAAACAAAGATGGCGGCGGCGATTAGAGCTACATAGAGTTTCTGTGTGAATTAGAAACTTTTGAATGAGTATTTTAAGCAAATAAGCAGAAATATTTATGTCTTGTTTGCGGCTTTTTAGGTGGGACGCTGTAAAATGAGCGGCTGGGCCGGTTTCTCTGATGCAGAGCTGCGGAGGATGCAGCAGAAAGGTAACATTTATTACTGCTAAAGTTAGCAGGACGAGTTAGCACCTGTCTCTTCTTCGTCTTCCCCAAAGGTTGACACTTTAGTTGGAATACTTTCATATTAAACTGTGATAGTAACTGAATGGCATGCATTGTCAGACTCAGCTGTATCCGCAGCGGCAGCCCGTGGTCGGAAGCCGGCTCCTGCAAACCGAAGCCGGCAGCAGCTACAGCGGGAGAGGGCTCTACAGCTAGCCGCTCACAGGGAGGCAGTAGCCGGGTCCCCTGGCCTCCCACCGGAGCAACAGCTCACCAAACCACCGCCAAAGGAAGCGCCTCAGCCCGCAGCCCCGACAGGAGCTCCAGCTGTCAAACAGGAGAGACAGCAGGGTCCCAGCGAGATGAAGCCGGATGTGAAGCATGAGGCGGCTGCAGAGGAGGAGGAGGAGGAGGAGGAGGAGAGCCTTGATGTCAAAGAGCTGGAGAAACAAGAGGTGGAACTGTTAGTATGTTTTATTATCATATACACGATAAAGATGACATGGACTTAAAAAAGACAGAAACTGCTGACTACTATCAGGAGGTGTTCTCACTAGAGAGTAGCTTCCTAAAGTCTGTCCTTGTCTTCCTTGTCTTCTCCTAGAGTTGGTCTCCTGTAGCGTCCTAAAGTCTGTCCTTGTCTTCCTTGTCTTCTCCTAGAGTTGGTCTCCTGTGTCTTCCTAAAGTCTGTCCTTGTCTTCCTTGTCTTCTCCTAGAGTTGGTCTCCTGTAGCTTCCTAAAGTCTGTCCTTGTCTTCCTTGTCTTCTCCTAGAGTGGACTGGATTCAGTCCAATAAATCTTTCAGTCAAAGTTAATGTAGTGTGGAGAGGGTAGCTGGTACCTTGTGTTCTCTACTCCAGAAATGTTCTGGTCATCCAACGCTGCCATAAACTCCCTAACCCTCTCTGGAAGATGTTTCTCCTTGACGCTGTCTCCAGGAAACTTTTCTCTTCTTTTAAACGTTCAGTGTTTGTTGTTGTTATGACAGACCTAAAATAAAGAACTGGGCTTGAATGCCTTCATCGGCCCTGAAACCAATACAATCCGTACTAATTGTTGCCTTGATTTTTTTTGGACAAGCCGTGTCTCACAAACTTGAATAAAGTCTTCTCTAACTTGGAGGAACCAGATTTTGAATCTGCATTTAAATTTAAATTCCTTTGTGTTTGTCTACAGGCGGGAGAAGACGCGTCTGGAGCAGCTGCAGCAAGAGCAAAAAATAATCGAAGAGAAGAATAAACGCAAGAAAGCCCTGCTGACCAAAACCATCGCTGAGAAGTACGTCCCAGTAGTCTGTAGTCCTGCGTGAACATCGCTACAGACTGAAATGTGTTTGTGACATTAGAGTTTTTTTTCTTGTCGTCCACAGATCCAAACAGACTCAGGCAGAAGCCGTGAAGCTGAAGAGGATCCAGAAGGAGCTGCAGGCCCTCGACGACATGGTGTCGAACGATATCGGCATCCTGAGAGGAAAGATAGAGCAGGCCAGCTGGGACTACTCCACTGCAAGGTAGGGAAGAAGTAAAACAAGACGTAATTAGTGAGACTCTTTATGGAGCCATCATTGCTTCCACCTGTGCTTTCCCTGCTGTCACATGTCAGAATGTTTCAGCTTCTGGACGTCCTGCAGGTTGACTTGTCACAGCTGGTGTTAATAAACGTAACGGTGGTTCTGTTCTGTTCAGAAAAACACACGAACACGACACAAACACTCACAACAGAAGAAACTCAGGCGCTAACATTAAAATGAGTGCCCCTCGTTTAGGTGAGCTCGTAACGAGGTTTGAGTTCACGGAGACAAGTTATTTATTTCACTTGTTCAGGAGGTTTAGTTTCATCAGAAAGTGAGAAGGCAGCCGCAGATTTAAACCTCTGAAGCTGACAGATTAAATCTTCCTAATTTCTCATTGTTGACACGTCATGGATCTGAACTGAGATTAGTTTTTCTTTGTTAAATTTCCCTCTGTTATTCATCCAGTCATCTCCTCAGGAGCTTAGCAGCTTTATAATAACTCAGTGATTATTTCCTGAAGGTGCGGCTGCTGATTCACTGTACCTGTTGTGCCTCAAACCCTGGAAACACTGCCCCCTGCAGCTGCTCCCTGGTACTCTACACTTAGTCATGCACATGTGTTTCAAACACCAACCAGAGATCAGTGAAGACTCTAAAATCCTGAGCATAAAATCAAATATGTGCTTAACTTCCCGACCCCTGGTCTTTCTCTTTTAAAACGTTCCCATCGATGCAGAGGCCGTCCCGTAATGAAGCGGCGTGTATCTGAGGCCGTGGAGCAGTGAGATTAGCTCCACGTCATCACACCGTGTTTGTGCAGCAGTAAGAGAAGCCGACCTTCACTTCTCTCTGTTTGGATTCTTCCTGATTTAATCACTTGTTGAGATGCAACGTAAAACCCGGAGGTGAAATGTGACTTTTGACGATGTTTGACATCATCCTGGTTTGTTACCGCAGCGTTTCCAAACAGCGCGTGGTGTTCTGTTCTTCACAATTAGACCAATGTTTCTGGATCCAGACGTTGGGGGCAGGACGCGTATCTGCCTTCACAGATTATCCTCAGACGGAGCCAACAGCTCGGCTTTAATGCAGACACCAGTGTGGTCTCATAGCAAAAGAAGTTCACTATTATGAAACATCAGATTCTTTCATTTTTAGGGAATGTTTTTAACAAATTAAACTCATCAAACTAATGATTAGTAATTATTAATTTCCCGCAGACACACAGTCAACTCCACTGGAGAATCAGGATTTCCATTTTTGACTTTATTTGTGTTTGATAAGGTTTTAAAATTTGTCAAAAAGCATTTGAGAAGAAATGAACACATTTTATTAATGTGTCGTCAGTGCGTCTGCTCATCGTGCTCATGAACTGTAAAGAAGCTCCCATGTGTTACAGGAAATATTCCAGATGACCTGGAGGAATTTAAATCTAAAGGTTGTGATGGTCTTGTTACAGGAAGCGCTACGAGAAGGCGGAGGCCGAGTACGTGGCGGCCAAGCTGGACCTGCACAGGAAGACGGAGGTGAAGGAGCAGCTGACGGAGCACCTCTGCGCCATCATCCAGCAGAACGAGCTGCGCAAGGCTCACAAGCTGGAGGAGCTGATGCAGCAGCTGCAGCTCCAGGCCACCGAGGAGGAGCTGGAGAGGCTGAAGGAGGAGGAGGCGGCGACGGCGGAGGAGGAGAAGAAGAAGAAGAGGAGAAACAGTGTGGAGACGCAGAAAGAAGAAGACGTGAAAGAGGGAAACGGTTCGGTGGAGAATCAGAAGGGAGCGGTGCAATCGAGCAAAGACTGTAGAGCCACGGAGGAGAAGGAGGAGGAGGCCGCGAAGGAGGAGAGGGGAGGTGCTGCCGTGCAGGAGGAGCAGCAGCAGCCGACGACAGAACTGTTAAAGACCGAAGACGACTGTGAAACTCTAGAAAACTGTGAGCAGAGTCAGAGCGAGGCCTCCTGACGCTCCTCAGCCGTCACCTGCTCAGAGAAAGGACGTCACGTTCACAGAAACACTAACGCTCATGTTCTCCACCACGACTGTCACTGATCACATGTCTTTGGTTTCCAGAGATGCTCAGCAGCTGGGTCACACACAAACCACATCCTCCTCCTCCTCCTCCTCTTCCTCCTACTACTAAATGTCTCAGCTCTGTAGGATTAGATCCTGGATTATGTTCAATGCAAACACGTTCCACAAATCACAGTTTAGCTTGAGCGGTCCGTTGATTTATTTAGTTTTACAAGTTTGTATTATTTTCGTGGAAGATTTAAGGATTTTTATTTTTTTTAAATTTGTAATTCAACACTAATTTTGTTCAGTAAATCTTTTCCTCGGTTACTAGAGCTGCTAGAGCAATGACTGACTGACAGACAGCAGCCACCAGGTATTAATGTCATCATGTCTCAACGTGTGGAGACTCTGGTCGACATCAGACTTTACAAAACCAAAGCGTCTCAAATCCTCACATCGTGTAAAAATGGATGAATCAAATGAGCTTAAGCAACTTTTTAAAATTTTTAAAATCAAGATCACTTTAACCTTCAACAGAGTATATTTTTAGACTAACGTTATTTAATTTGGCGGAAGGATAGAAATGTAGTGGCTCTGCTAAATAGTGATTGTTTTTGCAGAATGATTAAATAAGTAAAGGTCCCAGTTGTTCCTGCAGATAAAAGACGCGTTACTGTATTTTCTTTTTCAAACTTAAAGTCCGTGTTTCTGTTCTTCTTTCCCTGTCGTTCAGTCGCTGGCTGCCTGCTCCGTCTGCTTTGGTTTTCTCTTCTTACTTTTGTATCTTTAAGTTTGACTGAGAGAAAATAAGAATCAGAATCTGTAAAGAGAAAAGGATGAATCTGTGCATGCAAAGTTTGAGACTTTGCAGAAAAAAAATCCTTATTTTATTTATCATGTTTAAAAAAACCCTAATCTGAATGGTTTTCTGTTTCTTTTAAAGTGCAGTAAAGTTGTTAAATTTCATCTCTTGAGGCAGAAAACGTATCAAGGAGAGAATCTATAGTCTGGGTGTGAAAGCCTCCAGGCGCCTCTACCTGCAGGAGTCTCTGTGTGTAAATCAGAAGAGGATCTTGCAACAGTTTATTCTCAGCTGGCTGCTTTTTATTTGCCTGCTTCTCCTTCCAAACATGTGGTTTTGCATCGTATGTGAATTATCTCTGAGAGCAGAAGGTTGACTTCGGAGCTCTTTCTGGTCCTGTTTACTACCCGGAGAACGTCTCCCCGTCCCGCTGCAGACGGAGCGAGGCTCTGAAACGTTGTAGATGAGCTTGTTAGCTGGCGCTGGACTCGTGTTGTCTGTGCGGCTGAGGCTGAGGAGCGGCGGCGGGGCCTCCTGGACGGTAAGATGATCTCTGCTCACGCTTCAGCTCTGTTTCTGCTCCTTCTGCTGTGTCAGTAATGGAAATGTAAAGGTTTATGTGAGCACGACCAAAGATATTTAAACTGGGTGAATATTTAGATTCTACTACTACCATGTGATATTTTACTACAATAAAGCTTCAGATATGTTCATGTGTGTTTCCTCCTGCCGTTCCTGCTTTCAGTGCAGAGATAATGAGTTATCTGCAGGACTCGGGCTCGCGGCCTGGGAAGGAATTTGCACTCAGGGGGTCTCCCGTGGCTTTTTCAGGTCGTTTTAAAAGTGCAGTAAGTGTTTCTGTAAACCGCTTTGAGATTTTTACAGCGCTCCGGTCACATCTGGCCGTCTGAAGGCGAGGCCGTAAAAACAGCTCTTTTAATTAGTTGGAGGCAGAAGCTCGGAGAGGGAGAGTGACCACCGTCCCCGTCTGTCCCCACCCCCCCACGCAGACCCTCCAAGGTCAGTGTTTGATGTCCTGGGACGGCAGATTTCTGCTGCGGCTTCACACATTTATCCAAATGAAGCAAAGAAGAGGGCGTATACGATATGAGAGCAGAGTCCAGAGGAGGAATGTCATTAAAAGGAGCGTTATTCCTCAGGTATGTTACTGAGTTACTGAAGCTTTTAAAATAAAAAAATAAATAAAAAATCCTCCACTCTTTTTAAAAAGCCACTTTTTCCTCCTTTACATTAATTCAACATCTGCAGTTTAGTCTCAACATTTATAAAATAAAAATCTCAGAATTTATTTGTCATATTTATTTAAAATCTTCAGATTTAAACAAAACTAAAAGGAGCGTTCCCGTTGGCTCCATCAGATTCTTTTATTTCTTCAACACATCATTAATCAAACATGAAGTGTATTAATATGACGGCATCATTTAGTACATTTATGAATCTGGTTCCTTCTCTAAAACGTTTATTGGAGGCAGATCACACAGCTCTGGTTAGTTTACCACTACACCTGACACTCATTCCTTTTCTCTTTTTTTTTTTTAAAGCCACTTAATTAAATAAAGTCAGAGCACGAGGTCCGTTTAGCTTTAAATGATCCACTAAAGTATAATGAGTTGGTTTAAAGGAAGAGTTTTAGTTTTAATTTTTACTTTCCTAGAAATAATCTGTTAATTAACAGTTCATTTATTTTTTTTCTCAGATTTACAAATTTTGTATGTATTATTTATTTTTTTACTCCTTCCTATATTTTCTTGATTCCTCTTTAGTGGCGCATTGTGCGTAAAAACCTCAATATTTGCGTAAAAGGAGCAAACTTGTGTCCGTCATCTCACCTCTCTGTTTCACGTTTAAATGGGAACAAGAACAATTGTCACAATATGTTCAGAGGACTCCTCGGGGGGGCGTTGGGGGTTGGGGTGTTGGGGGGTTGGGGGGGCGCTTTACGTTCTGACAGAGAAAAACGAGAAGACGCAGGCAGCGGAGATGAAGGCGTCCAGCCGCGCTTCAGACGGCACGAAGCTCTGCTACACTGGAAATCCATTTCCATCGGGGGGTGTTGGTGGGGGTGCTTTGTGTGTGTGTTTGTGTGTGTTTGTGTGAGTGTGCTGGGCCGGACTTCAGAGAGCGGAGGTTTATAAAGTAAAGTGTGATTTATGTGGCGCTGGCGTCCCCCGACAGGTCGAGAGAGACCCTGAAACCCGAGGAGACCCAGAGCCAAAAAACCCAAATCAACTTTTCCTGAAAATGTCAGACATCTGGACCATCCGGCCTCCACCTCCACCTCCACCTCCACCTCCATCAGCTGACAGACGATAAGACAATGTGTGCAACCAGGAGAAAATGAAGAAACTAAATCTGATTTGTGCTGCTGGTTTACTGGAGCCGAGTCTGTGTTCTGATCAGTGAGAAAGAAACAAAAGATTAAAAATGAACAAATGTGGACCAGAGAGAGAGAGAGAAGAAACTCCTTTTAATAAAGGAACTTTTTAGAGAAACTTTAGGAGAGTCTGGCTTTAAAACTTTTGATTTTAATTAATATAAACTCCATTTGAAACGCAGATTAAATTAAATGAATTCTGTATATATTGGCCTCTATATGAAAAATGACTGCCCGGCCTGTATTTAAATAGAACATGAGCCACTTTGCGTAAATACATGATTTAAATCTGAACATTGTAAATATTAGTGGAGTCCCGGTCCCTGGGTCTGGGCTGGAGTCCCGGTCCCGGGGCTGGAGTACTGGTCCCTGGGTCGGGGCTGGAGTCCCGGTCCCTGGGTCTGGCCTGGAGTCCCGGTCCCTGGGTCGGGGCTGGAGCTGGAGTAATGAGGAGGAGCGCGGCTGAATGTAAACGCTCCGTGTTGTTTTAATCAGGAGCAGATTTGCTGTTTTATGTCGGAGCACCGCAGACCGTTCACAGTTTACAGCAGTGCGGCTTGTGAGCAACAATAGAAACAGCAGCGGAACAAAACGAGTCGTAAAATATATAGATGGTTAATTCACCGAGCGCGTCCAGTCCCAGTGAAGCCACGGTCCCGGGACAGCCGCAGATTAAACTATAAAAACAGGAGAAAACGACGGTGCGTAAAAACCAGAGACGAGTGTCTCCAGTTTAATAACTGTTATTATTAAATCATTGTCTGAGGTTTTAAATGAGGCCTTTCTAATGCTGCTGTCAGTGGTTTTATTATTAATCAGGTGTGTGTTTATGTACAGGTGCAGCAGAGAAACTCATTTACAAATTAAAAGAAACTGAAAAGCTGCATCAATAAAGTCAAAACTAAAAGTAACTCTAAGATAAAATAGTGTTTAAATACTAGAATATAAAAGGTTTAGTTTAAGTCTTATTAAATGTGTACTGCTGTAGGTGGAGTAGATTAAACAGCAGAACATTAATGAAGCATCTTTACCTCGTGTTCAGACTTTTAACTGATTTCTAAAGTGTTTTTAAACCCGATCAGGTCAGAAGAGATGAAATAAAATCAGATTATTTAATCCCAGGGCATTTAGATTAATAGTACCGCAATGAAACTGAATGCAGAATGCAGACTAGATAATTATGAATAAATGTACAAATAAAACTGTTTGATAGTCAAAGGTCTGAATTTAAAGCCACTCATTTATTATTATTATTACTGGTATGTGATGTCATTTAGCTGTTGATTGGTTCATGTTCCAGACTCAGATGTCTGTCCTCTAACTGCTGGTGTCTAAGCTCATGTGTCTGCAGCAGGTCAGGTCACAGGTCTGAGCAGCTTTGAGGAGGAGGATGTTCAGCGGAGCAGCATCGGTCCAGAGCCTCTAATCAGCTCTGAGGGTCTGAGGGTCTGAGGGTCTGCAGCTCGGCCCCGGTGCAGCCGCCGCCGCAATCAGGCGCAGCGCAGAGGGAGCGTGTCCGCAACATGTGGTCGGTCCCTGCACAGGATGTGGGGAGTCAACAAGGAGAACATTTACTCCCAATTAGGGAAATAAACCAGGACAGGGGCCAAAGAGCGGCTCCAATCAGCACCAGGGGTCAGTGGACAGCGGCGGCAGCAGGGCGGCGACCCCCCATCCCACCCCCACCCAGGCCCAGGCCCAGGCCCAGCCATCATCATCATCATCATCATCATCCTCAGCCCGGGGACGCGAGAGCACAGAGGGTCAGAGGTAAAACAGAGAGATTTAAATAGTTTGATGGTCAGCTGATGGAAGAAGAGATTAAATAAAAGAAATGAGATGAAATGAAAAACAGTGATGAGAGTCTTCATCAACAGAGAAAATACTTTAACCTCAGAGATTAAGTGATTTTAATACATAATATTATAATAATTTGTATTTTTACCACTTCTGCACTTTTACCTAAACACCTAAACCTCCCCTTCGGTTCAATAGAATCTCATCTCATCTCGTATATCTCATCAAATTTTATATTTCATTTTATACATAATCTTGTATCTCATCTCATTTCATATCTCACATATCTCATCTTGCATCTTTCAGCTGTCACATATCTAATCTAACATTTCATCTTAAATCTCATCTCAATCTCATTCCGTATTGCTCATCTCTCATCTTATTTATCTAATCTCATTTTGTACTTCATTTTATATTTCACCTTAATCTCATTTTATCTGACCCCTCATTACATCTCTCATCTCATAACTAATATAAATCTCATCTCATTTTATATCTAATCTAATTTCATATTTCATCTTAAATCTCTCATCTCAATCTATTTCATATTTCTCATCTCTCATCTCATGTATCTGATCTCATTTTCTTCATTATTTTATATCTGATCCCATATTATCTTTCATCTCAACCTCATTTTCTCTCGTTACATCTCTCACCTCATATCAATCTCATAATTATTATTATCTCATGTCACATCTCATCTCTCATCTCATAATTTAGCTCCTAGGAATCTCATCATTATATCTCATCAAATTTTATATTTCATTTTATACATAATCTTATATCTCATCTCATTTCATATAGCTCATCTCATTTTATATCTCACATATCTCATCTTGCATCTCTCATCTGTCACATATCTAATCTAACATTTCATCTTAAACTTACCTAATATATATCTCATTATATCTCATCTCATCTCACATGTTTCATTTTATATCTAATCTAATTTCATATTTAATCTTAAATCTCCTCTCATCTCATGTATCTGATCCCATTTTATATTTCATCTCAACCTCATTTTATCTCATTACATCTCTCACCTCATATCAATCTCATATCATTAATATCTCATGTCACATCTCATAATTTACCTCCTAGGAATCTCATCATTATATCTCATCTCATCATCTCTAATCTCATCTCTAATCTCATCTCTTATAACTGAGTTGTTGATGAAGATGTAAATGTTTGTTTCATGTTTATCTCTAACTGAACCCCAGTTGTCCTCTGAGGAGAGCTCTGGGTTTAAACTTCTAATGAGAGAGAAAACATTTAGACAGACATTCTTTCATTTACCGTGTCCTCCTCTTGAATTTTCCTCATTAACGTTTAAACTTCACCTCGGGGGGGTCAGCAGGTTCCCGTGGGTTTCAGCCGCCACCCACCGTCTCCTGGAGCTGGACCCAGTAGAAACCAGAACAGACGCTAATTATCCTGCTCAGACTCTGAGTCCTGACATCAGCCACAGAGATCGGGTTCCTCAACCAATCCAGACGAGCTCCACGTTCATTTATGCTCCTTCCTGTTTCTCTTTTATTTATTTATTTCCTTTAAACTGTATCAGAGTGAAGACGATGAGGCGTTCAGATTTATGAGACGACTTTAAATCTGAGCCCAGAAGTTTCTAGTCAGACTCAGACAGACGGCCGGAGAGCAGACGAAGATTTAAGGATGAAATGAATTCAGATACGTTTCAAATGTTTCACATCAAAACTACAACTGGCTCCGTTCACCATGATGATGATGATGATGATGATGATGATACTTAATCTCTGCTCCACGTCTTTTCTCACATTTAAACACATTAAACTCATTTATCTGTGAATGAGTTTTAATCTCTGGACGTTCTTCTAGTTTTGAACGTGTCCAGAATAAATCTCCTCTCTCTCCTCCATCACTCCACTGACTGGATCTGCAGCACAGAGACTCTGAACTCAGGATGAAGCTTTGTTAACTTTTAAATGAACACATTTCTCATGCATTTCCTTGGTTTGCATATTTCTTTTATTTATTTAGCGTTAGTTGCAGACTTGCACAGTAAGAATTTCATTGTGTGATCTAAACTATTTACTGAGCATATGAGTTCAAACATCTTGAATCTTGAGTGAAACTGATTTTAATATTGGTTTATTACAGAAGACTCATCCTGCAGGAGACGTCCCTCTTCATGCCGTTAAACATTCGTGAAGATGAACTTTTATTTACACGCTGCACACGTCAGAAACCTCATCCTCAAACCCTGAGAGTCATTCATCAGGTTCTGGTCGTCACTGATTCTTCCACGTCGTTCATTTATCTCCATAATGAACCTTTTCTTATTCCAGTCGTCATTAAGGCCTTACATTTTCTTACATGATGTTTAAATAATAAATGAAGCCCAGATGTTTGCTGGAGTACTGGCAAAGTATTAAAATAAAATGTGTTTTAAATCATTTACAAACACGACCAAGCTCTGTCTCCTCTTCTTCTTCTTCTTCTTCTTCTTCAGCCGGAGCAAACAGGCCTCTCTGAGCTCTGAACAAAGACTAGCAGCAGCCCTGGAGGAGAAGACGGAGCCCGGGACACGGGGAGGCCTCTCCCCCTCTTTCTCTCTCTTTTTTTGCCCTAGCTGGCACAGGAATGGACTTGTAGGCAGGAAAAGAGAATCTGGGGGGAAAACTAATGATGAAAAAGTCTACTCTATCCCTGTGCCTTCATTAAATACATGGAAAGAACGAGAGAGGCACATCTGGATTCAATCCGCGTCCCTTTGATGGCATCAAGTGTTCTTTTCCCAGATCAGGGGGCTGGAAGCTACGGGACGTCTATGGCAGCTCGGAGCCCAGAGTCGACTCCTGCCATCTGAACACCCCCCCACCCCCCAGCAACTCCACCATCCAGCTCCCCTCCATTCCTTCATCCCTTCATCCCACCTCCTCTCCTCTCCACCCAGCCTACAGCCAACTCTGAGGAGGAGGAGGGAGGAGGGGGGAGGAGGTGGGGGGAGTTAGTGAACTCACATTCTTTCTACTTTGCCCTCCAGATGGAAATATTGCATTTTTTTTCTTTACTCCACTACATTTATCTGCTTGCTTCAAATATGCAAAATAAAATATGACACAAGCATTTTAAACATGACCTGAAGCAGATGTTCTCCGAGCTTTCCGGCCAGAGCGATGCTGCGCCTCCTCCTCCTCCTCCTCCTCCTCTCAGCTCCTTCTTCTCCTCTGTTTCTCTGGAGCAGTTTGAAATCCAGCCGCACACAGACTTCAGGTAAACAAGCATCAACAGTTTCTCCTTCTGCTTTCCTTCCATCTTGAACAGATTTGAAACTTAAAATCCCTCCAGATCTTCACAGCGTCTCCGTCCCGTGTTTCCAGCGTCGCTGCTGTTTTCCCGTTCATATCCTGCTGAAGGCTCACCTGCTCAGGTCTGCAGCTCAGAGGTCAGAGGTCAGAGAGGACGCTGTGGAGACGCTGTCCCCGTTCCTGAGAACCTGTGAGTGTCTGAATGCTAACATGACATGAAGAAGCTAAAGCACCTTAGTAGAACCACATAGTGCAGGATACGTAGATGCATCTAGATGTAAACTCAGTCGTAGACTCTGAAGGAGAGTTTGAGTGAATTTACCTCCGTTATAAAACACAGGAAGAGGAGCTTCATCTCCTAAACCTGGAGACAGGAAGTCATTGAGAAGCAAATACATTCTTTCTTTTTAACTTCTAAAATGAGGATTAAATTCTCATTAAACAGCTTTTACAACTGAAACCAGGATGTTTTAAATAGAAAACCACCAGAACTGAGAGCGTTGCCTCCTGCTCTGTGGCCCCAGGCTGCAGCCAGAGGCAGTTTCAAGGTCATTTTAACTGATTTAAAGAGAATACTGTGTTGACTTCATGTGTGAGGTGTTCTACAGTGGCTG
>NC_140343.1:1337402-1560754 GCF_963514085.1 Chelon labrosus
GAAAAGCTTCAGTTTTATTTAAGGAGGAAAATTTATTTTAAAATAAAGAATATTTGAACTTAAAGTTTTTAAATTTTCTCAAGCCGCTTTAAAGTTTCTAATATTCTTCACTACATAGATAAATGATTTAACACGGCGTCATGGAGCTGCAGCACAGAATATATCTGTGGTTTGGTCTCATTCTAGTAAAAACTAAAAATTAGTTGCAGAAAAAAAAATAATTAGAAGAGCTGTGATACATGGTAAATAAAAATTAAACAGAAATAGTTTTTAATCTAAATATGTAAATCAGTTCCCTTAATGTCGCTGATGTCTCAACCTTAAACTCCTCCAGAGTCACAGTTAAATACATTTTTTTGGTCCACGTCTTTACCTGCTGCAGAGACGTTCAGGTGCATCACGCGTTTTTAATAAGAGAGTTTCTAATAAATCACTGTTCACGAGCTGCATCGTAACATTCATCTCTGCTTGGTCAGGTTTCTGCTTCTGGTCAAAACTTTAAAAAATGACTTGAAGAAAAATGAGTAGAACATCTGAGATGCATGCAGGAAAAGTTAAAGTTACCTGAGACTGTCCTCAGGTCTCTTAATGTCCTGGATGTCTTAGATTAAACTCCTGTTGCAGCAGATTATTAGACATGACCAAAAAGCTCAAAACACGGCAGGAACAATTATGACTAAATACAGACTCTCATTTAGTCTCATTAAATAAAGAGAGCCACGTCTTTACTGCTGCAGAGACGTTCAGGTGCATCACACGTTTTTAACCAAAGAGTCTCTAATGTTCTCTGCTGCAGAAATAATTCACTGTGATCGAGCTGCATCATAACATTCATCTCTGCTTGGTCAGGGTTCTGCTTCTAGTCAATAATTAGAAGAGCCAGAACACAGACTTAAAGGAAGGTAAATACAAATTAGAGTTAAAAAGTTAGAGATTCTTTACTTCCTGTTGAACGTTAAATCCTAACCTCCAGCGCAGGGCTGCTCTCTCTCTCTCTCTCTCTGTGTCTCTGTGTCTCTGTGTGGATGTAATTAGACGGCGACATGGACGAGCACCGCCCTCTCTCCTCTGTGTGAAAGTGTAATTTTGAGAAAGTGTAATTTTGTGGTCTTGTTGTGCAGCCACAAGGCCCCGGCTCTGACTCTGGCTCTGACTCTGGCTCTGACTGCAGGAAGGTTTCAGCCTGAACACATGCGGCGCTCCGCCACCAGGGAGGTGCTTCGTGTTTCACCTCCTGCCAGAGGAGCTCTGTTTGTTTGGATGTTTGTGAGAGGAGTTAGGAGGCCGGCGGCTCGTCTGAGGAGCTGAACCTGATTAGTTTCTGCTTGTTTTTAGCTCTAGAGGACCCGGCTGGTGCAGCTGGGGATGGAGTTCATCTTTAGGATCTTTGTTTGGAGGATTTCTGCACATTTTCACTTTAGTGTTCTGCTGGAATGAAACTGATCTAGTTTCTCTATTTTTAGTTCTTTAAATGCAGAAAGATTCTAGCGAGAACTCTGCAGCTTTCCTTTGGTTTTAATATTCTCTCTTTAACTGCAGCTGATTATGATCCAGACCCTCCTGCTGAGGCTCTCTTCTCAGGAGACGGTTGACGTTTTGTGAATTTGCTCCTAGTTTGTGCACGCATGTAGAGAAATGGACGTAGCTTTGAAGCAGAGCGTGAATCAGATCTGATAACACAGAGGAATCAGTCTGATGAGACAGGCGCTCTGTTGTTCTGTTAAGTTCTGTCTGAACCTCCGCCTCCTTTTATTAAATCCACTGTGATCTCACAGAGCTTTTACCTTCTCACTCGTCCTCCTTCAGTATCTGAGAACTGCTCTGGAATAACTTGCTGTCTCTTTTTTACTTTAGAAAACTCACCTGCTTTTACCTGCTGCAAAGATATTCAGATGGATCACACATTTAATTTACCTCCAGCAGCAAAAGAATGATTTTACTGAGAGCTTCAGATGTTCTTCAGTGCATCGATAAAATCATTGTGCACCGAGCTAAAGTTTAAATCTTTAAAAGTAAATTAAACCAAAATGACTAGAAGAGCTGCAGGACAATATGAAAAGTTAAAGTACTTCCTGGAAAGTTAAATAAAAAATTCAAAATAGATCTTTTGAAAACGTATTTCCTTCACTCGTCCTCCTTTAGCGTCTGAAACATTCACCTCTGCTCTTTCTTCTTCTTCTGCAGATGAACAGATGAACACGGAGGAGAAGAAGAAGAGGAAGCAGCGCAGGAACAGGACCACGTTCAACAGCAGCCAGCTGCAGGCTCTGGAGAGAGTGTTTGAGAGGACGCACTACCCGGACGCCTTCGTCAGAGAGGACCTGGCCCGCCGGGTCAACCTCACCGAGGCCAGAGTCCAGGTACGGGCCGAGCTCAGGCTTCTGTCTCACCTGATGCTCTTCTCCTGCAGCAGAGCTTTATCGTTTAACATCAGCAGGAAGAGGCCGGAAACTTAAAATGAATCAGTGAAATATGTTAAAGAGCCGACAGAGAGAAGCAGGAGATAAAGTGACCTGTAGCTTCTAATCATCTGGTAGCTCTGATACATTCAGGCTGAAGTCTCTCTCTCTCTTATCAAACCATCTCTAAAAATAACCCCAGATATTTCAGAGCCTGTGAAGTGTTTTCAGAAACTCCCACAGGACTGGATGTGATCAGAAAAGTGGATGTAATGACGTCTAATTTCCTCAGAGATCAGTGATAAACGGCGAGCGTGCTGCGACGCGTGAGGCTCTGCAGCCGAACGGCAGCGCGGCGTGGAGGCTCAGGCCGTCAGACGAACGACGCTCATCCAGGAGGACGTCACGTCTTTAAAATGAGGACTGTTTGTCAGACTCATGGTTGTAGATGAAGCTGAAGAACTAAGAGAAGAATCATTGGGATTATTGAACCTGGAAATGACACTTGACCTTTGACAGGGATGATCCTTTAATATAAAAGTAAACGGAATAAAAAGCAGTAAAAGCGTCGCGTAGAGACTGAAGTAAAAACCGTTTAGTTTTTAATCTGTGTCTTTAGTCGCTTTAGACAGAGAAGGATTGTTTCCTACAGACCAGAAGATTAAATGAAATGTGGAATAATAATAATAATAATCAGACATTTAACTCTCATCAGTCTTAATCCATCAAACCTCCACAGAGCTCTGAGACGTTTAAACTGAATCAACCAATCAGATCTTTAATCACTTTTACGGGAGACGCCTGAGATGCAAAACTGAGGGCAAAGAAGACCGTCAGCTTCTAAAGGTGACTGAGCTGTGAGGCCTGAATGAACCAGAGGAGGTTTTAGTGAAAACCTACGTCCTCCAGTCTGGTCTGGACTCTAGAGGATGAACTCTGGTCCTCGGCTGCATCTAATGAGACCAGAAGCACCTGAGCCGAGGGTTTACGGCAGGTAAACAGCATTAGTAGTGGGCAGAGAGAGAGAGAGAGAGAGACAGAGTTATAGAGAGAGAGAGGAAACTGGTGGAGCAGCAGCAGCACATCTGTGATTAATGCTTCACAGAGAGCGATGCAGGAATCCTCCTTTGATAGAAGAGACTCTGGCCTCATTCCTCAGGCTCTGCGTCAGGCCTCTAATAATGGATTTGATTTCACAGCAAGGAACAACATTAGCACCCCCCCCACACACACACACCACCACCACTGTCCCGAGTCGTCCATGGCTGTTTAGGAAGCTGATGAGGACGATTTTAAGTTCTCTGCACAAAAGATTCAACCCTGAAGCAGAGCTCTCATCAGCAAACCTTTCTTTATTTCATTTTATTATTTTATTCTCTGACCTTGTGTCATTTTGCAAACATTTAAAACGTCTTCTATTCTCTTTATTGATGCACAGTAACTGAGTGTGTCCATAAATGTGTTGCAGAGTCACACAGATCCACAGATATATTTATAAATGTTAAATTCATCAGGGTGATTATAATAAATATGAACATTTAAAACTCAGATCTGGTTCAGTTTGTGTGTTTAAACCCAGAGGAGCTCGGCTACAGGTGGATTATTATTGGTTAGAAAACAAAGTGCATGCGTTTCTTCTGCAGAACTTTTATTTTGAAGGAGGTTAAAAGGGTTTAAATCTTTCCTGTAACTGAGCCCCACCCTCAAACGTCTCCTTATCTGACAGAAAGGAAAAATAGAAACTGCTTAAAAATGTTAGACGTTAAATCAGGAGTTTCAGGACGACTGCTTTTATATTTGTGATGGGAAGCGAAGCGACTATTCATGAAACAACTGAGAAGCTACCGTCACACTCCTCCTGATTGTGATTCAGTTCAGTTTTCAGACAGAGTGAATGTTTTCCTGGAGAATTATTAGTTTGTGTAAATGTAGTGAAACTGGTTCAAAGAACTAATCAAAGCAGACGCCATGTTTTTTTGTGTGTGTGTGTATTTCATTTAACCTCTGAGGCGTTGAGTTTTAACACCGTCTCTCCGTGTCCTCCGTGTCCTCTGTGGTTCCAGGTCTGGTTCCAGAACAGGAGAGCCAAGTTCCGCCGGAACGAGCGAGCCATGCTGGCCAGCAAGAACGCCTCCCTCCTCAAGTCCTACTCAGGAGACGTGACGGCGGTGGAGCAGCCCATCGTGCCCCGGCCCGCGCCCCGCCCCAACGACTACCTGTCCTGGGGCAGCGCCGCCCCCTACAGGTAGAGTCCCTCCTACCTCCTGACCCCCCCTCCCCCACATGACATCCAAACACAAGTCTCTGTCTGCGGCCTGCAGCTCAGACGGATTTTATACAAGAATAGAGAAAAAGAAAGAAGGAAGAGAAGTGATCAAATTAAATCCAGGAATCAGAGGAAGCAGAGAAATAAAGATCTCCCTCCTTCCTGCTGCAGGACGTCCAAACACACAGGCCTCGGTCTGTAAAAGCAGCCGTGGCACGCTAACGCCACCGTGACATCTCCCTCACCGCTCCCTGTTATTCTTTCATTTCCTCCTCGTCCTCTACCTGCACATTCTCCTCATTCCTCCTCCCTAACTCTTCATCTCCTCTGATCCACCTGAACCCGGACTCACTCACCAAAAACCATCACTGCTCGGTTTGATTCACCAGATGTGGATCCATCCGCTGCTGAAATTAGTCCCCAAAGAATGTGCCCATCGCTTCCTCCGTCGGCTCCAGGAAATGACTCAAACTTTTAGGTTTAGGTTGCAAAGAATGTGTTCAGAGTCCAGCACCAGCTCCTGCTTTAATCCTCTCATAATATTTTGTGAAATTAAAAATTCCCTCATTTCCAGAGATGCTAGGGATGCAGGGATTTAAAACCTCTACATCCAGGGCAGCAGTTTGTTTTTGCTGAAGTCCTGCTGAAGAGACCGACTTCACAGTCTCTTCTGACAAAGAAAAACCCTGGAGACCAAAGCAGCGCAGCACCTACGAGGAGCTGAAACACAGCTTTATGCACAGACATGCCTTCTGCATAAATGTCAGATTTAAGGAGCTGAACTATCTGCAGACTAATCACACGTTGTGTCTTCCTTCTGTGGAAGCTGATCTAAGACTGAAGACGTTTGTGTGCTCAGTGAAAACCACAGTTTAGAGCATTCAACACTAAATAAATAAATAAATAAATAAATAAATATAAAGAAATCTGTTCAGTTAAAAACTAAAAAAAGAAAAAGCTTCAAACCAGAGTTTAGAGAGAGAATGAGCTGTCCTTGGTTTAAGACTCCTGCAGCGTCATGAATCATTTTCATTTATTTCTAAAGGACAGAGTTTCCATCCAGAACCAGGAGACCAGTTTTAACCCCGTCCCCCTTCTGCTCAGTCTCTAAACTCTTTAATAACCAGCGGGACGGGTCCAGATCCTCTAACAACCCCCCCACCCCCTGACAAGGTGATAATGTGAAAACAAAGCGTATTAAATCCGCCGCTGACCCCCGTGACCCCCTGCACCGACTAAGCAGCGCTCCTCAGAGAGGCTCGGCTCTACTGGGCAACATTTTTTGTGACTCTGGTTTCATTGGTCGTGATTTACAGTAATCCAGACCCTCAGACCCTCTGAGGGCTTTCATTTGTTCTGGGGGGGTGGTGGTGTTTTTTTGGGGGGGTGTTGTGGAGCAGGAATAAATGCTATGTGGTGCTAACACTTGACTGTATATTATCCTAAAGCTGGTATCCGATGCCGGAGGGGGGGCCGGTGCGAGTGCCACAGAAAATGCTGCCCTCAGAGAACAAGTAGGCCCCCGCTTTCACTTTCACTACACCCAGTCCTTGTCTTGTTATCTGTTCAGGAGCATGTCGCCGTTTCTGCACGTTTTAGTTCAGGCTGTTTGTAAAAGAAAGGTTTTAGTTCATGTTTAGTTTAGTTCTGCACGATTCAGCCGTAAGAACATCAGGTCAGCTGCAGAGGATTTAAGCTTTAAGACGCAGAATAGAGGAGAGAGAAGAGAAAGAACGTCACAATACATACCTAAAGAATTTGGTTATTATTATATTTAGTCGTAGACGTCGTTATCAAACTTATTCTGACATGAACTGAAACCAGAGGTGGACAACACGCAGAGAAGCAAAGGTTTTTATGAAAGATTAAAAGCAGGAAAAGGCATTTTTAGAAAAAGAAGATTCCTGCAAGAAAATCCTAAAAAGTAAAAGCTTCAGTAATGTCAGACTGATGCAGCAGCTGATTCCTGATGAATACCTTCATCTTCTTTCTTATTTAACTTTTATAAATCCAGATTAGCGAGGGTTTCCTCCTGCGTGTGATGAAGTGACCGTACGTCGTCGACGTTAAACTTTCGAGCTGTGAGGTGAAACGTGCAGAAACGTCAGCTCTGCCTTTAACTTCTTGACGTGTTTCCACAGCTACGGCTCATGCCTCAGGTGATGTAACCTTCTTCCTCCTCCTCCTCCTCCTCCTCCTCCTCCTCCTCCTCCACCCATCCCCCTCCCCACCCCCTCGTCTCTCTCTCCAGCACCATGGCCACCTACCCGCCCACCTGCTCCAACACCAACACGTCCCAGGGCATGAACATGGCCAACAGCATCGCCAACCTGCGGCTCAAAGCCAAGGAGTACAGCTTGAACCAGGTGCCCACGGTCAACTGAGAGGAGGAGGAAGGAGGGAGGGGGGAGGAGGAGGAGGAGGAGGAGGAGGAGGAGAGAAAGGCCGGAGGAAGAGGAGTGGGAGGTGGACGCCGCCATCACCGTCACCGTCACCGTCTCTGCTGGGATGAGCATCGTCTCACGTCGTACCCCCCCCCCTCCATCCTTGGATGTCCTTTCTCGTCTCCGCTGCCACCACATGTACGTAGACGATGGACGCCGAGCGACGGCGGAGCATCGCTGGACTCAAAGAGACGTCAGGACCAGAACGTCTGCGTAGATTTGTGACTAAAGCAGAGAAACCAGAGATCTGGTTCTTCACCGAGACTCATGAGCGGACTACAAGGAATCCTCTCTGTCCCTTTTATTCCTGCGGCGTTGGAAAAAAAAACTGGGATCAACTTCTTTTTCTTTTCTAACTCAACAACGAAGGACTTCCTCTGACATTTATCCATATTTTTTTTTTATTTTTGTTTTTCTATCCATGTTATACCACTGACAAGAAAACACTTTCAACACATTTTTGATTTTCCTGTAATAGTCCAGTATAAAGGAGAGGCTAATGTATGTCTGAATCCAAAACCAGTAGATAATAATTTTTCCTATGATATCCTTTTATTTGTAACAGAATAATAATAAAAAAACAACTTGTGTATGAATAATAAATGCGTTTGAAGCAGAGCGGTGGAGCCGTGTGTCAGAGACGAGAAAACAGGACGATCTGCAGCTTCTTATGTCAGAACACGACCACGGACGCTAACGTTAGATTTAAATCAGGCCTCAGAAACGTTAAGAAATAAGGATGTTTGTAGCTGAGAGCGTTTGGAGCCGTGAACGCTCCATAAAAGAAAGATTTACAACCCGAGAACAGATTCTCCTTCAGAGAAAAACCTCAAGCTGTTCCTGCTTTGTGTGTTTTCTTTCTGTTTTTTTTGTTCCTGATTACCACAACCTGAAATTTCCACCTTTTAAAAAACGTTATATTTATGAGCGGGGGGAAATCCTCTCCTTAACATGGAGGGGCCTCCGGGGCCTCGTTTAACTCTGCGGCGGCTGTCATACGCGGCCTTTCTTCTCGGCGGCCTCTCGTAACCTTCGCCGTCAACAAACACGTGTCGAGGCTCGTCCTCGGTCGGAGCACGCAAGGCCGTAAAAAAAATAAAAATAATTAAAATAATAAAAAATCAAGCGGGGTCTGATGAAGCTAAAACCAACGAGAGGAAAAGAAAAGTTTCACATGATCACATGTTCAGAGGTTTAACTGTTTACATGTCACAAATACCCGAGAGAAGCGTAAAGCCCCGGCCGTAGCTTTGTCACTCACCAAACTCCATTTAAAAAGTTTGACGTTTACATTTGAGCTGACAGGAGTAAACACTTGGTGGAGTTTTTAGGAGAGTTTACAACATATTCTGAATTCTTTTGGTCGTCTCCTGAGTTCGGCTCAAAAGAAACGCGTATGTTTGATTAAACTTTGTGCTTCCTCCGATTCCAAGCTGTTTTTTGGAGGCTGCTCTGCTCTGACAGGCTGAGGCTCTGCTGTCAGTTCAGGAAATGATTTACTTCTACTCTCTTGGTCTTTTAACTTTCAGGTTCAGTGTTTGTTAGTTAGTTCTCTTCCTTTTCTTGGGTCTGAGTCGTTTGTTCGTGGCTGATGTGACGTTATTTTTTTTCTGTGCCACATTTAGAAGAAAAGAAAAAGTCCTGTCTTTGTGTTTTCTCTGCAGCCGTTCTCTTTTCATTTTGTGCCGTTGGTTGTTTTCCTGATCGCTGATCCCTGACTGTGGTATGTCCAGTGTCAGACCCCTAACCCGCCCCCCCTCACCCTCCCCTGCCAGGCGCCCGGTCTCACCTTTCACGGCCAGGCCCTCGGCTGACCTGAAGTGATTCCAGATGTGGAGATCTTTGTGACCCCCCTCCACCCTTCATCCTCACCCCCTCTCCCCCCTCCTCCCCCTCCTTTTTGGCCCCCAGGGCCCGGCCAGCCACTCCATCAGGGCTGACAGCGTCCCCTCGGACAGCGTCTCTCCTCGCCTGAGCACATGACATGCAAGGCAGCTCCACCACCACCCCCCCTCCTCTTCCTCCTCCTCCTCCTCCTCCTCCTCTTCCCCCTCACCCTCACCCACCCACCCCCGTCCTCAGCAGCACATCTGGAGCTCATTACAGAGGAGACAGTGAGAGCGAGGGAGGGGCGGGGAGTCTGTGTGCAAGAGAGCGGGAAAGAGATCGTTTCTTAACCCTTCTCCTTTAAAACATCCTCCTCCGCTCCTTCTCTCCCTCTTTTCTTTCTTTTCTTTCTCACCTATTCCTTTTCTCCCCCCCTCTCCTCTCCTCCCCCCCTCCATCTCCTCCGCCTGCAGTGATCGTTGTCCCGCTGTCAGTGCCACATGATCACAAATACCTCATTAATGAGTGGCTTTGGAACGAGGAGGAGAGCCTCGGCAGTGAGTCGCTGCACAGCTGTGAGCAGTGTGCGGTTTTTGGGTGAACGACCAGAAGAATGTCCCGAGATGTGGAGTTTCCACGCAAAGTCGAGTTGACTGAGAGGTTGCACTGTTTGTGTGATTAAGTCACTATTATTGCACACTTCCCCAAAGCAGCCCCCCCACCCCCCCACCCCAAACACAGATGCAGGCTGGAATACACCCGGCCCGTCCGCTGGACTGGAAAGGAAACATAATTAAGTTGAAGCTGCCATCTCAAGGTTAACGCTGATGACCATATGTACCGTTCTCCCATCGCCAGCCAACGCTTGTTTTTCTTTTTCTGCAGGAACTCAGTAAATCTGGCTGATTCCTTTTTCTTTTTCTTTTTCCCTTCGCTTTTCCTCATTAACGTGGACTATTTTTGAATCTGCAGCTGAAAAAGTTGTAGGATTCTCTTTTAATCTGGAGGTAGCTCTGGTTTATGAGCTCTGATTTTATTTCTCTGTGAGCCAAGTGATCTCTGCAGGAAAACCAGCCCACTGGGTTTATGTTGGAGCATTTTTAGAGTTTGTGAAAATCTCTCGTCACTTTTCACGCCCTCAGCCGAATGCATGGGGGCTGTTATCAACATTTGCACGATGCAAGACCACAGAGACGCTCAGAGGAGTTGAAGATTTGCGGGAGGAAAAATCTGAGATGCAGCAGTGAGGAGACTATTTTATCTGGTCTTGCAGTGTTGACTTTCAGAACAGATAGAAAGACTCTGGTTGGATGATGTTAGTGTGTTTTAGACGTCAGATTTGTCCCAGATGCAAGAAATGAACAGTACCAGCCCTGAAACAACGTACAACAGCACAGGAAAACCATCTCAGTGGGTTTATGTTGGAGCATTTCTGGAGTTTGTGTTCAGTGCCAGCTGAAGAATCGCTGCTTGGTCGGTGTCAGGGAGCTGATGGGTGGTAGGTGGACATGTAGGGCATCTAACGTTCCCAAACTTTAATTCATTTCAAGCTCACATGACGAAGGTTCTCATCCACGTGAGGCCCACAAATGAAAACCTCCCGTCACTTTTCACGTCCTAAAGCGAATGCAACATGATGAATGTGATTTGTTATCAACGTTTGTATGATTCAGGTCTACAAAGACTCCTTGGAGGAGTCAGGTAGACAGGAGGTCTTTTTTTTAGTTCACCTTGCAGCGTTGACTTTCGCTCTGGTTGGGTGATACTTGTTTGTTTCCTGAACCCTCAGTGCTGGGCTCTTTTTGACACCGCGTCACACACAGTGCGTGAAATGTTGCTCCTCAACCAATCACAGCTCGACATCTTTCCATCGGGAACGAGGTGCAAACAATCTGAGACAGCGTCTGAATGTGTCAAGTTTGGAAATAATGACTGTGGATGAGTGTGGGTCCTTTGTTTGTCCTGTCTTTCATGCAGCGTCCTGGGACACCGGGACCAGTCAGTAACACTTTCTGTTGTCCAAGATGCAGCGTTGGTTGTTGTTAGATGTGATGCACCACACAGGAAATAAACGACCTTCTTTCTGCTCTTAGGAGTCTGTCATTTAAAGAACAGTCTTTCTCTGACCTTAAAACTCTTTGAAGTTGCTTGAATATTAATCTGATCATCTGCTCAGAGAAGTTATAGTTAGCTAACGTTTAGCTAGCTAAGTGACAGAGCTTGTGTCGAGAACCACGAGCAGGTCTGATCATCACCCAGGGTGGTAAAATACACGATTCAAACCAAACACATCATGTGGAGGTGAAACTAAAAGAGAGCTCAAGAAAACTGCAGCAAACACCTGAAACAGGAAGTGGCTGTAAACTATCATGTTGACTTAGCAACAAGTGTGTTGGTTGGTTTCTGACCGGGCTGCTCCTAACCCCAACCCTAACCCTGAGCTCCATGTGGAAGGAGTGGTGAGAAAAAAACAAAGAAAAGAGCTGGAACGAAAAGCATCTGGACTTGTAGAGTTTGTTGAAGACGTTTCCTCGTAGTCCTCCGTTCTAACAGACTGGTGGAGGAGTCCGGGTTTGAACATGTGTGGGTGTTGCTCACCAGATACTTGCACGACTAGTGGTTCCATTTAGAGAAGAATTTATCTGGAACGGAAAACAGGAGCAAAACAGATGAGTATCTGGTTGTTAACAAACTAGTCATGCAGGTCTCAGATGTTCCCATTAAAACGTATCCTCCCACCGGTTCTTTAGACTTGGTTGACCTGGTTCCTGCTCGTTTTATTGGACCCTGACTTGGATGACTGGGAACCTTTGGGACGAGGAGTATGAGGCGACGTCGGGGAAACTTTCAGATTACAGGAACCACTTATGATTCAACCTAGTCTGTTCAAATCAGGTTAGAGTCCAGGTGTGAACACTGATCTGGTGTCAGTCCACATGTGGAGGTGGTCTGGGACACATGTGACCTCCTTCCTTTGGTAGTGTGAGCACACAATGAGTCCTGGGTCACAGTAAAGACCACCCTCCATCCATCCTTCCTTCCTTCCTTCCTTCTCTTCCTTCCTTCCCTCCTTCCTTCCGTCCCCCTCCTTCCTTCTCCCTCCTCCCTCCCCTCTCCCTTCTTTCCTTCATTCCTTATTTCCTTCCCACATTGCTTCCTTCTTCCCACCTTCCTTCCTTCCCTACCTTACATTTTTCTTTCTTGCCTCCTTCCTTCCTCCCTCCCTCCCTTCCTTGCTACTTTCCTTCTTTCCTTCACACATTAATTCATTCATTCCTTCCTTCTTTCCCTCCCTACTTTCTTCCCTCCTTCCCTTCCTTAGATTTCTTTCTTCCATCCTTCCTTGCATCCTTCCTCCCCGTCAATCCTTTCCTTCCTTCCTTCTTTCTTTCCCTCCCTACTTCCCTCCTTCCCTCCCTCCCTCCTTCCTTTCCTTCCTTTTTTCCTTCTTGCATCCTTCCTTGCATCCTTCCTTCCTTCCTCCCTCCCTTCCTTCTGTCTTTCCTTCCTTGCGTCCTTCTTCCCACCTTCCTTCCTTCCTTTTTTCTCTCTTGCATCCTGCCTTCCTTCCACTACCCCACCACCACCAGAACTGAAGACTTGGATGAAACATCTTCATGGAGCTCTCCAGGTCCAGTTTCCTTGTGATCTGTGACGTCCTTGATGACTGAGACCCTTCACAGATGTTTTGTGCCCAGATGTGGAGCTGGAGGCAGGACGTCAGTGTGAGGCTGTGTTTCCCATGGTGAATGTTTCACAGTGATAAAGACATTAAGTTAATTACGGAGCGTTAGAAGCTTCTGGCTCGTCTTAGACGTCTACCGTGACCGTTTCTGGGTCCTGGATGAATTGGTGTTTTAATTCCGCCTTTTCCCAAAACAACAATTATGGTGAGTGACATGACGTGAGCTCGGAGACGCCGTCACCGTGTAATCATCGCCAGAGCTCATATTCCCTCACGGCACATGAACTATTTTAAGGCTCCGTCGGCCTCTTCCAGGAAGTTTGGCCTCTGGCTGCTGAACACGTGTACGACCTGGGAAAAATGTAAGAAGCCTCGAGAGCTCTGACATTTACTGACCGCAGGGAATAGCACATCACTCATCTGAGTGTTTCAGCTCTGTCTTTAAAAAAAAAAAGCATCTTTCATGTCTGGAACAAAGCAGTAAAAGCTTTTAAAGGATGGCCTTATCAGAGCCGGTGAGTGGCTGCTATCACAGAGCTGTCAGCTGATGGCCAAACCTCAGATCACCTCTGAAGACCAGGACCAGAGCTCAGGACCAGAGCTCAGGACCAGAGCTCAGGATGTGGCTTTAACTCAGCCGCTCTGAGAGGCTGCTGCAGGATTATCAGATGTCTCACTCCCTCTGCTGGACACCATCGATGCACCACAGAGAAAAAAGAAAGTCTGATCAGATGATCCGCAAATAAATGCTCTGCTGCAGTGTTTAAAGACGACTGAGGTGACTTGTCTCGGTTCTAAATCGACTTGTTTCAGGAGATTTTCAAAGAAACTGGTATTTGCAAATTAGTACAAGAAAATAAAACAAAAGTATCTGCAGTAGAATCTGGAATAATGAAACTAGATCTTCGTTAGATCACAGGTCCCAAAGCTGCCAGGCCTCAGTCCCACATGATTTGAGGAACAATAAATATACTTTCCTGCAGAAACTCTTTGTTTCAGGGAATAAACCAGATTTCTCAAACCTAATTATAATTAAATCATTAAATGATTAGTGAGCAACATGTTACAGTTAGAACGCACATCAACATCTGCTCCAATCAGGTTTAAGTCCAGATGTGAACACTGATCTGATCTCTGTCCACATGTGGAGGTGGTCTGGGACACCTTCCTTATTTCCTTCCTTCCTTCCTTCCTTTCTTCTTTCTTTCCCTCCCTACCTCTCTCCGTCTTTCCTTCTTTCTCTCCGTCCTTCCATTTTCCTTCCTTCCTTCCTTCCTTCCGTCATTCCATCTTTCTTTCCTACTCTACTTCCCTCAGTCCTTCCTTCATTTCTCCCCTTATTACCTCCCTTCCAACTTTCTATCTTTCCTTCCCTTCTTCCTTCCTTTCCTTCTTCCTTCTTTCCCTCCCTTCCTTTCCTCCTTCCATCCTTAATTCCTTTCCTCTTTCCTTCCTTGTTTCTACCTTCCTTCGCTGTTTCCTTCCCTTCTTCCACCTTTCCTTCCATTAGTCCTTCCTTCCTTCTTTCCTTCTCATCTTCCTTTCTTCCTTACTTCCTTCCATCTTTTCCTCCTTTATTATTCCCTTCTTCCTTCCTTGTTTCATTTCTTGTCTTCTTCCTTCTTTCCTCCCCCCTGTCTTTCCTTCCTTCCTTCCTTCCTTCCTTCCTTCCTTCCTTCCTCCCTCCTGTCTTTCCTTTCTTGCCTCCTTCCTTCCTGCCTTCCTTCCTTCACCAGTGACCTGGTTCCTCTGAGGATGAAGCTTCCAGGGTTCAGGTCTAATCTGAGTCTTTTAGATCTTAACATGTGAGAGTCTTTCCATCTTGTTCCAACATCTGGATCATGTCTCCAAGTCAACCAGCAGCTGTTGATGGTTCTGATCCAGCGGTAGGTAGAGATCCATTAGAGACAGCAGCTGCTACAATATTCTACTGACCACATGATGGCGCTGCTGATTTACAGACACACAAACTGAGATCAGATCTCAAGTGCTGGCTGGGGACGCATGTGGAGACACATTTATATTAAGACCAGGTGGAGACACAGGGACTTAGAGATGGACAGGTGAGACCAGGTGACGACAAACACAACAAATTCTATAAATGTAAGAATCACAGTGCAGTAAACCACCGTTACACCGAGTCAGAGACTTCTCATCTGATGTTTTAGCTCTTAAATGTAGAGAAGCTGTGATGAGACGATGAGCTCCTTCATCAGTTTTCTGTGACGGGGCCAAACCCTCCGGTCTGAGTTGATTATTTGGAGAAACCCTACACCAGGCTTGGATCAGATCAGCCTAACGTGGGCGCAGCGTTGCAGGTCTGGGTGAGGGGACGCAGGGACGGAGTTGAAGCTGAACTTGAGGCTACGAGGAATGTTTCTTTTTCTCCTTTGAAGGCAGTTTCAGTTTTCTGTAATAGTTCTGGTTCAGACGGAGCTGCAGTGTTCAGCGCTGGATAAACGGGGTGGAGGGGGTGGTGGTGGTGGTGGTGGGGAGGGGGGTCTGAAAGGAATATCATTGTCACATCTCATGCCAGAGCAAATTCTCCGTCCAAAACGAGCAATTTGGAGCCGACGCCTGCCGTGGAAAGTCTGCCTACAGTCCCCCCCCCCCTCACTGGAGGCTGAGCGAGCAGCGACTCTCTCTGAGCAAACCAAAGGCCGAGCTCTCCCTCCTCTCGCTCACAGATCCAGTTGGCCTGCAGCAAGTGGACCCCACAGTTTATTTTTTTCTCAATTATCCATTTAGTGTAAGTGGCAGGCGCCTGATGGGCTCCACGCCGACAGGAAATGTTTGTATTGTCCTTATTTAACAATGACGTTTAAACTAATACCTGATTAGCCAGCGCGAGCCACCGCTGGGAAATAGATTTTTGAGGCAGCTGCCTCCGACTGCTGCTCTGCTTCTTTGTTTTTCTAGTTCCGTTAATCGCCTCCCACCATCACAACCTCTTCAGACACACACTGACGAGTCTTCTCTTTAATTAGCTGCTTTAACAGAGACACAAACACTACATCTGTGCTCGTAAATTCAAATTAATTAGACTTCTGGTATTCTGTGTGAACCAGATAGAGATAGGAATATATTTACTGAGAGCATGAGTGTGTCTGAGACTCATTAATTGGGATTAATAAGCAGTGAAACATCATCATCATGTTGATAGCAAGGATGTTTGTTTGTTATTCTATATTTTAAATTAACAGTTTGGTTTAATTCTTTCTTTCCATAAAAATGGTTCTCAAATCTGAATCGAGTTCCTAGAAGGTTTTTACAAGAACATTTGAATGTCTTTAAATTCATTCCTGTATTAAAGTTTGCATGGATCAAACAGCTGGTGGCGCTACATGAAATGAAGGAGAAGAAGAAGAGGATGAGAAGAAGAAAGCGAAGGAGGAGGACATGAGATAGAATAAGTTTCTTTATCTCCAGTCGTGAGCGTCTACAGTAGTTGAAGACGACCAAGATGTCTCCACGTCTCCAACGTTGCTGTCCAGAAAAGAAGAAGAAGAAAGACAATAAAGATGAAACAAGGAAGTAAAGGAGAAGAACAAAGGAAAGAACAAAAAGAGGAATAGAGAGGAGATGAAAAAGTACAGCAGAAGAAAAAAATACAACACCAAGAATGAGGAGAAGAAAGAAGAACAAAAGATTAGAAGAGATGAGACAAAGAAGAAAGAGAACACAGAGTAGAAGAAGAAAAACAACAAGAGGAAAGAGTAGAAGAAGAAGAAAGAGGTCAAAGAAGAGGGAGGAAGTAAAGGAGGAGGAGAAAGAAAAGAACAAAAAGAGGAAGAGAGTTGCTGTCCAGAAGAAGAAACGTAGAAGAACGAGGTGAAGAAGAAAGAGAATGAAGAGGAGAGGAGGGAGCAAAAGAGAAGAAGAACAAAAAGAGGAGGAGAAAGAGAAGGAGAAAGAGAACAGAGAAGAAAGGAGGAAGTAAAGGAGAAAAACAGGTGAAGAACACAAAGAGGAGAAGAAGAAAGAAAAGAACAAAAAGAGACAGAGAGAGGAGATGAAGAAGAAAGAGAAGAAGAAGGAGGATATGGACAGATAAGAAGTTTCTTTGTCTCCAGTCCTGAATGTGAGTCTTAGAAGACGACCAAGATGTCTCCACGTCTCCACCGTCTCTGTCCACATTGATTCCAGCTTGGTTCATCTTGTTTCTCTACCTCCATGTTTCTGTCCCTCACCTGATGTTTACGTGGAGCAGACATGCTCAGAGAAAGTCTAGCTGGTCAGTAAAGGTTCACACCAGCCCTCTGTCCTGACTGAGAAGGAGGTTTTCTTCTGATTATTGGTTTAAATGTCTTCAGAGCTTCACTCTGTTCTTCCTGACCTCCTTCCAGCGTCTGTTCACGCTCACACGAAAGCAGCTGATTTCACTGAACACACTCACGATCGACTCAACTAAACTTCAGCCAAGCAGCCGCAGAAAAAAAACAAGAGAAAAGCTCTGAGTGTGCAGTTTCCACCGAGCGTCTGCTCTGATCGTCTCTAATCACCAGTTTCCAGGACAGAGACCAAGTGGAATCTGCTCTGAGACGGTGCCACGATGAAACACCATGACCGGCATCGTAAACACCGCCCCGTCGTCCTACGTCTGGACGACCCGTTGATCAGTCAGAACGAAGGCCTCGCTGACGCCTCTCCTCCCCCGGGGGATCAGCTCTTCTTCATCTTTATTTGCCCCGCTCCGCTCATCATGTCAGATGTTGGACTATTGTTTCTTGTCAGCCAGGCCGGCAGTCTGCCCCGTGAACACAATAAATCTACAGAGACAGCAGGAATGATGAGAGAGGGACTGAACAATGAGACAAAGTACAACCACTATGACTCCACCATACAGCTCTTCTTCTTTTACTGGACCTCCAGCTGATGTGTTTCCTACTGAAACCACAAATATTTGACTCAGATATAAGGAAATATTAGTTTTCTTACACAAAGTCAGACGGAAAAATGTTAATCTGGAAACCAGACCAAGAATCCAGAGTTGATCTGGAGTCTCTCCGTTGGGAACTGAGTGTTCATTGATTTAGATTATGACTAAAGGGAAGGAAGAAGAAAGGAAGGAGGAGGGAAAGAGGGGAGGAGAGAAGGTGGGATGGAAGGTAGGAAAGGAAGAAGGGAGGATGGAAAGATGGGTGGAAGGAAGGATGGAAGGAAAGAAGGAAGAGAGAAAGGAAGGATGGAAAGATGGATGAAGGAAGGAAGTATAGCAGGAAAGAACGTAAGAGGGAAGGAAGTACGGGAGGAAGGATGGGAAGAAGGTATGGAGGATGGAAAGATGAAAGAAAGGATGGAAGTATAGAAGGAAGGAATGAAAGAAGGAAGGAAGGAGAGAGGGAAAGAAAGAAGGATGGAAAGATGGGAGTAGAGAAGGTCGGAGGGAATGTAGGAAGAGAGGAATGGAGGATGGAAAGATGAAAGAGAGGATGGAAGTATTGACGGAAGGAATGAAAGAGGGAAGGAAGGAAAGAAAAAATGATGGATGGAAGGAAGGAATCAAGAAAGGGAGAGAGAAGGGGGGAATTATAGAAGAATGGAAGGAAAGAGAGAAGGGAGAAATGATGAAAGGAATGAAGGAAGCTGAGAAAGGGAGGATGGAAAGATGGATGGAAGGAAAGAGGATAATAAAGTTATTGTGGTGTAAAGTTGTTCTGGAGTCTCTGACTCTGCTCCAGTCAATACCTGCCGGGCCAATCAGACTGCATGGGGGCGGAGCTTAATGTGATGATGGACAGAAGAGTAACAGTAGTCATACATGTCATCTGATTAGTTTAAATGTCTCTGATTTAGTTGTCTCTGATTGGTTGGAGGACTGTCCAGGTGTTTTGAGACGAGTCGAGGAGACTGAATAATTCACATCATGAAAAGGTTATTAAACCAAAACCAAGTTAGAACGAGAGAAACAGAAACAGAAAGAGAAAGAGAATATATTCCATCACCATCACAGAGAAGTTAAAGACCATCAGCAGTATTTATGAGGACAGATGGACTCCAGAGTGAGAAACACCAACTATCAGCACTGATCCTGTAGTTCTGTGTCTGAGAGTCTGTAACATGTGCTTGTAATGATGAAGCCACCTGTTGGGGGGGGGGGGGGGGATGGATACCGGTGCCAGGTCCGGACCGCGATGAAGCTTTTGATCAAATCGGGCTGTGGGGGCTGTGGGGGTAATGGGGGCTGTGGAGGCTGTGGGGTCTGGGCTCTGGGTGCTCTGGGTGCTCTGGGGGCTCTGGGTGCTCTGGGGGCTCTGAGTGCTCTGGGTGCTCTGGGGGCTGTGGGGGCTCAGGGCGCAGGAATGAGCTAACATTAACAGTGAGACGACGTGTTCCAACTTCAGTCGCACACGATCATGACAGACTCAAACAAACAGAGCAGCAGAGTGAAGCTCAGAGAGGATTCATAAAGGTTGTGTCACTCAGCGACTCAGCTCCACACCCATGAACCACACACATGAACATCTGATTCATGCAGGATTTAGTTTATGGGACCGGACTCACACAAACTCTCTGATTTCCTCCTCAAACAAACCCATTATTTAGCTTTGGAACGAGGGATCGGACGAAAAGATGGAATCATGAGAAGAAATGAAGACGAACCGGAAACTGTTGTAACGCATTTATTTATATTTGAACTTGTAATGAAAAGACAAAGCCTCAGAATAACAGAAGACATCTGTCAGTCAAAGTGGAGCATCAAGTCTACTGGAGGTACAACAGGAAGAAGAAGAAGACCAAGATGTCTCCATGTCTCCAATGTTGCTGTCCAGAAAGGAAGAAGAAGAAGAAAGAAGAGACAGAGAAGGGAAAGAAGAAGAAGGAAAAGAGGAAGAGGAAATGTAGAAAGAGCAGAAGGATGAGACCAACAAGATGACAACAAGAAGACAGAGAAGTAGAAGGAAGAGATGAAGAAGAAGGAGGAGAGGAACTGGAAAGAGGAAGGAGACGAAGAAAAAAGAGGAAGGAGAAAAAGAACGAGGAAATGTAGAAATAGAATAAAGAAGAGAAGGAAATGCAGAGAAGAAGAAGAAAAGGGAGACAAAGAAGAAAGAGAACAAAGACCAGAAGAAAGAGACAAAGGAAGAGGAGGAGGAGAAGAAGAAGAAAGACAACAAGAAAAAAGAGGATAAGAAGAAAGAGAAGAAGAAAGAGGACATGGGAAAAAAAATAAGATGTTCCTCCTCCTTGTCCTCCTCTGTCCTCCTCGTTGTCCTCCTCCATGTCCTCCTCCATGTCCTCCTCCATGTCCTCCTCGTTGTCCTGAATGTGTAGAGTCTTAGAAGACGACCAAGATGTCTCCATCGTCTCTGTCCACATTGTTTCCATCTTGGTTCATCTTGTTTTTCTACCTCCATGTTTCTGTCCCTCACCTGATGATGATGATTAGTGAAGGTTACCATGGTTACCACCAGACCCATCAGGAGGATCTGACTGTATCAGTCTTTGTGATATTAATGTCCATGTGAACACAGCAGATGTCTGTCCCTCTCACGTCGTGTCCTGAAGCAACTTAAACTGAAATAGCAGCTCAGCTCAGATTCTGTGGTGATGACATTAAAATATCAGAGGCTCTGGGACGGCCCCGGGACGGCCCCAGGACGGCCCCGGGACGGCCCCGGGACGGCCCCGGGCAGCTCGAGGTGCCAAACCATGACCCCATCAGATCTGTGAGAGCTTTGATCAGAGATTTGACTTTAAAGTTGAAAGTTTTGTCTCAAAGCCCAAAAAGACTGCGTCAGAAAAAAAACCCTTTGACACAGACTGGACCGTCCTGAACTCACAGAAACTTTATGTCCCCCCAGGTTCTGTTTGGGACCGTGTCGTATCAGAGTCAGGAGGATGGCTTTTCAGTATGATCAGGTATAACTGCTGAGGAAGACACACCTGAGCCAATCAGGAAGCAGGTCTGCTGAGCCTCCATCGCTGCGTTCAGACTGCAGACGGATCTGATTCAAATCTGATTCCTTCTCATATCCGATTTTTAGGGCTGACTGTTCACACTGCCTTTAGCAAGTGTCCAAATCGGATATGGTTCTGTTCAGACTGGGCCACATTCTTCACCGGTCTGATAGGTTGCTGTAGCAACGAGCGGAAGCGTCATTCAGCACGTGTATTTGTCAGACGTCATATAATTGCGACAGCGACAAGCAAAACAACAACAAACAACACATGTATGTACGTCACGTCAGTGTAAAGATTTATAAGGCATGCAGTTTCTTCCTCTGTCCAAGGCGAATTGTTTTCAAAGTCCTCCTCCATTGTGATAGCTGTAATATCACTGTCCGTGGCCGTAACGTGGCTCCTCCACAACGGAAATAGGCACGCGGTCTGGCGCATTGGTTCTGGCCTGGCGTCGCGTAAGTGACGTCACGGACAGTCAAAACCCATCTGAGTGTTGGGAGCTGTTCAGACTGAGACGCATCTGTCCATATCCGATACGAATGCGATATGAAACTACCTCTGGATGTGGTTTGCAACCGTTTGGCAAAAATCGGATTTCATGTGATCTGTCACTGTTCAGACTTCAAAATCGAGATCCGATTCAAATCTGAATGGGCTAAAAATCGGATTTTGGCTGGCAGTCTGAACGCAGCCCATGTGTTCAGAAGTGTTTCCATCAATGTGATGAGACTCAGGTGTGGTTCAGTTCCTGGTTTAGTTTCAATAAATCAGGGATTTGTCTCAGTCTGATCTTCACAACACATGTTTGTGGACAAAGGAGCTTTCTGAGGAGCTCAGAGAAAGAGTTGTTGTTGCTCATCAGGCTGGAAAAGGTTCCAGAACCATCTCTAAAGAGTTTGGAACCCACAAATAATCCACAGTCAGATGGACTGAGAACAAATGAAGATTTAAGATGACTTACAGAGAGTCAGGATCCAACATACCACTGTTATTTGTGCGCTCATCATCTAGTGGCAGCTTCACAAACGACAGATCTCAGTCAAAGTTCCACGAGTTCAAGTTGTTTATTTCCCTCATTTATCCGTGTGTTAGCTCATCCTGTGGAAGCCGTGTCCTGGGACTGTAACCGGACTCTCTGGTGGAGACGCTGGAGAGGAGGATGGTGATGAAAACATTCAGAGCTCTGGACGATGAGGCTCAGCCGCTGCTCCGACTCACTGAGAGCCACCAGGAGGTATTTAAACATGATCATGAATAACTCCTCCCTCTGTCCACATATCTAAGATGAATTAATGCTGCTTTCATTATTAATCCGTGCACACTGAGGCTCTGCATGACAAACAGTGACTGTAGAGGAGGTGTAGTTCACAGTTTGGCCACCAGGGGACATGAAAGCAGTGGCTGGCACAGACTCGTGCTCTGCGTGTGTTGGCTTTGAAATCAAGTCAATGAGATGGATGCACATGAGATAAACAGGTTAAAACTGATCACACAGATCATTATGACCAGACCACGTGCTTCTGAGTGGGAGGAGACAGCAAACGGTGCAGCAGCTCTGCAGCTCAGTGTGAACCAGTAAACTCTACAATAAAGAGTTAAATCATCTTTTAAAGCTTTATCCTCTATGAGCTGTTGAATGCATTTTAATTTAAAGGTTTCTACCTTGAGATTAAAACACATATACATTCATTTTCACATTTTAGAAGAATCACTTGCTATTTGTTTTGTGTGAGTTTCATCTAATGAAGTTATCTCTTCACTGTGAACACTTATGGAGGACAACCTTTTACTTTTGAGGCTTATTCTACATTTTTGCCTATATTATTAACTATTTCCCTGCCTTGTGTATATATTTAATATTTATCTTGTATTGACATTTATATATCTTTATACTTTATTGATGCCTGTGGGGAAATGTAGGTGTTAAAGCAGCAGGGCATAAAACAAAAAAACATATTTACAGACTGTACAGTATAAAGTTTTATGTTGACTTATTTGCTCTTACATTGCCTTATAGATTGACTCATATTTTTACTCTATTGCCAGATCTGTTCTGTTCTTTATATTTAAACAGGACTCTGGTAAATAATAATGATGTCACTGCATGTCCTACTGTATATGATTGTGACAGATAAAGTTTTATTTTTGAAACTTTCCAGGAACCTAACCTGAGGCCCTGGGACTCCACCTGACCTCCGTTTAACTCCTTCTCCTCCTCCTCTCACGTGGTTCCTCTGCGCCAAACTGGAGCGGGCCTCCCCCCTGCGCGTCACGAGGCTTTTCCCTTTGATGTTTGGGCACCGCACCGCTGGAGGGGAGGGGGGAGGGATGGGATGGGATGGGGGAGAGCATCTGACGCGTGAAAATCAGTCTGGCCTTTATCAGGTCGTAGAGGGAGGGGGGAGTCCCTCTCTGCTTTCGACCAATCAGCTGAAACGGGAGCATCTCCGGAGCCTCTGAGCGGAGGCAGCTTCAGCATCATCTCTGACTCCAGAGCGAGCAGAGGAGCAGGGATGCTGGCGGACTGATCCGGGCTGACGATGATGATGATGATGATGGTGGTGGCTCGTTAAAGGATGTTATCATGACGGTGAAGCGCGCGGAGGATCCCCGTGATCAGCAGAAGAAGATGGAGAGAGGACAGCTGCTCTAGACCCGAGTCATCAGCTGAGAGGTGAGCAGAGTCAGTGTGTGCTGCAGTGAGGAGGAGGAGGAGGAGGAGGAGGAGGAGGCTGAAGAACATGGTGTCTGTGTTGATGCTGTCAGCTGTGATGGATCTGAGGTAGGAGGTGTCTGAGTGTTCAGAGTCTGTTCAGCACTGATTGATTGATTGACTGGATCAGTGTCTGCAGGTCCAGGATGGAGCTCAGTCTGTTTAAAGGGCCAGGCTGCTGCTGCTGCTGCTGCTGCTGCTGCTGCTGTTAAATGTTTTATCAGCTCATCTTTAAGGTGTTGAGTCTGTTTGTTTAGACGGTCGTGTTTTATTGTCACTTCTACAAGTTAAAGAATAATTAGATGAACAGAAAATATACAGGAGCTTTAAACTGATAACGAGTCCATGCATGGACGTTGTTATTGTCTTACATCCTGCAGGAACAAGATCCAGAGTGAACATTATTATTTGACATGCACCGATCAGACGTAACATTATGACCACCTTCCTAATATTGTGACTCATCAGAGAATGGGCCTTCTGAGGGTGTCCTGTTGTTAGTGGGGGGGCCTTTTAGGGGAGGGGTCTCTGTGGATCATCCCACAGATACTTGATCAGTTTGGCATCTAGTGGATTTGGAGGCCAGGTCAACACCTTGTGCTGTTCTTCATGTTTTATTTTGATCCTCTTGCTGCAGTGATCACACGTCTGAGCAGCATGGACCACAAAGGCCCCGGTCAGCTGATGGATTAGAACCCAGAACCTTCTTGCTGTGAGGCATCAGTGCTAACTGCAGCCTGGACCAGATTTAAAAGAGAAAACACAGAGGAGGTTGTTGTGCAGCAGCAGTGTGCTCTCATCCATTGTTGTGCTTGTGCATGAAAAGCAGGAGTGACTCACTCTAATGTTTGACCCATATCTGTTCATTCGTTTTCATCCTGCTGTTTAAAATGCTTTTCAATGCAGATGGCGTTAATAGAACGACGTTAGCAGCTTCCTTGAGACCAGAGACTTTTAAAATGTTCTGTCCTTGCAACTAATAAATGAATCTGAACGTGTACTAACAAAGTATTTAATGAGCCGCATGTATTTATGTATTTACTCTGTAATCAGCAGCGTCTTTCTTTCAGCTCTAATCTGAGCTTTGTCTCTAAAATAACATGTTTCTGATCCATTAGAGACGGCAGCACAATATTATATACGGCCCAAATTTATACTGCAAACCCATGTAACTGATCCTGAGATCTTAATAAAATAAAATAATCAATGAACATCAAATTAACAAACTGGGAAACTGTTTTCACTCAGAATATGTTCAAAATCTTCAAGTTCAACAAACAGCTTGGCTCCTTCTTTACGGACATTGTCCTTTAAGCTACTGAGACCCTGCGTCCTCATATGGGGACATTAAGTTATAGGTTTGTGGCAGCTTATTCTGCTCCATTTACACCCGTTGTCCTCATAACTAGACACTTTTGTCTGCCATCTAAACAAGCATCAGACAAGCAAACCATTTTCACACCCGAGAGAATTCAGAAAGTTTCAGGCTGCACAGCTGTGATCGGATTTGTTCAGGACGGATGTTAAAGTGAGATGTGAACGGGGTTTTCAAATTAGTGGAATTTCCTAAATTTTATTGGGAAGTTTAGATGTCACATTCAGCTTGAGATACGCTCAGAAACATTCTTGTTTCTGTCCAAACTGGACACTCAGTAAGTTCTCGCGTGTCAGTTAAACGAGACGTTTCTATTTTATATTCCTGCAGCTTTTACCGACTAGAAATCCTCTGCTGGCTTCCATTTTTGTCATCGGAGCCAAAACATCACGCTGAGTTATTGATTATTTGTAAAAGTGGTGTTTAGTAATACGAGCCTCGGATGGGGGCTGGCATGACGTTCATTAATAATAAATGCATTTGACTTGCTGACTGCGTTTGAGTGAAAACACATGGGGGACATTAATGACGGCCATATGCTCACACCGAACCCAACGGCTACAGATCACAGCGTACTCTGAGCTCAGTGTTGGAGGCAGATTCTGAGCGTTATCACGGACTCCGCTGGACGCACAAATCCCAAACTGATCGCTCATTGCTTTTGCTTCCATTCATTTACCATGCTGGTCATTTTTCATCCATTTGGTATCAACGAGGGTAAAACGGCTCAGCTTTCATCAGTTTCTGTGATTGCTAACCGGCCGATAAGAAGCAGTGTTGGTTGGCATTCAGATCTTCCACAAACTGAACAACAATGGAGAAGAAAAGAAGTAGGAAACTGGAGAGAGGAACAGTGTTTGCTTCTGGATCAAATGGTCAATGAGAATAAAAGTGTTTTGAGATGTAGATTTGGCTCCAGTGTCGCACTACAAGACAAGAAGCAGGCATGGGAAAATATAGTATGACAGATGAATCCCTCCTTTCTGCTTAAGAAACTCCTAAGCCTCTTAAAAGTCCTCCTCCTGATCTACTCTGAACTTTGAGGGCACTTTTCTTATAGTTGACCACTAGGAGCAACTCTTTGCTCTAAGAATCTTTAGGAATACGGGCCCAGGTCTGGTAAACCCACATCGCAGTCTGAGAGAGATCCTCGGCGACGGCTTGTACAGAGACGAGCGAGTTAATTGGACAGCTACGTCCCTCCCAGCAGAGGGAAGAGGCACGAAGGCCCTGGATCTGATCAGAGAGGAGCAGCGTGGGCCTTGTTCTCCACAGATGCTGGTGGAGGCGTCTCTTGTCTCGGCGCTGAAGAGCTGCTTCAGGCGAAATTATGTGCAAGAGGAAGCAGAAAGTTTTGATCTGCCTGTGTGAAATAAATGTCTCTGCACCAGGAAGGCTTCTCCTTCGTCAGATAAATTGGTTCTGATGTTGGGTGTAGTTATTCAAACCCTTTATCGTGAAATGTAAGACAGCTGGACTAAAGAACGTCAGTTGTCTCGTTTGCTTGTTGTCCTCCTCGGTAACCATGAGAGTGATCTAATGATTTCTTGGTAGATTGATAAATGTTAGCTGTTGCTTCTTCTTGTTTTAATTCAGTTTGCCAACAAGTGAAACTGCTTAATTCAAGGCAGAACGTCTGGATCAGAACCATGAACAGCTGTTTGTTGTGTCACGACTTGTGGAGATGATCCGTATTTTGGAACAAGCTGTGAGCACACACATGTTGAGTTCTTATTTATTTATTGGTCTCCGTCCTGATGTCAGGGATCTTACAGTAATTTCACTGCTGTGCTGTTTGAAGCAGTGACAGAAAAGTCTTATTATTGAAGAACATGACTCCAGCATGATCGCATCGCTAATTAATCACATGCTGATGCGTACTCAGTCATTCCATTTGTTAACTGTTGTTTAGATTTATTTAGTATTTAGTCAGTTAACAGCAACAAGGACAAAATATTTTCTTCTTTCTTTACTCTTCAGCAAGGAACTAGTCACCCTGATGGTATTTGTCTTGATCTCTCTCTGTTTTAAACTTTAATCCTTCATCTGAATGTGAATTTTCTTTTTTCATCTGGCGCATAAGAGATATTTCTTGGACGCTTGATGGATTGTATTTCAGTAAATTTATAGCATACAGGAGTATGATGCAAAAACAGGAGTTTCTATGGACTAATCCATCTACCTACTTCTACAACTCTGGCTGACGGACACAGAGAGATGTCAGAAATCAGCTTAATCTGCATTGTTGAGACTTGTTTAGGAAGAGTTTACATTATTGTGTAATAGTCTCATTCTCCTGCTTTAAAAGTGATTCTCAGATTCTGGTAAAAACAAAATAAAAATAAATAAGAGTATTTTTACGTCTCACGCCAACGTCAGGGTGGAGAACAATAAATAAATCAGATCTTAACATGTGAGAGTCTTTCCATCTTGTTCCTAAATCTGGATCATGTCTCCAAGTCAACAAGCAGCTGTTGATGGTTCTGATCCAGCGGTAGGTAGAGATCCATTAGAGACAGCAGCTGCTACAATATTCTACTGACCACATGATGGCGCTGCTGATTTACAGACACACAAACTGAGATCAGATCTCAAGTGCTGGCTGGGGACGCATGTGGAGACACATTTATATTAAGACCAGGTGGAGACACAGGGACTTAGAGATGGACAGGTGAGACCAGGTGTTGATGTGAGGTCTGAATGGGGCCTGAAGTTCATGGACTTTATTTAAGTTATTGTTGGAAAACATTTTCTCCTAAATTTTAAATTTAGACGTCACGTTGTGCTGGAGATTAGCTCTTAAACATTCACGTTTTACTTTCTAGCTTCAACTAAAAACACCTGACACCAGTCATTCAGTAAATTCTCATTTTCCAGTTAAACAAGATGTTCCTAGATTATATTCCTGCAGCTTTTACTGACTTTAAATCCTCTGCTGGCTTCCATTTGTTGTCATTAGAGCCAAAACATCACACTGAGTTATTGATTATTTGTAAAAGTGGTGTTCAGTAATAGGAGCCTTGGATGGAGGTTGATCTTTATGATGGTGACACTAAAGGTCAGAAGATCTTCACCAGAACTGTCTTTACCAGATTTTGTGTCGATCCATCAAATAGATGTTGAGATATTTCTCAGAGGAATTAAGAACCTGAATCTCTAAATGTACAGATTTGTTTAAATAGTTTAAACTTAGAATTAGTGCAGTTTTAGAGGAAGTGTTGAGTCTGCAGCCAGAACATTTAAAGGACTGACTCACTGGATGATGATGATGCAGAGACAGCTGTTTAGCTGCAAGAGGAGAAACAAGGAAACAGGGAGGGGTGGAGGAAAGGTGTGATCAGAGTAATTACAGGGTGTAGCTCTCTGTCAGCTGACTCCACCTCTTCCCTGTGTTTTCACATCTGTCTCCTCACTGTGTTTTCTTCTTCTTTTACTGTAACTCCCTCCTTCTCCAGACCATAGACTGTATAAAGATGGAGGGCGGAGCTGCTCCTCTAAAGTGTAGCCAAAGCAAGTAGAGCTCCCCCTGGTGGCTGGCTGCAGTATAGGTCATAAGCTCCGCCTCCGCCATGTTACTGGAAGGTTCAAGGAAGGTTTCAGTCATTTTGGGTAGTTAATATAACGCTGATGCATGTTCAAGTATATTGATATTGATATATTGTATATTTATATACAGTCTATGCTCCAGTCAGTCAGGATAGAACCACCATCACCTCCTCCGTCTGAAATAACAACCTCATCTAACGTCACTCATCATATTTAACTTCATGAACTCTGTGACTGAGAAACTCAGCGAGGCATCAGGGTTTTAAATCCTGAACAAACGGACCAGTCTCAGGTTTATACGACCGCAGCCGGTCGGCCAAAAATGAAGACGTGACCTCAGCCGAGAGATTCTGACTGAGAATCCTCTATCATGTGTGAAATACTTTCACATGCCAGCAACACAGTCAAGAGTTTAAATCAGCTCTGAAGAAAATAAAAGAAAACTACAGGTTGATGTGATGAGGGAACAAATGAACCTCCCAGAGGCCAAGATGAACATCAGCCTGACAGAAAGAGGAAAGGTGCACATGTAGACGTACTGAAAGAGTCAGGAAAATAAAAACATTGACGTGAGGAGAAGTTAATCTAACAAAGTCTGACAGCAGGAAGATTTTCTGGTTGACATGGATTGTAACAGAGACACTGTAGAAACTAACATGGACACAGGAAATGGATTATTAGACACTTATCTGTGTCGTATGTGGACTCATACAACCGCCTGCTCCACTCTCCTGATCAGAAGTTACAACCTACGAGCTCCAACCTAGAAGTTCCTCCTAACTCTGTTTCTGTTAAATACCTTTTAGATCCCGTCTAGAGCTTTTAGTCACATCTGACCTGAACGATCAGGAAGTGTCCAACTTAAAGTACCTGTGGTCCATAAAAACATGTCCCCACATGCATCTATTTGATGGATTGACACAAAATCTGGTGAAGACAGTTCTGGTGAAGATCTTCTGACCTTTAGTGTCACCATCATAAAGATCAACCTCCATCCAAGGCTCCTATTACTGAACACCACTTTTACAAATAATCAATAACTCAGTGTGATGTTTTGGCTCTAATGACAACAACTGGAAGCCAGCAGAGGATTTAAAGTCAGTAAAAGCTGCAGGAATATAATCTAGGAACATCTTGTTTAACTGGAAAATGAGAATTTACTGAATGACTGGTGTCAGGTGTTTAAAGTTGAAGCCAAAAGGAAAAACAGGTCTTAATATAAATGTGTCTCCACATGCGTCCCCAGCCAGCACTTGAGATCTGATCTCAGTTTGTGTGTCTGTAAATCAGCAGCGCCATCATGTGGTCAGTAGAATATTGTAGCAGCTGCTGTCTCTAATGGATCTCTACCTACCGCTGGATCAGAACCATCAACAGCTGCTTGTTGACTTGGAGACATGATCCAGATTTTGGAACAAGATGGAAAGACTCTCACATGTTAAGATCTGATTTACTTTAGAGACAAAGACTCAGATTAGACCTGAACCCTGGAAGCTTTCTGTCACTGCCGAGCTGTTTGCTCTGCCTTCAGACATCTTCTGTCTTTTCTGTTGCACTGCACAAGTATAAACGCTCCCTACGGCGGCCATGTTGGCTCTGAGATGATACATTGCACAAGTATAAACCGAGCTTTTAGAAGGCTGACATGTAGAACTAACATCCAAGCCTCAGAGCGACCTGAGCAGTAAATCACGCAGGATGAAGGTTGTTACTTTGGCCGATTGCGTAGCGGGTTTGGCCGAGCGTCCAACCTGTGATCTTCTGCCTCCTCCCTCGGCTCAGACCTCCTGTCCGGCTGCAGGCTGCGTGCCTCCTCGTCCACTCCCACAGCTCCTCAGTGCTCCTGAGTGAACAGGCAGCATGTGTGGAATGTGAGGCAGGTATGTGAGGATTACTCTGGTCTGGTCAAGAGAGAAGAGGCAGTGAGAGGCAGGGAGGGGAGGGAGGAGGGGGGCATACCATGAGACAACAGGGTTGTATCTGTAGACCGCAGGTCACACGAGGTCCTGAATCTGGAATGTGTTTTAAAATCAGATTTTAAATGACTCCATTCTGTCTGAGCGGTTGATATCGAACATTAACTGTTGCCTTTGAGTTGAGCATCAGAAAACCTTTTCAGGTTCAGTTTATCATCGCTAGCTTCCTGACACGTCTCCCGTCTTTGTGCACGTGTAAATAACCACAACTCTGACCTTATATCGTGTTTTGCGTAGAGAATTGCTGAGAATCTGACACTTAAAGTTGTTTCAGGATCAGATATCAACGAGCTGAGATTTACTAAAACCATCTGAAGCTGAACAGTGAGCGGTCACCGTTAACTTTCTAACCCTCTGCTGCATGCTGTGGCTTTATATGTCGTCTTTTACTTCGAAAACTACAAATTCCAGGAAGTCTTGTTTGCCTGCCTCTTTTTTATAAAGGTCACAGAAAATAGACACGTTTTTCAATATTTACGAAGGATTCCTGAAAAAAGAAAGAAGGAAACGTGACTCGTTTAGTGGCTTCAGCTCAGTTTTCATTTTATCCCTCGAGATAAATAAAGTACCTAGCCATCTATTTGTCTGTTAAACGTGCACATTTTTTTGTAAAATGCTAAAAAATATTTTGTTGCCATGACAACGGACTGTGCATTCCACATAATGGACTGTGGTTGAGTTGCAAGGCACTAGGTTTATCTGGGACTATGTTTATAAGGACTGTTCCACTTTATTTTTATTATTTGTCATAAATAAATAGATAAATAGAAATATATAAAATGACCACGGTCCAGTCGGTTCCTCACAGGGAGGCGTTGTAGAGTCGTACGGCCTGAGGGACAAACAACCTCCTCAACCTGTCTGTGGAGCAGGTTAAAATTAGATTAATTTTACTGTGTAAACAGTTCAAAATATAGATTTCAGAAAGTATAAGTTGGACTTGTTTAGTCTTGATTTCAATAAAATCGTGTTTTTAGTCAAAATAAAGAAATTTATGGCGTTTTTTTTTTTTTTTTTTTCACATCCAACAGTTTACCAATTAAATGTGTAAGTAATAAAAAACACAGGTAAATGGATATAAAGGCCTCTGGAGACTAAGAAAATTATTCAAATATTGTAAAATATTTTAAAGTCTTATCAAGCAAGTAAATGATGACTCAAGATGAATAGTAAAGATAATGCTCAGGAGGGATTTCAGAATAAAAGCCTCGTGGATGCACGGAGGAATGATGATGACTGGACCGTTGAAGTTTAACAGTAGGAGGTCAGACATGTTTACTACTCAAATAAATGTTCTTCAGCTAAATGAATGCACCATATGATCATTTCTGTTAATACGCGCGTGCAGCCAGAACCACCAGGAAGCTTTGAAGAGATTTCTCTTCACATTCCAGCAGAACACACCCTCGTGTTTGGAGAAGCTCTGAGCAGGAATTTCCCTGAACACTGGTCCAGACCTCTGCTGCTGCTGCTGCTGCTGCTGCTGCTGCTGCTCGTCTCTGATCCTCCACCGTTTGAATCCAGTCACTTCAGATCATTCTTTCCCAGAGACTCAGATAAAAGACTCAGAAAGTTGTTGAGAAGTGTTCGTCTGTCTGTTTGTGTTTGTGTACATGACCTGCAGCCAGAGTCATACCTCGTCCTACCTGCCCCAGCATGTCCCACACACACACACACACCTGCAGGGTAAGGAGGAGGGGTTACTTAACACACACACAGTTAAAAACACACACACAGGTGCCCTCTGTGAGCTCCACCCTGCCTTTAAAAAATACCAGAGGCAAATAACCAATTGACAGTTCAGTGAGTGTTTTACAAGCATTGGCAGGGAGATGCTGACACACACCTCTCTGGCGAAGCGGCATTTTTTTTTTTGTTTTTTTTTTTTGGAGCGTGCTGAAACAGATCTCTCTTTCATGCTGAACCAGACGGACTCTGTGCACCTTTGCTCCCAGCGGTGTTTACCTCCTCTCTCTCTCTCTCTCTGCCACGTCAAATGACTGCCTGGGTGCTTGGCTCGCTCCTCTGGGAGCCTCGTGGCCGGACAGCCTGACTGTGGTCACCGCGCTCTGGGCTGGATAGGAGGACTGCTACCAGCCCTCTGCTCTGTCCTCTGTTTACCGGAGCTCTGCTGGCAGTTTGGGGAGATGTGTTCGCCTCAGAGGAGGCTGTCAGACTGAGGACGGACCTGGAGAGAGTCCACTGGAATCTGAACCTTTAGTTGTTTTTTTTATTTAACTCTGCTGGAGAATGAGTGGATTTCTTTATAGAGGAAGGTAAGAGGGTCTTCTTTTGAGTCATGGGGGTCGATTCAGTGAGAGTGTATGAACCGTGGTTTCTTTTGTGTTGGTGTCCGTTCATGAACGTATTGCGACTAAAGAAAGGCCTCCCCTCTGCACTGATAAAGTTAAAAGTCTTCTTTAGCTCTCAGTAGAAGAAGAGGGAACCTTTGTGCCGGTGTTGCATAACGACTCCCACAGCTGGTGTTCCTGGATGTTCAGCAGCTATTGGCTCAGCTGCACAGATGAATTATTCGTGCTACTGTCTTTTTTGTTTTTTAACCTCTTCAAACCTTTGAGCAGATTCCTGCATGATGTTTACACTCAAACACAAGCATCCAGATGCTTTTTATCAATTTATTTTTCCATCACAAAGAAATATTCCAGATTTAGATTTCCCCAAAGTCAAGCACGAAGGGAGTTTTAGGATCTCCTCTTCAGTCTAAAACAAACAAATGTGTCTTTGAACAAAGTGTCCCCTGCACGGCAGCAGTTTCTAAAAGAGAATGAGCTCAAAGCTATAATCTGCATTGTGGCTCGTTGCGGTGCATCGTGTTTGAACTGCACACCGTCGCTTGCAAACGTCTGGTGAGGAAATGTTAAAATGATGCAACAGTTCTCTGGAACAGTTGCTCTGGAGGACTCCTTGGGTTTTGATGTGACTCATTGCACAAAATTTATATCAAATGCCACAAACTTTTTCTTAGGGTTGTCTACATAGCAGATGTTGATCATTGGCAGCTGTACACATTGCAGCAGCTATCGTATCAGGAGGTGTTTGGATAAATGTTGATAGTAGGAGGCGACAGGAATCAGAGAAGAGAGATGGGAGCAACAGAAAGAGTAGTATGGTTCATCCTCTTAACCTCCTGAGACCTGAGCTGGGTTTAGTAGGACCTAAGAAGTATAAAAACTAAACATCATATGTGGACACGGGGATTATGTCACTGTATAATACAATAAAGCCACCAATGTGTAACAAATAATAAAACTATTTATTTCAATACCTGCAAAACAGGATGACAGACAAAAACTATTTTTTATTGTTCACATATAAAAATGTTCAAAACTATTTATTTTCATGTCTGAACATAGCTGTGCTAAAACAATAAAGTCCCAATGTCCTCAAACGAGTACTTGCTAATTAGCGACGTTGTAGCTTGTTACTATTGAGAGAATTTATTAAATTTGCGTCATTTCAAACTAGGAAAGTTAATAAGCATAAATCAACTGTAAACTTTGATGAGGTTTTGTGCCTTGTCCACTTTTGTTCCGTGATTGGCTGCAGAATGAATCTGAACATATTCAGAAACTTTCTGAATTCTCTCCAGTATGAAAATAGTTTCCCAGTTTGCTTGTTTGATCTTCACTGATTATTTTATTTTAGAGAGAGAGATCGTGTTTGCTGTGGTTCAGGCGGTAGATCAGGTTGTGCAGTAATCGTTGGTGGTTCTACACCTGAAGTTACTCCCCGTGGCATGTGAGCACCTTGCATTGTAGCTTCTGCCTCTTTGTTTGAATAGTTGACTTTAAAACCATTGTGAAGCACATTCAGTAACACTGAGGTAGAAAAGTGTTATATAGGTGCGGACCGTTCACCACGGTGATGCTTTTAAATGTAGCTGAGGATCCTTTGGTCTTTTTACGTCAGAGCTAGAAACAACAGAGAATTTATGTAAGTGTCCATCAAGAAGGAAGCAGACAAAGAAGGAAACAAGGAAGGAGGAAAGGAAGGAAGGAACCAAGGAACCATGTGTTGATATGTTTATTAAGTTCTTCTTTATTTTAGAGACAAAGCTCAGATTAACCCTGGACGCTTCCATCCTCAGAGGAAACAGGACACTGGTGAAGGAAGGAAGGAAGGAAAGTGGGAAGGAAGTGAAGTGGGAAGGGAAGAGGGAAGGAAGGAAAGTGGGAAGGAAGGAAGGGGGAGGGAAGGAAGGATGAGGGAAGGACACAAGGAAGGAAAGATAGGAGGAAAGGAATAAAGGAAGCAAGGAAGGAAGAATGGAAGGACTGTGGGAAGTAGGGAGGGAAAGAAAGATGGAAGGAAGGAAGGAAGAAGGTAAGAAAGGATACAAGGAAAGAAGAGAGGAAGGAAGGATGAAAGAAAGAAAACTATTAAGGGATGGAAGGAAGGAAGGACTGATGGAAGTAGGGAGGGAAAGAAAGATGGAAGGAAGGAAGGAAGGAAGGAAGGAAGAATGGAAGGACTGTGGGAAGTAGGGAGGGAAAGAAAGATGGAAGGAAGGAAGGAAGGAAGGAAGGAAGGAAGGAAACAAGGATGGAAGAATGGAAGGACTGTGGGAAGTAGGGAGGGAAAGAAAGATGGAAGGAAGGAAGGAAGAAGGTAAGAAAGGAAACAAGGAAAGAAGAGAGGAAGGAAGGAGGAAAGAAAGAAAACTATTAAGGGATGGAAGGAAGGAAGGCCGGACTGAAGTAGGGAGGGAAAGAAAGAAGGAAGGAAGGAAGGAACCACATGTCGATATATTTTTAACGACACAATCAAACTCCTCCTCACATTGAATCATCTCCTGAGTTGATTCTAGTTCAGATTAGTTTGTAGTTTAGTTTGGTTCTCAGCTCCAAGACCAGAATCTTTTAAAAGGCTCTCATTACTAATGAACAGACATCACTGATTCATGTGATCATTTCTTTGGTAGATCAGGTTGTGCAGTAATCGTTGGTGGTTCTACACCTGAAGTTACTCCCCGTGGCATGTGAGCACCTTGCATTGTAGCTTCTGCCTCTTTGTTTGAATAGTTGACTTTAAAACCATTGTGAAGCACATTCAGTAACACTGAGGTAGAAAAGTGTTATATAGGTGCGGACCGTTCACCACGGTGATGCTTTTAAATGCAGCTGAGGATCCTTTGGTCTTTTTACGTCAGAGCTAGAAACAACAGAGAATTTATGTAAGTGTCCATCAAGAAGGAAGCAGACAAAGAAGGAAACAAGGAAGGAAGAAAGGAAGGAAGGAACCATGTGTTGATATGTTTATTAAGTTCTTCTTTATTTTAGAGACAAAGCTCAGATTAACCCTGGAAGCTTCCATCCTCAGAGGAACCAGGACACTGGTGAAGGAAGGAAGGAAGGAAGGAAGGAAAGTGGGAAGGGAAGAGGGAAGGAAGGAAAGAGGGAGGGAAGGAAGGGGAGGAAAGAGGGAAGGAAGGAAAGAATGGAAGGACTGTGGGAAGTAGGGTAAGAAGGAAACAAGGAAAGAAGAGAGGAAGGAAGGAGGAAAGAAAACTATTAAGGGATGGAAGGAAGGAAGGAGAGTATGAATCAGGCAAGAAAGGAAACAAGGAAGGAAGAAAGGTAGGAAGGAAGGAAGGACTGATGGAAGTAGGGAGGGAAAGAAGGAAGGAAGGAAGGAAGGAAGGAACCACATGTCGATATATTTTTAACAACACAATCCCACTCCTCCTCCTCCTCCTCACATTGAATCATCTCCTGAGTTGATTCTAGTTCAGATTAGTTTCTAGTTTAGTTTGGTTCTCAGCTCCAAGACCAGAATCTTTTAAAAGGCTCTCATTACTAATGAACAGACATCACTGATTCATGTGATCATTTCTACTAGTGGTTGAATGAATGAGTTAAACTCCTCTTCCTCAGATCAGCCCTGTTGAGTAGGTGGTCTTTAATGTGACCCAGGACTCATTGTGTGTTCACACTACCAAATGAAGGAGGTCACATGTGTCCCAGACCACCTCCACATGTGGACTGACACCAGATCAGTGTTCACACCTGGACACTAGAGACCAGATCGGTGTTCACACCTGGACCTGTTTAACCTGGACACTAGAGACCAGATCGGTGTTCACACCTGGACCTGTTTAACCTGGACACTAGAGACCAGATCAGTGTTCACACCTGACGGTTTAAGATCTGGTTTGTGCTGATTTGGTGACAAACACCAACAACACATGAGAGAACAAATGTTGTTCTGACAGAAAACCACTGAAGCCTGTTGTTGGTTTGTGTTCTGGTGGTCTGCAGCCTCACAGCAGCTGAAGAGCGGTCGTCTACTCAGCTTCTACCGTCACACATCTGATCCCCCCCCCAGCTGTCACCACCTCGTCTCATTTGTTCAGACCAGTATAGATGTCATTGTTGTCCTGACACACACCTACAGTAGGTGGTCCTGCTACATGTGAATACACCGATGGTTCTGAAAGCCTTTAACTCATTACGTGGAGCTCTGCCTCATCTTCACTTCAGTCAGTAAACCAGGCTTTAACAGCTCAGCGCCATCAACTTAATCTGTCTCATTGATTATTCATGACAGGCTGAGAGGACGTGCTAATGAGGAGGAAGTCCAGCCTCCTCAACAACTTCACAAGTAAATTTAGTTACTCAAACTAAAATAAGTGCTGAGGGTTTCCTCTTCTCTCCGACCAGTTGGTGGAAGGATCTCTTTGTTTACTGGCTCTGGGTGCTGAGTGATGTCTGTGTGACTTGAAGCATGCGCTGACTCAGTTTCCACCACCAGTGTGTGAGTGTGTCTGCTGTCTCTGACATGTCAGTGGGAAGCTCCCCCCTCCCTCCCTTCAGCTCGGCTCTTGCTGGACTCCCTCTGTGGAGACTTTAGTACGTTTTCAGTGACGTGTGACGCCGACGGGGACGGCAGCAGAAGCAGGGTACAGGAGGGAGAATAGTTCATGTGCAGATATGGGACAGAATGAGGGAGTTTGGCTGATGCTGTTTTCTGTTTTCAGGCACTTGGGTGCAGACAAACGGGCCAGGCCGAGGAGCGTCGGACCTACGATGGGTAAGCTTCTCCTTAAATACTTTAAAAGTATCATGTGTGATATTTTTCCTACTAAGAGGACTCTTTCCTGGCGTGTCCATGCATGCCCCTGCATCATAAACGCCTCATCACAGCTTCCCACCCTCTGATACAAGCTCCTGTGTTGACTAACTAGCTATTTGTGGAGGCCACAGTGTGACTGCATGAATGACGCTGTGTTTAGTGTTGCTAACGGCCACCACGCCTTTTAAAGGTGTGTGCTCCCACTTCTAAAGCATCTGTGTTCAAATCCAGAGCAGGTAAAGCTGCTAATTATTTTAATAATTAATTAGGCTTTGCAGGAAGTTTTTCCTTTGCAGATCACTCAGTGGCCTTCTCTGCTGGACTAAACTTTATCAAAATCACTGACTTATCACTGCTGGAGTCAAAGAAATCTGCCTGGGCCTTCACAACCTTTAACCAATCACATTTCAAGTTGGTATTTTGAGGCCTTCTCTGATTGGACGGTCAGAGAGCCGCTCCGTTTAAAACCAAGCTATCGGTTCATGTTCATCTGTTGAGAGCTGCACACGTTGTCACAACGATAGTCCTCTGATCAGTGAGATATTTGCAGCGATCAGGCATAACTTTATGACCACCTTGCTAATATTGTGCAGGTCTCCCTTGTGGTGACTCATCAGAGAATGGACATGGGCCTTCTAAGGGTGTCCTGTGGTGACTAGCGGGGGGTCTTTGAGGGGAGGGGCCTCTGTGGATCATCCCACAGATACTTGATCAGTTTGGGATCTAGTGAATTTGGAGGCCAGGTCAACACCTTGTGCTGTTCTTCATGTTTTTTTTTTTAGTTGTTCCTAAAGTGTTTTTGTGTGCGTGTCTGTGTCAGGCTGCATCCTGCTGGGGATGGCTGCTGCCATCAAGGAGTGTCATTGCTATGGGGTGGGGGTGCCTGGTCTGGTCTAGGTGGGTGCTACATGTCTAAGTAACATCCACACCAATGAATGCCAGGTCCAGAAGTTTCCCAGCAGAACATTGAACTGTCACAAGATGGTTTAAATGTTACTGTCCCCTCCTGGCAGTGGTCATAATATTGTGGCTGATTGGTGTATATATTGTTGTTAGCTGTCTCTCTTCTTCATGCTAAGCTAGGCTAAACACGGGACAATCTAGTCCAGATGCTGAACAAACAATGTGATCCTGTGTCTTGGATCGATGGCATGAGATGAACTAATGATGGAGTGTATCTGAAGGAGCCGTGATCAGTCTCTGGGTTTACACTGATGTAATTACAGTAATATAATTAGACCAATGATTAACATCTCATCCTTAGAATTGAAACTAATTGAACCAGTTTCCCAAAATGTGAAGCTGTTGATTTCGGTCCAGATCTGCATGTGTGGTTCAGATAATGACTTGAACAGAGAGCGAGTGTCCGTGCCAACCAGGCTACAGTAAAACGTGGTGATGTGTTTGCAGCAGTGCGTCACGCTCGGCGCTGTTGTGTAACGTCTTGTACGGCGTCCCGCTGCAGTTAACTCCTCTTACCTTTACGTTACCGAGCAGCTTTTTAATAACGTTTAATGTGCTGCAATTTAAAAAGAACCGTCAGAAACATGAACGCTGCCAGAGCCGTCTTGATTACACCCCCCGGGATCTGACCTCCACCCCCTCTCTCCTCGAAGCCCATTGGCTCTGCCTCTCAAGGAATAAAACTGTTGTACAGATCCCTCCTGTGTGGAGCTTTCTGGGAACGCTCCCGGCCTTTTAGAGAGGAGAAGTTTGGCTTTGAGACGTCTTGAGGCCTCTGGCAGCGTTTCAGCTGGACCACGATGCACAGAGTCACTTCTACCAGCATGCACGGCCCACATGTATCCTGGTTTAATGTGTTTATAATGAGGAGAGGCTTGATCAGAACATCTCACAGAGTAATCCCTGTGGTGTTTAGATTGAGTCGGACGGATGGTTCTCAGTAACAGTGGAACCGTTTTACTACAGTCAGCTTTTATGAGGACATTGAGATGAGATGCATTTATTTGCGTTACACACAGTCTGCAAGTCAGACCTGTTCTGGTTTTATGGAAATGCTCCTAATCTTCTGTGAAAGTAAATATTCTGTGTTTACATGGACGCTAGCGTTCTGTTACTAATCTGAATTAAAGGCCTCAGATGTAGATGTAGATCTGGAGTAAACCTTTAATAATCTGAGCTGAGCTGGTTTCTCTCTGAGCATGTCTGCTCCACGTGGACTAAACATCAGAAACATGGAGGTAGAAAAACTACATGAACCAAGATGGAATAAATGTGGACAGAGACGATGGAGACGTGGAGACATCTTGGTCGTCTTCTAAGACTCTACACATTCAGGACATGGAGGAGGACATCCTTCTCCTCCTCCTTCTTTTCCTCATTCTTCTCTTTTTCCTCTTCTGTTTTCTCCTCTTTCTGTTTGTACCACCTCTTCTTCTTCCTCTCCTCCTTCTACTCCTCCATTTTCTTCTTCTTCTCTTGGTTCTTCATCCTTCTCTGCCTATTTCCTCTATTTTCCCTCTTCTTCTTCTTTTCTGGACAGCAACGTTGAAGACGAGGAGACATCTCGGTCGTCGTCTTCTACTCTAGTCATTCTCCTTCTATACTTTCTTCTTCTCCTTTTCGTCCTCCTGTCCTCTTTGTTCTCTTTATTCTGGTTGTCCTTCTCCTTCTCCTTCTTCCTCTTTCTTCTCCTTTTGTTCCCTTTCTTCTTTGTCTACTTCCTCTTCTTCTTTTCCTTTACTTCCTCTTCTCCTCTTTGTTCTCCTTCTTCTCCTCTTCCTCATATTCTTCTTCCTCTTCTCATTTGGTCGTGTCTTTCTTCTTCTTTTATTTCTTCTAGTTGTGTTTCTAGTTTTCCTCATATTTCTTCTTCTTTTTCTTCTGATCTGTTTCCAGTAGTTTTAATGCTCCACAGCAGTGTACGGTTCTCTGGTCATTAATGTGTTGATGTAAACACATTTATCTGATCAGATCATTTTTATTGATTGATCAGGTAGAAGACATGTTGTTCATGTAAACATCACCATCTTCTAGAAATGAACTTTCTTTACAACTAAACTCCTAAAGCAAACATCAGTTAAAGGATTTAAATCCTTTCTTGACAATTAACATATTTAGAAAGTTGCAGATTAGGAATAGATGATGAGCTGCTTTAATTTGTTTAACTGAAACTAAGCAGAACACACAACCTTTAAAAGCAAAGAAGAAGAACATCAAGTATCACAGGAAGCTCAGACTATTAGTGTTTGATCTGATCCTCATTTGTTTTTTTGTCTGTGCAGATTTCTCGTGCGGTGAAACGGACAAAGGTCCTCCAGTCCAGATGCATAGCCTCCGGGAGTTTGAACAGGTAAGAGCTTAACTGTGTGCTTTGAGCGTTTGATGGTGAAAACGCTGCTGCTGAGAGTCAGAGGAGTCCAGGCTTGTCTCTTTCTGCTGCTAATGACTGTGTAGGTGTGTCTGGTTGAGGTTGATGTGGAAACTGAAACTCGCCGTGAGTCAAAGAGTTCCCTCCTGTCGGTTTATTCACTCCTAACCTGAGGCTGCGTTGGTTGAAGCGTTCCTGCCTGGTTGTTTTCTGTCTGCAGCATCAGACCAGAGTGGATTTGTTGTGGCAAGAATCTGAACAGCTACAAGTTTTCATCCACTTTAGATGCACAATGTGAATTTTCTGGTGCAGTCAGTGCGCTGTAGTTGTTTCTCTCTTCATGATGTCCTTCCATCCACGCTGGTGTTCTGATCAATTCTGCTTCCCCTCCGATGTCTCCTCGCTCTGACTTTGCTCTGCAGACTGGACAGAGGGAACAACTTATGCAACTTTTCCGCAACCCTCTTCCAGGTGGATTCATTAGGTGACATTTCACATGCACTCATCCACTGCTCTGTGATTACTGTTTCCTGCAGGCTTTTACTTCCAACAGTCAGACGAGCATTTCTCTCCAATCTTCTCTGGTTTGCAGCTGGAACTGAGCCATCAAGTTGTTCTTCAGTCATTTAACGTTCAAAGAAAATCAGTGTCTGCAGGTTGGTTGTCTCAGTGTGGATCCAACCTGCAAAACACGTCAATAACCTCACACAGCCGCTTCCACGTCTACCGTCTGCATCCGCACAAAGAGATGCATGAATAAATGAAAGGAGGCCTAGCTGCATGTGTAGACTTATTTTTAGAGCGTTCTGTATGAAACGTCTGAGGAGACGAGAGGTGCAGCTTTCCTCTGGTTCTGAGCCAGACTAATGGATTCTGGGAGCTCTGCCAGGTGCATTATGGGTCTGATATAATTCTGGAGGTGCTCGCTGCAATCACCCTGTTCCCCTGTTCAGTGAAGGGCAGAGCTATGGATGAGAGGGTGAGGGACGGGCGGGCGGGGGGGGGGGGGGGGGGGGGGTAAAGTGGAGTTTTGGCTTCGCTGGAGAAAAAAGCTCAAATTAAATCTGATCAGAGCCACAAAGAGTCTGAAAACATTCACGTCCTTCACCTAAAGAATGTTTCTGGGAGACGGGAACATATTTTAAACTTTTTGCAAACCTGTGCATGTGTCACAGTTTCATGGGTTCACATGAGGAGGGGCTGGATCTGAATGAGACCGGATGAGACTGGATCTGAATGAGTCTGGATCTAATGAAACTGGATCTGAATGAGACTGGATCTGAATGAGTCTGGATCTAATGAAACTGGATCTGAATGAGACTGGATCTGAATGAGCATAAACAAACTCTGAACTTTGAACTTGAAGTTTCTTCTTTTTAAAATGAGACGGAGCAACTCAACATGTTTCATAGCGTAGAGACCTGTAGCACAGAGGAAACTGAATCAGGATCAGTTCCCAACGGAAGAACTCTTTCTTTCTTTCTTTCTTCCTCCCTTTCTTCCTTCTATACTTCCTTCCTCCCCTCCATACTGCTTTAATATGTTCCTTCTATTCTTTCTTCCCTCTTTCCTACCATTACTTTTTCCTTCCTTCCTTCCTTCCTTCCTTTCTTCCTTCCTTTCCATTTTCCTTCTATATTTCCCTCATACTTCCTTCCTCCCATCCTTACTATTTCCTTCCTTCTTTCCTTCCTTCCTTCCTTCATTCTCTACTTCGTTCCCTCTTTCTATACTTCCTTCCCTCCTTCCTTTGTTCCTTCCATCCTTTCCTCTTTCCTTCCTTCTATACTTCCTTACTTCTTTCATATCTTTCTTATATTCTTCCTTCCCTCTTTCCTACCTTTAGTATTTCCGTCCTTCCCTCCCTCTTTTCCTCTTTCTCTCTATACTTCCTCCCTTCCTACATTCAGTACACATTAAGCCCCGCCCACAAACGACCTGATTGGTCCGTCAGATCTTTCCTGGAGCAGAATCGGTTCCCAACTGAGAGACTCCAGATAAACTTTGAAGTTTGTCTTCTTAGTGCGTTGACAAGGATTGATTATGACGTGTTGGCTCGCTGCACTGGAGCAAAACATCGGGATTCTTAGCGATCCAGATGATGAAAGACTTTCAAACATCTGCCTCTGCAAAGATGAAACGAAATGTTTCATATCTGTGTTTCCAGACGAGTTCCCACGTCACTAAGACTCCTTTTGTTTATTGCACTGGATGATTGTGAAGCAAATGTTCCTCCTCTGTTGTATCTAACCCTTTGTCCCGTGAGAATGTGTGGAACAATATAAGAGGTTAAACGGTATTTTGTCAGAGCTGTTCGAGTCAGAACCGTGAACAGAAACGCAGCACACAACTGTGAAAGTCTCTTCACAGCGTGACCCTTTCAGAAAGTGATTTATCTGATTTCCATCTGCAGCCCGAAGTATTTACAGTTCAGACTCTCAACAAACGGAAACAACTGATTTTCAGCATCGAGCAGAGACGTAACAGTCAGGGTCTTGTCTGAAAAATTTTCACTTTCTGACGGAGAACGTTAAAGTTTGTTGACCTTCCTCTGCCACCGCTGCTCTACGTTAAGTTCTCCTGACAGTGGCAGCGTTTCGCCGGCCCTCTCATCTTAATGGAGCCGTCTGGATTATTGAATCCAGGTTACGGCTGGATGTGTGCGAAGAAATTTAAAGAAATCAACCCTCCCGCCGGCTGGTTTGAAGAAACGTGAACCTGCCAGAGCAGCGCTTGTGACTGTCAAACATCCACGCTCTGGATCCTGAGGTTCTCAAAAAGAAAAAAGGAAAGAAAATGCTCCAATCAAAAGGCTCCTTTTCTTCTCAAATGGCCTTTATTAGTCCACGGGAGAAATTGAAAGCACATGGCCGCCTATAAATGTGAATTCAAACCGACCACGGAGACACTTAGATTGATAGAAGCAGGGGGAGGATTGCATATAATCTTGGCCATTAAAACCTCAGGACAAATTAGGGTAGTTAATCTGTTATTTCGCCCTCAGCCTCAGCGTGCACTTCTAAAAAAGCCACATATGCTACGAAAAGGTCTGTCAGAGATGGATTACCATTTCCAGAGTGGCAGTAATGGAGCGTTACTCCGGTGCTGAACGAGGACCAAAACTCAGACGAACCCGATCCTCCAGCTGACGGCAGGACTGGGATTAGATCGCCTGGTTTCTTTTAATTCCTCTTATCTCCAGAGTCTCTCTCATCGCCTCCTCTCTTCTCCCTGTCTGCTAGTTTTTATTGTGGCGTATGAAAATAGGTCAGAATATTGTGTGTGTTCAGCCCTCCAGCTGTTGGCTCTGATTCACTACTTTATGTAGCTGGTATCTTCTGCTCTGCTGGGTAACGCCATCAATCAGAAACAAAAGAGGAACCACGTAAGAAAACAGTTATGATTAATAATGATTATAAAATAGCATCAAATATAAAACGCTGGCATTTTCAAAGTGGTACGAGATGCTGAGAGGAGCTCAGCTGCTTCCTGTGAGGTATTTGTTTGTGTCACAGTGTTGAGTTCTGGACTTTCTGTTTGTTTGTTTTTAAAATCATTTGATTTCCATTTTAATAACCAAAAAATGCAAAACAAGTAAATTTACCGTTGGTCATTTAATCTATAAAAAAATTAAAAACCAGAAAGGGAACTAAAGGAGAAACCAGTGGATATTTAATTCACATAATAGCAGAAGAAGAAGAGCAGGAGGAGGAGGAGGAAGAAGAAAAAGAAAGATGAAGTAGAGTAGGAAGAAGAGGACGAAGAAGAGTAGGAGGAAGAGGAAGAATAAGAGTAGGAGGAAGAGGAAGAAGAAGAGTAGGAAGAGGAAGAAGTAGAGTAGGAGGAAGAGTATAGGATGAGGTGGAAGAAGTGTAGGAGGAGGAGCAGGAGGAAGAGAAAAGGAAGAAGAAGAAGAGTAGGAGGAAGAAGAACAGTAGGAAGAAGAAGAAGAGTAGGAGGAATAGGAAGAAGAAGAGTAGAAAGAGGAGGAGGAAGAAGAGGAAGGAGAAGAAGAAGAGTAGGAGGAAGAGGAAGAAGAAGAAGAGTAGGAAGAGGAGCAGGAAGAAGAGGAAGGAGAAGAGTAGGAAGAGGAGCAGGAAGAAGAGGAAGAAGAAGAAGAGGAGGAGAAAGAGGAGGAGAAAGAGTAGGAGAAAGAGGAAGAAGTGTAGGAAGAAGAGGAGGAGGAAGAGGAAGAAGAAGTGTAGGAAGAAGTGGTCCTTAGAGTGGTCATTAGAGGAACTGTAACTCTTTGGTTCTTCCTTGTTTTCTCTGAACGTCATTGTTTTAAAAAGGCTTTTAGGCTTTAAAACACGACTCCTATCAGGGAACAAGGATTCGGTTCTGTCATATCCACAAATGTTCTGCCAAAACAATAAAAATCAAAGCTCACACATCTGACTGTAATGCACTGATTGAGAGAATCCTTCATAAATATAACCCCTTGTTATCCAGAGAACAGGAAATGGACTCCTGCAGCCTCCTGTCAGAACAAAACGTCTCAGGACTGGTCTCGTTTCAGGAAACGCCGTCTATATCCACATAAGTTCAGAGATATTGGAAAAACTGATGCAGATTTCCACCGTTGAGTTTTCTTATGTCTCCCGCTGAGAATAGATATTGATGCCAGCCTGTCTGTCTGTCTGTCTGCAGCCTCGCTGACCTACACTGCAAAAAAACCTGGAGTCAGATCAGAGTTTGACTTATTTATCTGATGAAAACGGTGAAAATAAGAGGCATAAGTGACTCAGTAAACCGCTTTAGAATCAGTAAATTATTGCTGTTCACATCTGTCCTTGTCTTTGCAATCACCACCAACGCTGCAACCTCTGCTACGTCCTTCATTTGATAAAGAGTGAACTCTGTGCAAGACAAAAAAGGAAATGCATTCACGTGTACACTTCAGGGTCTGAGTACCTTTTGGTAATTCAAGTTTGGTTTTAGACTCTAAATAAAAAATAAATATATAAAAGTCAATTTTTAATTTAAAAAGCAAAAAACTCTAAGCATGTAAATTAAATTTTGTCCTTTTAATACAGGACAAAAAAAAACAAAAACAGAAAGAGAACTAAAGAAGAAAACACAAGTAATTTAATTCATATGATGATGAAGAAGTAATTTACAGCCGTCATAGATCTTGTGTTGATTGCTGCAAATTCATAGGTTACTTCCTGTTTCATTAAAGGAAAATATGTCTTAATTTACATTTCGGACTTCTTGCACTTTTATTTTTTAAATCACGCTCGTAGAAAGAAAATGATGTCTAATAACCAGTGGTGGGCCATGTATTTCAATGACCTCCAGCCTCATCAAAACACCTCTTAATACGAAACCATCAACATCGTACAGATACACAATAAAACAGGACGTAGCATCATAGACAGGTATCTCATATAGAGAGATGAATGTCATTACTAAAGAAAGAAACTCACTTAGAACAATTCATAAAGTCTCCTCTCACTCTCTGCAGCCACCAGCGCCACATACTTCAAATCCAGCAGAAGCATCAATGTCGACCCAATAAAATGACAAAAATATACATAACAGATGTAAATATAATTAATTTAACTCACCAGAACTTTAGAAACTATTCAGAGTTCTCCTCAGAGCCTGTCAACCAAGGGTAGCGCTCATAGTTGCTGACCTGAAAGTTTCCCCGGCTGGGTCAGGCTAGCTAGCTCCAGGGTTGTTCGGCCTTTTTCTCACAATATCCAGCTTTTCATTCAAAGTCCGCCGTGAAAATGTCTTTCTAAGAAGATCTGCCACCAAATGGATAGCCTCTCCTCCTTCCTCCATGGTGGCTTCATCAAATAGCTATCAAAACGTTAGCGTTGTGCAGCTAGCAACAGATGAACATGAACCGCTAGCTTAGCTTAAACGGAGTGGCTCTCTGACCGTCCAATCAGAGGACGGTAAAACGCTGACGCTACCGTAGGCTACAGAGAAGGACTAAGAATACCAACTAGAAATGTGATTGGTTAAAGGAACAGCTCCATTACAATGTGTTTCAGGTTTAATTGTGAAGGCCCAGCAACATGATGATGAAATATGATTGGATAAAAGCTTTAATGCTAAGCTACACTGACAGAAGCACCACAGCTGAGAGACAGACAAGACAGAACATGAAAAGAATAAACTACTGGAATAATTTAATAAGATTAATGGGAAGATATTAAAATGTCAGTGATTTTGATAAAAGTTTAGTCCAGCAGAGAAGGATTTACTGGCCCTGACGGAACCACCACTGCTAATAACTTTCTCTTTTTTTAGTTTTAAAATTAAAAATCAAACAATGTTTTCGTTTCTGGTTTTAAAAGCAAACTTTTAATACCAAAAAAAGAAATAATGCACAGACCCATACGTTTCTTCACACAGAGGTTTGGATGCAGCAGTAAAACGTAGAGAGAATACATCTATTTATTTTTTGCAGCGTATCCGGTGGACGAGCTGATGGGCGTTAATGGACGCGCTGACAGTCATGGAGTCGGTTTTCACCGCAGCAGCACTCAGACGAGCTGCAGGTCGATACTCATGAGCTCAGCTTCCAGCTCAGCTTCCAGCTCAGCCAGGCAGCAGCAGCAGCAGCAGATCCACTCACAAATGCTCTGAATGGACAGTTTGTCTTCTGTCAATAAGACGACCAAGACAACGGCTGCTTCACTTCACAATTAGCTCTAAATTCTTTGGTATGTGCAACGCTGCTCTAGTCAGACGTCACATGATGGTGAGCTCATCAATAACCTGCACAGCCTCTAGAAACATCAGCGTCATCTATATATATATACATGAGACTTGATACCGTCTGGAATCCTCGTTGTTTTATTTGAAGCTTTAGTTTCACTGCAAAACTTCAAAAGATGAATTTACCCTTTTTTTGTTGGTATTTTAGCATCAGTCTGGTTTATATTACAGATGTTCTGATGTTCTGACATCACAAGGTCAAGATGAATGTGTCCATGTTTATGAGCATCTGTCTCAGTTTCATCACTAGAGCTTCATGTCCAGACGAACTGCATCCTTGTTCCTGATGGTTGTCTTCAAGATTCAAGAAGTTTATTGTCACGTACGAAGCTAAAGTTACGCTGAGCAATGAAATGAAACCAAACAACTCAACTAAAATTAAGCATAGATAGATAAATAAATAAATGAGGCAGTAAGAGTTTGAGGTGCAACTTTCAAAATGTGCAAATATAGTTTAGGTTGTTCAAACGTGCAAAAGTCGCCCCGTCCCCTTTTAGATGTGCATTTAGATTTTGAGTCAAAGTTCACTTCAGGACTGAATATATCCTCATTAGAAGAGCTGTAGCCATCCACTGATGATGATGATGATGATGATGATGGCAGCAGAGCGTCTGGTATCAGTAGATAACTACATATCACATTCTGAGTAGATCATTTTAATAAGATAAATCTATTCTTTGTGTCTTTTTGAAGCCAGACCAACTTCACTTCCTCCCTGACGTTTTCTTATTATCCCGCTTTTCACCGTTCAGACAAAACTGGGGGCATGCAACACACAATGCACCCTGGGTAATGTAGTTTAACTAGTATGAATGAACAGGAGAGGGTACAGAGTGCTTGTGGTGCACCAGCATGCACCAACAACGCATCTAATGCACTTAAAGGACACAGTGACATGCTTAAATGCAGATGAGTCTGCTCTATTTGAAGGAGAAGAAGAAGAAGAAGAAAGCAAGTCTGGAAGCAAACAAAGATGGCAGGTTCACTGTGTCCTCAAAAGCTCCTTTTGTTGTTTGTTTTCTTTGAGGAGCCAGAGAATCTAAATCCACATGAAGCTTTTCAGTTTGAGATGTGAATATTTGTGAATATTGTTTGGTGAAGTTGTGTTTTGAGTTACCAAAGACACACAGGAGGCCTGGGTTCAATCTCTGGGTGTTAGAGCAACAATGAGGCTTCATGAGGAGAGGCCACCGTGGCTCAAATCCTTCTGCCTCCTCTCAGAGCTCATTTTAATTCCGTTAAACCAGATCCCTCAGAGGAATCGCTGATGAAAAACTCCGGCACCGCAGACCATGTTTACCCACATAAAGATGTCAGCAGCATCTCTGTGGACCCCCAGCTCCAGACGGGGCTCCGGCACCGTGCTGCACTAGCGCCACCACCTGGGGCAGAAACAGACGCCGCTAGCCGAGCGCGCCGCTACGCTGGTTGTCCGAGCTCGGCTGTTAATTGATCCCAGGCGTGTGCAGTAAATTTGTGCTCCTCTCCGTCGGGTCAGAGCCGACATATTGACTTGATCACAGCGTCGGTCATGGATGATAATTGTTAAGTTAAAGTGTGCAGTAATCTGCTCCCTACATGCTCCCAGCGCTAACACACCGTCCGTCTGACGGCCTGACAGACGCTACGTGTCTTTTATTTCTGACAACCTGGTGTTTTATTAAGTTCCTCCAGAGCATGTGGGGGATCTCTTAGTTTTAGTTTTATCTTGTGCAGCCTGAACACAGCGTAGGGTTTTCCTCTGACGTGTGTGTGTTTGCGTATGAAAGCTTATGTGCGTGCCCATGTTTGATGTGTTTGATTTACAGAAAGCCTCTTTGTGTGTTATTCTGTTATTTAGAAAGTATTTATGTGTTTGAACATCTGCCCTCCGAGTCCACACATCATATGGAAACGGTTACAAACAAAAAGAAAAATGCAGAAAAAGCACTTTTTATGAATCGGTCTTGTACTTAGTGGCAGGCCCCGGATCCTGCAATTACCCCGCCGGCTCAGGCAGCCTTTAATGCTGGAGGCTCAGAGGGGCAGGGAGACCGCAGCGTGGATGCCCTCGCTGCAGATCCCACCAATCACCTCCAGAGGAACGAGGCTGCAGCAGAGAGGACGGTACGACTGAAACCACCATTCATGGCAGCTTGTTCAGCAAAAGACAACAAACATGTGGAGTGTGGGAGCTGGTTTAATCAGCACTCAGACAAACGGGGACGCTTACATTCTCTTTTAACTTCCAACAAGTGGTTTTAGTGTCTGCTTGTTTGTTGTTTAAAGGGTTTGATGTTTTATCGACTCACCTCAGGTTCTTGTGTCTGATTGGCTCAAAGTCTCTGGTTGATCTAAGGAAAGAGGAGTGTCCTGCTGTAAATACCTGTGTTCACACCTGGTGTCAAAGTTTCATGCTCCGGATGCAAATAAGATATAAGAAAGGAAGGAAGGAAGGAAGGAAAGTAGGGAGCAGGCAAGAAAGGAAACAAGGAAGGAAGGAAGTACTGAGGGAAGTAGAGAGGGAAAGAGGGAAGGAAGGAAGAACGGAGGGAAGGAAAGAAGGAAGGAAGGAGGAATGGAGGGAAGGAAGGAAGGAAGGAAGGAGGAAAGGACGGAAGGATGGAAGGAGGAAATATAGAAAGGAAAGATAGAAGGGAGGGAATAAGGAATGAAGGAAGCAGGCAAGAAGGGAAATACGGAGGGAAGTTGGGAGGGAAAGAAAGATGGAACGAAGGAAGGAAGGAAGGTGGGAAGGGAGGGAGGGAGGGAGGAAAGGAAAGGAAGAAGAAGGGAAGGAAGAACGCAGGGAAGGAAACAAGGAAGGAAGGAGGAAAGAAAGGAAGGAAAGGAGGAGGGAAGGAAACAAGGAAAGTAAGAGGGAAGGAAAGATAGAAAGGGAAAGGAAAGGGAGGGAATAAGGAAGGAAGAAAGGAAGAAAGTAGAGAGCAGGCAAGAAAGAAAACAAGGAAGAAAGAAAGAGAGGAATGAAGGAAGTACTGAGGTAAGTAGGAAGGAAGGAAGGAAGGAAGGAAGGAACCACATATCGCTATGTTTTTAAAGACACAATCCCACTCCTCCTCCTCCTCGTCATACTGAATCATCTCCTGAGTTGATTCTAGTTCAGATCAGTTTCTAGTTTAGTTTGGTTCTCAGCTCCAAGACCAGAATCTTTTAAAAGGCTCTCATTACTAATGAACAGACATCACTGATTCATGTGATCATTTCTACTAGTGGTTGAATGAAGGAGTTAAACTCCTCTTCCTCAGATCAGCCCTGTTGAGTAGGTGGTCTTTAATGTGACCCAGGACTCATTGTGTGTTCACACTACCAAAGGAAGGAGGTCACATGTGTCCCAGACCACCCCCACATGTGGACTGACACCAGATCAGTGTTCACACCTGGACCAGATCTTGTCCTGTTATCATTTCTATCTCCTTGGTTAGTGTCGTGTCTGTCAGGTCTCAGTCTTTGGTTTAGTCTCTCTCCTTTCTCAGATTTAATTTTTCTCTATTTCTTTCTAACGTAGGTAGCAGCCCACCTGGGAGAGAGCAGGGATGAAGCCCTCAGACCTCCAGAATAATGCGTTTAATGTGAACCAAGCAGAGGATGTGTTGAGTTTACTCGAGAAAAATAACAAAACGGAAGCAATTAAGTGATAAATGAAACCAGAGGAGGGAATTATTTCTGAGGAAATCTCTTTTTACAGTAGAGCGATCCAGACAGCGTGTAATTAGAAAAGTGTGATTCATCAGAGAGCGATAACACGGGTTCACTAGAAGAAATATTTGATTTTTTTATAGCCTTTCTTTCTTTTAGGAAAATAAACAGATGAGAAAGAATCAGATTAAATTAATTTTATCTGATTGACGTCAATCAAAGCCCAAGTGTTTTGTGCATTGGTGTAAATGTACTGATGGTTACGGTCAAGATTAAAACCAGACACGTTCTCAGATCAGACCAGACCAGGGGGGTTTGACTCGGAGGGAGTTGGACTGAACGTTTTAAAGGGTCAAAGGATCTAAAGATGTGTCTGCTGCATGGCTGCATGGCTGCATGGCTGCAGTCTGAGGACAGGACCGACAGGACAGATGTCCCCGTCCCCTCCTCGTCACTGTCACCTTTATATTTAGAGCCGGAAACATCAACATGGATATTATTACTATTATTATTTTTTACAACTTTCCTTTTGTTTCTTTTTTTAGCCGTCCGTCACCGTCGGCGGCTCGGCATGTTTCCCATCATCCTCGGTGCCGTTGTAGCTTATTCCTGACGTCCTGACGGATGGTCTCCATTTGTTCTTATTTTATAGAGTTTCTCTGCGGCCTGCTAATGGTCTGATCTGAGAGTAATCAAAGCCAGCGCTTCATCTCCTCTCTCTCTCTCTCTCTCTGTTTCTCTCAGATACATTCTACAGATTCTCGCTTTGTCTCTTCCTCCTCCTCCTCCTCCTCCTCCTCCCCCCTCCTCCCCCTCTCATCCTCTCTCTCTTTAAACCTCGTTCTTTCTCTCGGTTCTCGGTTATAAAAGGTTGTGAAAGAGCGACATGTGCAGAGCAGACCTCGGGAAACAGACAAACTTCTTCTTTCTTTCTTTTTTTTGTACCTCCCCTTCTCCTCCCCTCCCCTCCCCTCCCCTCCCCTCCCCTCCTCTCACATACCAGAGAAAACTCACTCACTTGCCAAAGAAAAGGGGAGGAAAAATTTATGTTTGAAAAAGAAAAACCTGAACTTGGAAGCGGCCTCCACGCCCATGTGTCATCATTTATCTCCGGTGCAGGGTTCCTGGAATCAGCGCATTAGAATGAGGTGTTGAAACTGAAGGTTTTGCTGTTGTGCTTCAGAGACAGGTGCTTTCTGGTTAAACCCTCCGACTTATCTGTGATTGAAGGAGCCTTTAAACGGAGTAATTGCTAACAGAGAGAGAAGGAGAAGACCAGGAGCGCAGAGAGAGACTCCTGACTTTCACCAGTCGCTCGCTTTCCTATTTGAAATCGTCCCACTTGTCTCTTTTAGTCTCACACTCCTCCGTCTCTGAGCCTCTGTTTCTCCTTAACACCCTCCCAGTTGTTCTCGTGTTGTCTTCCACTGACAGCCCCGGCAGCGTTTCGGGACTTTAAGCCCCTCTCGGCGTCTTGGTTTCATTCGGGACATGTTCTCAGACCTGATTAGATTTTCGAGCAGCCTCGTTTTCCTGTTCGACACGACTCGGGACTCGTGTATCTGAGACGGGATCCTGATTTATCGTACCCCTCTGACGGATCCACAGAGAGCGATTAAAAACACACACCGTCCTCTCACTGCAGCGTCTAATGTGGATTCATCTGCTACAGAGAGGAGTCCCTCCAATGCTCCACTATTTTAAATATTGAAAGATATTAACTGTTATTAAATGTTTTCATCTGGAACTAATGCACATGAGGTTTTTCTTATTTAACGTTTCCTAAACCGAAGCCTCAGAGAGTCCATTAAACGGCCGTAACCCGTGTTTTAAAACATGTCAGGAGTTCTTCTCTCTGCCGTCTAACAGCTCAGCGCTGAGTGCCTTCTCCTCCCTGTGAAAATATTTTCTCTCGCCAGCGAAACATTAGAAATGAACCATCAAATCCTGCACAGGAGAACCTGCTGATCTGATTCCACCCACGCTGGGCGAGGCCGAGCCGAGCCGGGCTGAGCTGAGCCGGGCTTCTTCCCCCTGCCTGCCTCTGTTACACAACTAATGGAAGCCTTTACGGCCTCCACCGGCAGTTTACACAAACACGTTTCAGTGCCACATTTACAGAAGAGCTGTGGGACGTTCTCCAAGACGTCTGGAACAACAAACCTGACAATTACCTTAAAAAAACAGTGTGTGTGTGAGTGGAGCCTCTTTGTGTTTACTGCACCTTTTATTCATTCCTGACTTCACCACCATCAGGGAGCATGGAGGAGGAAACTTACAGGACATTTATACATGAAACCGTTCTAGACGAGTGTAACGTCACTTTAAATCCACTTTTTTTAACATCTCATGTTTCTCATTAAATTTAAAAATAAGCTTCTGCAGATTTGGACGAAGCTCGTTAGCTCAGATTCTGTTTTGGCTCGTGGCCTTCATCTAAACGTTGACATAATTTATAATTTTCTAATGAAGTTCACACTGATTTTAAATATGCAATGAAATATGCAACGGCTGCACCGTTACATTGACTGGATCTGTACAAACCTCAGTTTGTGGTCAGAGTCTGGTGCAATGAAAGAAACTGTTTGGGCTCTGGATAATTCCCGGAGACAATTCAGCTTGTGTATAAGGGGCAAGTGGAAAAACAGTGTGAAGGAATGATTTGTTGGAGCAGAAGATAAACTGAGGATGTCACTGTTAAACCGTTCTAGATGAGTGTAACTTCACTTTAAATCCATTTTTCAAGATCTCACGTTTCTAATTAAAATTAAAAACAAGCTTCTGCAGCTTTAGCTCGTTAGCTCAGAGTCTTTTGTAAGTGCAGCCGTCGTGTTTTGGCTCGTGGCCTTCATCTAAACGTTGACAGAATTTATCATTTTTATTTTTAATCTAATGAAGTTCACACTGATTTTAAACATGCAATGATTTTTTTATGGCTGCACCGCTACAACAAGTTTGTGGTCAGAGTTTGGTGCAATGAAAGAAACCGTTTGGGCTCTAGATAATTCCTGGAGTCAATTCATAAAAAGTCTGACTGGACAATGAGCGGGAAGGAATAATTTGCCGGAGCAGTAGCTGCAGCAGAAGATGCACTGAGGACCTCACTGTTAAACTGTTATGTGTAACGTCACTTTAAATCCATTTTTCATGATCTCATGTTTCTTATTAAAATTAAACATAAGCTTTTACAGATTTAGACGATGCTCGTTAGCTCAGACTCTTTTGTAAGTGCGAGTGATGAGTGTAAAAAGGAACAACAGAAATTGACCTGGAGCAGTTTCCTAGGATCAGACTGAACTATTGTAGTAAAGTGTTGGATGTAAAAGAAAAACAAACTAAAACGCTGTGTGGAAAATTGGAGAAAGCTCCTCATTCTGGGAAGTTGGAGCCGTGGAAAGTTGACCTTTTGGAGATAGCAGGTTTCTGCAGGGCACAGACGATTGGCAGGTAACTAACGGGCCCAGAAGGCTGAGCGTAGCCTGGCTGGGATCAGAGCGGCCCGGCCTGCGCCAGCGCTGTTGAGTAATGCTGTTAGTAAATACCAGGCCAATTACTGCTAACGAGGCCCTAATTGGAACCAGATGAACATTTATTGAATTTGTCAGAGAAAGGTAGAGGGGAGATAGCTAATGAAGTGCAGCCGCAGCGCCGGGCCAAGCCGCCGGGAGGGGAGGGGAGGGGAGGGAGGGAGGCAGGGGGGAATGTTTAATTCACCTGGCAGTGCCACAATGTTTTCCCATGTTTGTGGTTTTCTCCTCATTTAATACATTCGAACAAAAAGGAGTGAGTCAAACGAGGAAAAAAAGAAAAACACGGCGTGCCAGCTAGAAACGCTTTTCATTTAAACGTCAGCGCGAAGGAGCTGGAGACGCTGGGAGACGAGCAAATATTCTGCAAACCCTGAAATCTGAAACATTTAAAGTCTTCACACGACTCGAAGCCACAGGACGATGAAGTCCTGACGTCCCATCTGTCCTCACAGTAATTAGATGTTTGGATGCTTCACACAGAGACAGGGCAGAGGAGGGACTCGTGTAACGTGGGACAGAAACAAAAAAGAAAAGCAGTGACATGACTTTTTAAAGTTTGGTGAGAAGATGAATCAGTTACAGCATGGACTCAGTCAGGTGGAGCTTCTGGTTCAGTTCAACTTTATCACCTCTACTTCTGTGTGATGAAACATAAACTGTAAATATTAAAATCTTCTTGCACGTCTTCTAATCAGACATTCATCATGAACGTCCTGCAGCTCAGGAGAGTAAAAGAAAAACACGAATGCTGCAGCTGAGAATGAAACGAGAGCAACGTGCTCAGAGTGTTTGAGGTTTGCTCCTCATCAGTGTTTGGAAAGAAGTTTTTAGTTTTTTCTTTGCTTTTTATTAACTTGTCAGATGAAATAATCTGACGTTGTACACGCTTCATTTACAGATTGACTTCACTATTATTCCTAACACATGTGTTGCTGGATTAACGAGGACAGTTTCTTCATTTGCTCGTGTTTTCCTCAGTGTGTTGAGCTCTGTTGCAGAAATACTCTGATAATAAAACACACAGATGTGTATTTGATACTATAGTCGTATATTTGTTGTAGTTTTTTCCTAATAATTCATTTACTGCTGATTTTTACTTGTTCTGATTTATCTTCAGGACGTGTTTCTGCAGCACTAATGACTTTAACCTTTGCCCTCATTCGTTGCTCTTCCATCCTCATCTCTTGCTCCCTCCTCCTCCTCCTCCTCCTCCTCATCTTGCCTTCATCGCGTCATCCCTTCCTCCTCCTAACCCCGTCCTCCCCTCCACCTCCACCTCCACCTCCAGCTCCACCCCTCTGCTCCTTTGTCTCATTACACAGTCACTCCTCATCCTCGCCAACTGATGGTTGAGTGCAGCGAGGCCCTCGGGCTCCGCTCCACGGCCCTTTGATTTCCATCCACAGACAACACAAAGCAGGACACACGTCCAGTGCACGCACACATGCACATACTGTTCTTTGAATATACGTTGACGTGCACACAGTCTGTGCAGTAGAGGAGTCCATCCATGCATGCACCACCATCCTATCGGACGAAAGAGTCAGACTTGAAGGAATGAAATAACGAGATAGATGTTTGTGGCATGTGCAGTATATAAGGATATTAAAATGTAAGGCAAAACAAAAACCAGTGCATGCACACACGTAGTCTGTACAGTAGAGGAGTCCATCCATGCATGCATGACAACTCTCGATAGAGTGACGTGTGAAGAGGTTTTAGTCCTTATTTTATTCCTGGGCTTCATGAGAAGGTTTAATATCTTGCACAAAAAAACAAAAACAAACGACACATTGCAGACGACGTTCTATCACGTTTTAGTTCAAATGTGCAGATTTTGAGAGATCAGACACTAAATAAAATGAATATTTCACTCCTCATCCAATAACTAAATGAATAAAGTGAATTAACAGCAGGTTTTGACTGTGAGTCTGCACAGCTCCAGGTCTTTCAGCTCATATACAGACTATAATGATGTATTTTTTATATGCATCACTCAGAAATCATAAATCTGTCTGAACGTCTAAACATTGCAGGACGCGTGTTTTTATCATTTTAGTTTTTTTGTTCATCAGTTTCGTTTTCCAGCTCAGAGCAGAGTTTCTAAACGTCTGACACTAACTCTCGGTAACATCGCCACCTCATGGACACGTAGCGCAGAGACACAGAGTAGAGCACTTGTATATTATTGGACCGCGGAGACGTCTAGCCGTCCTCCGCGGCTGTGATACACGTCAAAGTGTTGGTGTTTGTGCATTTAGACTTTTTGAAGCTGCATGAATTCATTCTTAAACACACTCCTGCTCTTGTTTGTCAGCTGGGCTTCATTCACAAAACGTGGCTCCGCCGCTGCCGGCAGCGCTTCCTCTGCTTTCTATTTGAGGAAGAAAGTAAAACAAAAAAAAAAAAAGAAAAAGAAAAAAGAAAGAACCACTAACTTTGTTCTGAAGGCCTGCGTTTGTTTTCTCAGATCTGTCTGCTCTCTCTCTCCTCGTTGGGCTAAAATGAATCCAAGCGGAGAGCCTGAGACTCAGGGACAGATTGGGTTACACTACTTCCCAGAGACAAGAGTGGCCTATATGGGAGGGTCGGCCATGACAGTTGGCAGTTGCTTCGCTCCGGGCTGAACTCGATACCATAATTTAGATCTGCCATAAACACACAGAAATGAGACCCAGGCCTGCGCTCCCTCTGAAATATAACCATGGGAAACCGGGGCATGTTGGCCGCTGCAGCTCGGCCCCGACGCTAACATGAAATCTGCGTTCTTATGATTAGATGTCATGTGTTTATCATTGCTTACACAAACCGATGGAAAGTATTCGCTGGGCCTCGCCCACGCCGCCTCCATGTGTGCAGCTCATGAACAGGTATTAGGTTCTGCTCGGGCCGCGGTTTTGGTAACGACTCGCTGTTTAGACGTGCAGATGGTGCCGAGCCGCCCCGGTTGGCCTTGTTGTCTGCGTAGCCTCGCGCTGGCGTTGATCTGAAGATAAATGAATTGTCATAATCGTTGTTTTCAGGCGAGCGCCGTGTCCGAGTGTGTTGACGTCTCCTGATTAGCTCTGGCGCGGCCGGAGAGCGGGGAGGAGGGTTTGAGGAGGATTAGCTTAGCCCGATGGTTTCCTGTCAGACCTGCAGAAAGCAAGTGTTTCCAGTCTGAGGGCCAACAGTCAGCGAACACATGCGGGGCCTGATAAATGTTTGTGGAGGAAACCGTTCTGCCAGGCCTCGCTGTTGAGGAGCCAACGCTGAGGCCGACCGCTAAGAATAAGATTATGATTCCTTTTATTGTCGTCACATAAATTATCATTCAGGTGCACGGCCTGAAAAGAAAACTAGAAAACTAGGGAATCGTTTTAAAGAAAGTCTGTTGCTCATGTTTGTCACGATGAACCAGAATCAGAACTTTGTTAATCCTTCAAGGAAATAGTTTTGTTGCTGTTGCAAAGGAGACAAATATAATAAAAAATAAAAATAACATGTAAGATGCATGAAAGTAGGTTTCCTGTTTTATTTTGAAAAGATACCGGCTCGTGTCTGTATATAAATATGTACAATACGTCTCCTCTTCCTCTCATTGGTCAAACTGACTCTATTTTTACTCATCTTGTGAGTTTGGATCCAGAGTCTGATCAGTACGGTCTGAGGGTGGAGCCACGTGATATTGATGCCCCGCCCACACTTCCTCCAGACTCACTCATTTTTTCGTTTAATTAATACTACGCTCTGCTCTACCTCCACCTGGTACAAGGAGATGATGGATTATACACTGGACTATTTATTTCTTTATGTTTTTACTCTCACAGTCCCACGGGATCACTTTACAGAGCGGTTGGTCGTCGCCATGATGTCACATCCTGTTTCTACAGCGTCAAATAACCAAACTAATACAAAAAAAACACTCGAACATTGATCAACATTATATTAACTACCTAAAATGACAGAAACCATCCTTGAAAAAATGTATGTTAGTGTTTTAGTTTGGCCCAAGTCCCTCCCACTAACATGGAGGGGGCGGAGCTTATGACCTATACTGCAGCCAGCCACCAGGGGGAGCTCTACTTGCTTTGGCTTCACTTTAGAGGAGCTGTTCAGCCGTCCATCTTTATACAGTCTATGGTTTACAGCCCCTTTGTGGGTTTTCAAGTCGTCTGTTTTCCTAGATTCCATTTGCCTTTTGTTATCTTTCTTGATTTCACTTTTTTTTTTGGATTTGCACCTCACGCAGCGACTTCTGTTCTTCATTCAGGCTACTGTGTGTCTTTACATTTGTGCTCCTTGCTGCACTTGTCTCGATGTTTAACCAAATATGATTGGACAGGCTGATTAATAGGAGTTCACTAAGTCCTAATGAACCTGTATCTGCGTGTATTCGCCGTCATCTTGACTTGAAGTAGCTGAGGCCGCTTCTTACGGATGCTTTCACATCTTTATTTTCTTCTGATTCAGAGAGTATTAGATGGGAAATCATCACCATGTTGCATTTAACTTTGGTTCGGTTCGTGTTCACGCAGCAGTCGAGACAAAGTTCTGACTCAAAGCCTTCGATGCTGCCTTCTTGCAAACAGTTTGTGATTTGTTATAAAAAAATGGATTCCTGGGAATAATCAAATCAAAAGTGGAGCATCAGCAGAGAGCGTGGTCTGTTGTTTCTGTAGCTCTGCTGCAGCCAGACTCCTCTGTCTGCTGTTCTCTTCATCACGTAAACTACTCAGTTATATAATCATAAGGTGGTGGTATCGCTCCGCGGGTGACATGATGTGAAACGATGATGATGTGTCTTTGTTTGCTCTTGTTGTCTTCCTCGGTCCAAACTGACCCAAAAGCCTAAAATAAAACATATCACCTAATCCAGTAGACTGTAGATAACATTTATATCAAATCACGTGACGTAGAAACGTTGGAGACGGTCAAACTTGACCCAGAGGACACTAGAAGGTTAATGGACACGTGTCTCAGTCATGTTTTTATTGTAAGTAGACTCCATTAGGAGGAGATTGATCCCTCTGGACAGACAGAGGAGCCTCTGAGAGACTCAGTCTGTGGATGATGAATGAATATGAGTTGATGCTGTGAGAGAGAGAAAGGAAGAGAAGAGGTGGGCTGGGGGGGATAGGTGGGGGGGGGGGGGGGGCTCTGTGAGCCCAAAACTCATGTCGTCATTTTGGCTCAAGTGTGAAAAATTATTTCCAGATTATGAACAAGTAAGTGTTGAGCTGTGAAATGAAAGGATTCAGTCAAAGCTAAGAGTCCATTTTAGCGTCCACATACTTTTGACCAGTCTCTTTTAAAACCCTGTTGTCAGATCCTTCTTAATTTTCGTAGCTAGCAGTCCCAGTCCTTGTTTTACTTGTTCAGGTGACGTTAGTGTTTGTGTATTAAAGCAGACGATCGTAATAACTTGTTTAAGTGAACGTACCGTACACAGCTATCATCCTGTCACAGCTTTGGATAATCTGACATCTGCCAACAGGTGAATAAAACATAACTGAAGCTAGTTTTACTTTAGCAATCACTAGCTATGTATATGTTATTCTTTGATACCAGAGCTACGTAGCTAAGAGTCCTGGAATTTGCATGTCATTCATATTTAGTGTAACGCTCATGAATAAATATCATTTAGTGGTCAAAAACATTTTTATTGTCCGCTCTTAATTTTTACACATATGATGATGCAGGAAGACTGTGTCTCCTCTGGACACATGTCCCAGGACTGTGTGGACTAAATTTCAAGTTCCTAGCTTCAGAAGTTATTATTATTTTTAAGGAGTTGTTCGTTACAGATTCCCTAGTTTTTCTCAAATTTTAAAGTAATTTTACTTCAATATATTTTGATGAGAAGTATTTTTTATCGGTGGACGTATAGCCGACTGTCCAGGATTAAGACTGCTGACTGTTATTGATGGAGAGGAGGATGATGAGAGGAGGATGATGTGTTCCTAGATGAACGATCTCAGGCTGATACTCACATTAAGAGTCAAATCCTGGACTTTAACCAATTCTCTGTCCCTGGAGGAAACGTTAAATAAAGTGGTCGCTCATATTAACGACCTTGTAATTAAATAATCTCCTGATATCTAATGCATCACTTTAAAAACATCTCAGGAAATGATCTCAGTGAGTATTTCAGAATTCTGCTCCATGCATGACTTTAGGATCTGACTAATAGCTGAATCCTCTGAATGCTGCAGAGCTTTCACAGACACATGTGCATGCTCTGGCCCCCAGCTGGACACCACCACCTCCACCCCTTCACCCCTCCTCTGCTGATCTCAGCTCTGCTTTCTACCCCCTGAACCCCCCCTCCCCTCCTCTCCACTCTTGAGTGCACCCTGCTTTTATCTTTTAGTCGACCCCCCCTCCTCCCCTCCTCCCCCCGTCCCCTCGGTCCCCGGATGAGGTAATTTCCTGTCTGGCAGACTTGCAGCGCTCACACCTCTGAATGCAGCAGGATGGAGGGATGAGGGAGAGATGGAGGGAGAAAAAAAAACGAGTGTTGGGTGTCAGATCTGCATCCAGGAAAAGCCGTTTCGTTGGCTCACGTTTCAGATTTTTCGGCCTCGTGCGTCGCGCTGGCGAAACGCAATTAATACGCAAGTACACATGTGTGGGAGAGACGGCGGCGTGTTTGCAGGAGGCGGAGGAATGTGCATGTATGCATATGAAGACAAACTATAGCCGTGGAAGAGAGGCTGCAGGCCAGGAAACCTTGGTTCCACTGAGCCGTTGGTTGACAAGGTTTCCTCTTTGGCAGGACCGTCCCGCTCCCAGCCCTCAGCAGCAGCAGCTGTGTTTCAGCCCTCGGAGCAGCCTGAGTCCAGGCCCTGCTCCCCTGCTCTCCTGCTCCCCTCTCTGGGAGTATCAGCCTGCACCATCAGCCTGATTCTCTTTGCTCCAGGCTCCGGGCCATCCGTCACCCGCCTGCACTCGCTTCCGGGGGTCGGGTATCTCAGACAGGCCCGGGTCAGGAGGGGAAGAGCGGTGCCTGAAACATCTGATCCTGATCCGACGTGGAGAGAGCTCCCACTGACCCGGAGTCAGCTCCAGCCTTTTAAAGTCCCTGGTCCTGTAAAACCGGACCTGCTCAGCTTGGGTTCCACCTGGCAGAGAGAGATCTTTGTACGTCTGATATAAAATACTGGTTCTGTAACGATGGATGGGCCCTCGCCTTGATTAGCCCCAGAAGGCCTTTCAGTCGGGCAGCAGGGATTAATGACCCAGGCTGTCCCGTATTAGATAGACTATTTATGACTCCCCACCCGACCAAACGCATGACATCAGTCGAGGTTTTAACCGAAATAGACGCTGACTGTGGTGGCTGTAACCCTTTTAGCTTCTGACCGACCAGGAATAGAAGCCGTGTTTCCACTGCGGAGGCCGAGCGAGGCCAAACCAAAGCCTCGTCATATTTACTGGGCTCCTTGTTTTTATATGAGTTCCCAGATTTAAAACCAGCGGATCCACGTCCAAAAGTTTGACAAGTGAAAGTTCACGACGGGTGCCACCAGGTTGGAAGTTTATTTGAGTGATTTGAGTGTTTTTTCATGGATGGGTTTTTATTTATCTTCAGATATAAACAGGAAGGAGATGCTGCAGGTCTGTTACGGCTAAATAATAAAAGTCAGAACGAGGCCAGGACCTGAGGTGTGTTAAAAGGAGCCGGACGGTTTAAAGGGAGGGGCGGTGGAACAGGCCTGATCTCAAAACCTAAGTTGACTTCATTAACTTTGAGGGAGGTTGTAAAGTCCAGATTCAAAGCAGATTTCGTTTTCTTAAGCAGCCACAGAAGGAAACAGCGAAGCGGACCGACACGCATCCTAAACCCCTGCGTGTGATTTCCGCCTCAGAGCTCCACGGAGATGAAATAGAAGGTTTTCTTGTTATTTATGTCACAGCTTCCTCCCAAACAGCCTCTAATGTGATTTCATTCAGAACCCCACGTCAGCCGGGATGATTTGCCAGCGGGCTTCGGTTTCATACGGACGCCGGCGGCGTTTGATCCTGCAGAGCTGGGCCCCGGCGCCGAGGAGAGGAGGTGAACAATCGGGGCCGAGGCTCGGGCCTCTGAGCGCCTGGACCCAGCGTGGGCTTCATGCCTCTTCATGTTCCTCTGGCATCGTTAAAGCGAAACAACGGAGCTCGGAGTAAATAGCCGTGGAAAGGAGGAGGGCAGCCAGGGTTGGAGCCGCCGCCGCCGCCGCCGCCGCTGCCACCGCCGCAGGCTGCAGCGCGACCGGCCTGACCTCATCTGGATGTACAACACTCGAGCTCCGTCCTCGCTCTGATCATTACAAACAGGGCTGGAAAATAAACCTTAATAATTAATACATGCTAGTGTTGAATGAGGTTAAACCTAATGTATTATGTGTCCTGAAGTAAAAAGATGATGGAAAAGTCATCAAACAGCCTCCACACTGAGCCCAACACATCCATCCATCCACGTTAAAACCTCACAAACACCCCGACGGGACGCTGGCCCCGAGCTAACAGACCCTCCGCTGCCACCTCCACCTCCTCCGCTCACATACAGCTGCTGCCACCACATCTGGGAAGGATTGGATCAGAACAAAACAGCAAACAGCGTGCACAAAGATCCAAGTAAGACTTATGCACGGTTGCCTTCAGAGCGGGGTGCATCCCATCCGACAAACAACCGCTCACACCTCCAGAATCACCAGTTAATGAGCAGCTTCCTCCCCCAGTCCAAAGCCTGGGGAAGAAGCACCACCGTGCACAGAAAGGCCCCAGCCTGCAGGTTTAAAGCTGTGCCGTCTTAGAGCCACGTCCACTAGGCCTGAAGATGCATCAACTGTACCTGCATCATGTCACGCAGACACACACCTGTCCTTCACCAAATGAGCTCAGGACGACGTGAAACCTAGCGCCCAACCACGTAGCTTCGTCTGTGAAGCAGATTTCAGACGCAGCGTCCATCATCCAGCTGTGGAGAGGACACAGAGGCGTCCAACAGCGGTTATTCAGTTTTCATTTTTCTCCGAATGTCAACAAAGTTCTGTAAAACACCTTGGCTACTGGAGGAGTTGTCTTTGTGTCTGTTGGTCCCAGAAAACAGGTGAAAGTATTTGGGCCGGTGTCCCGTTAACGGGTCCAGGTCCTGCACAGAGAGGGAAGGGGACGACCCACATGCAGGACCCAAGAGGAAGCAGGAAGCAAAAGAACTTTAATGAAACTTCCTAGAAGACGATGAGAGGCACGACAAAGGAAATATGAAAAGATAGAATCTAAAATTCAAAACCAAGTCAAAACTTAAACTCAGGACATAATAACCGTCTCACAGGACGCTACGGACAAAGTTGAATCCTGCAGAGATTCAACATTTGATCCAGTGTAACTTTCCTTGTGCTGTTTTTGCTTCCATGTAATCTGGATTAATAAACTCCAGCTGTATCATGTTTGTCTGTCCATCTGTCCATCCGTCCTCCTGCAGACGTCCAGACTGATATCAGCCTGTAGTTCGTTCCATCCTCTCTCTCTCACCAGCAGGCCTCCTCCTCCTCCTCCTCCTCCTCCTCCTCCTCCTCCTCCTCCTCCTCTCTCTCTAGTTTTTCCTAATAAATGAATCTCAAACGTTGAACTCTCCCCAAACCGTTTAGTCCGTCGTTATGAGGAAATAAATACGTTTCCATCTCAGAAAAATAAACGTTGTTCTTCAACGCGCCGCCCGTTAAACGTCTCCTGATGGATTCAGCTGTTTGTTGGTAGCGTGGTGAGAACGGAGGCGCGCTGCCGTCTCTGCCTTGTTAATCTATTTTAAGGGGAAAGTGTAATGTAATCTACTGGCTGGGATATTCTTATGAACATTTGCAGTGGACCTCAATTATATGGCTTCAGTGTGTGTGGTCAGAGTTAATAAGGCTCTGAGTCTCTGTGCTTTACTTACTAATAGCGGCTCTGTGACCTCTGACGGCTGCAGCGCCGCTTTAATGCAGCTCCAGAGCGTCACGCTGCAGCTCGCTGCTTTTATTAAATGTTTTATTAAACTAGAATCTAGATATATAATAGTAGTAATAATTAAAAAGCTGCACTGCTCATGGGGATCGTAGGGTCTAAGGTTTGATGCACATAGAGCCCATGGCTAGTTTTAAACGTCCCGGGTACAGAGGTGCTGCTGGGTGGAGGACAGGCAGGACGTCCCATAGAAACAGAACATAAACATTTGGAGAAGAACTTTTATTTAATTGTTTCATTGAGAGAGAAAAGTTAAATAAGTGGAGGCTAGTTAATGTAAAAAATGAAATGTTCTCCAACTACAGAAAAGACGTCACGTCCCGTAGTTTAAAAGATGGAGGCTGACGGGACATTTATAACGGTTTAGGAAATATATTTAAAGACATTTAGGGCCTCTATGAATGAATTCATTTAAATAAAAACTCTAGTTCCTCTTTTAATTTATTTGATTTTTATTTATTTTGATTTGATCTGCTTTTCCATGACCAATATTTTACACTTTAATATATTTGCAAAATACAATAACAGAATAAAAAACTAAAATCCTCTCTAGTGTTCACTTTTACTTTAGTTATCTGCACGTTCTGCTTCTTTGTCCTGGTTTGTATTTTTCTGCATCTATGTTAAACTAAAGCAGATTTCCTGAGGCCTTTCTAACCTCTATAGAAACATTTTCAGACGTCCTGCACCTGCAAATCACTAAATCAACCTTTTACTTGTAATTTAATAAAAATAACCCATGCAGATTTAATGAGGGTTAAAAATTAAAATAAAAAATGATTCTATTAAAATAGTAAATATTCATTTAGCTGATGTTTTGCTGCTGTAATAAATGATTTATCTAAAATATTTTCTAGTATTTCCTTCATTCAGACTGTACTGTCTTGTTCTTTGTTTGTTATTTCATGACCCATAATTTACACGTTAGATTTTTATGTTCTGCAAAAGAACGACAACGGAATAAAACCAAAAAAAAAGAAATAAAGCTGCTCCGCTGACAGATGTGGGAACTTTATGAGAAGCAGATTTTTTTGGTGATTTGACACAAACTCAGATTGTAAACCGTCCACAGAGCTCGCGCTGCCGCAGAGACACCGACCAACAGAGTGTGTGTGTTCTCTGGTAGGTGTGTGTTTGTTCTGAAAGCGTGCTGCGTGTTTTCTCCCGTCTTCATTCAGAAACATGTTCTCTTCTTCTGTTGCACTTATAGGAGTTTTAGGCCAGTGTCAGACATTTCCACACGCCTGCATGCCGTTAAATCAGTCTGAGGACATTCTGATTATATTTTAGTTGAGCTTTAGAGTAAATTGAATTATTCTAACTGTGAGTTTCCACCTTGACAATATTCTTCACGTCAGCGTCCAGATTAGGGCTAAACATGTCCAAATTAGCACCTCATGCTGCACCAGACGTCGGGTTTTCAGGCACAACGTGTCAGATTGTCGTGGCGCTGCACGTTAATCCTTCTACAATCATCCTGTTTTTATAAATTAACCCTGAAGGTTGGATTTTCTTTCATTTCAACCACGCGCCGTCCAAATGTACAACAAAAACAGAGTCGGTTAAGCATCCGCTGAAAGCTGGAGACGTGATGAAAGGCCTTAATGCGCGCTAGGCCCCAACACAGGTCACTTTATAACTCACAAACATGGCCGCCGAGCTGTTTATGCAGTCTGTGTTTATTCGCCTCGGCCGTGCAGACGTCTCCCAGCGCTGGACGGAGCAGGACGGACAGAGCAGGACGGGCCACGTGGACGCAGGGCGGCGGCGTGCAGGTGTTAGCGCTCCGTGACTTTAATTAGCTCCTGGGGATATTTTTAGTGGCTCTCTTGATGATTTAATTAGGTTTACAAATTATAATTTTTTTAACCGCCGTGTCCGCCGTGAACCGTGTCAGCACAATAAACACAATCAGACGTACCCCCCCTCCCCTCCCCTCCCCTCCTGCCCCATCCCTCCTCCTCGTCCTCCTCCTCCCTGCAGGACTCGGTTTGGGGCTTGGCACTGCCAGAGAGCAGAGCTGGAAAATGTCGAGCTAGCTGGCATCAAGGAGCTCCTGTTACCGGTACAGAAAAAAAAAGAGGGGGGAAAACTCCCAACGCTCTGCCAATCCAGAGCACACACACAAGCTCACATGCAAACTCCTAATTACGCTCGGTGCTGCAGCAGAGACGGACCCTGAAGCTTTCAGTGGGGGGGGCGGTAAACTGTTATGGTTGCCACCCATGGCAACAAAACAGCTTCTAATGACGCGTGTGAACGGACAGAAATGTGGAAAAGAGAAAGTGAGAAACATTTCTGATTGTAATAACAGGAATCTGAGTTTGTTCCTGAGTTACTGAGGCTCAGTGGGGTAGAAGTCACAACAGCAGGAGTCTGGAAAAATGTCCTAATGCTGCTTTCTGTGCCCCCCCTCTTCCTCTTCTTCTTCTCTGGTATAGGATTATGCTGCGATGCTGGAAAAGTCCTGCACAATTAAGATGATTTCATTTCACGGGCCGGTTACGTTTGCAATAAATTCAGCTTCTCTGTCTGCGTGACCTCTGGACGGGACGCCGCCGCCGCCGCCGGCCATGCTTCATCTCCAGCTCTCTACGTTCTCTCTTTTATTCCAGTCGTCTGTGACGTGCTGCAGGTTTTTAGCTAAGCTGCGATTGCTCCTCTGTGTCTCAGTGTCCTGCTCCTCTTCAGTCTTTGATCAGCTCGTACAACGTGTCCTTAAACTGATGACAGGCTCATTTCTCAGACTTTAGAGCGAGATATTTCTGCTTCTGGTTCGGTCGTCCTGTTCTTCTTCTTCTTGGTTATTGACAAAGAGTTTCCACATCTTCATACATTAGTCCGTTACCACCGTGCTCCCGTCTTAACTGGTGTCCTCTTAGATTTCCTTGAGCTGAAGGACCTGGAGGGACACCGAGGTGCTCATATTAGTCTGATTCATTCCTGGACTCCTGCACTTCCGGTGGCTCTAGGTTTCCTCTCAGGGGCCCGACACGCTGACAGGCCCTTATGTATGAAGCAGTATGTAGTACTATACAGCCTAGAGTAACAGTAACCCAGCAGTGTTAATCAGGAAGATCTGCAGAAAGGTTTCTGGTCCCTGATGAGAGGATCTGATGCTCGGAGCTTAACTTCTAACTGCTCAGCTTTGCTCTAAGTGTAGCTGCACTTACCTGAAGAAAACGAGAATAAAATAAAGTAAATAAAAGAAGTTTGGAGTTGAATGTTGTGAAACGTAGCGGTGGTGGACTGAATGAGCCGTCCAGATAAACTGTAGGTTTCTCTGATTTCTGACAATTTCTTGCTAAAACACAGTAGAATGGAAATTATAATATGAATGATATAAAACAATAAAAAACATTTCCTCAAAATCTTGTTCAATAAAAACTGTGTTCAGTAACTTATTAACCGGTAAATTAAGACCATATCCACTTTTTTTATTTTTATATAAATGAATAAACAGCTGATTCAGATGACTGAGTTTTGTGTTTTAAAGTTTTAGTCTTAAAGTCAAAGTATAATTCAAATAAAAACTGGTCTGTTGGGGAATTTATTTGATTAGAGAGTGAATGTTTTTATTCATCTACGTTCCCTTTAAGCAGACTTCCTGCAGCCTCTAAATAACAGAGAGGAGACGTCCTGCACATTTTATTAGTGATTTAAGAAAAGGAGGCGTCGCTGTCCCAGTTCATGCAGATTTAACTCTTTAAATAATGAGTTTATGAGTTTAATTAAAATAGAAATTAATCGTGTTTCTCTCATTTATCTTTTTCTTTAAAACTATTGCACCTTCTTATTCTTCTTAAAACAAACACTGACATATTTAGCTGCTTCGCTGACAGATTGAGACTCTGTGTCACAGAAGCATCAACTAAACACCCAGGACCACAAACAGACTGTGTTAGATTAGAGCCGTGTGGTTCCAGCACTGATTAACAGACTCCACGTATCCGTGTGTGTTCAGGAGGCTCTTGTTCAGAATGTGAATCCAACATGTGTTCATGCAGCAGCAGCAGCAGCAGCCGGACGCCGTCTGCAGTTTAATCTTGCAGTCAGTCGCTCTCACGCTTCTTGCCGGCGACATGGGACGTCCCTGCATGGTGCGATAGCCGTCCCCCTCTGCAGCATTCCTCTGTGACAGCCGCGGGGCGACGGCTTCTTTAAATAGCTGCTGGATCTCTGCAGGTCCTGCAGGTTCTGGGTTCTCTGAGCTTCTGTGGTGGAGCGTCAGCGCCGCCCTGTGCTCACAGACTCACAGGTTTTAAACAGATTCACTGCCTGGAGTCTGCTCTGCTTTCCTGCAGGTGGTGAAAGTTTCAATTCTTTAAATGAGAGTGAAGCTTCTTCCTGAGTGACGCGTGCAAACACTCAAATATGAGCAGGTTTAAATTCCTGTTTAGTTTATTCCTGAAAAATGTTTAGTTTAGTTTTCTGTTGCAGGTGAAGTTTATTTGTTTTATGCATCTACTTTACATTTAACCAGAGTTTCTGCAGCTTTTCAAACCTCTAAATAACGTATTGATAGTAAATCTATTATTATGCTCAAAGCAGCTGTGAGTCCCACTCAGCTGAAGCTTCTGTTCAGTCGGTAAAAGGAGACTCCCCCACCCACAGTTGTCCCCCAGAGGACTCCATCTTATCACGTTATTAGAGGGCTGCTTCTTTTATCTGTGTTTTCAGCAGCTTTGACGTCGTCTTCTTCGTCTTTAGCGTCAGTTCAACGATGCACTCGTGTCCTGAGAGGAGCATTTTAGTAATTTCTGTCTGCAGCCTCCATGTTTGAGGTTTTATAAAGTTTAGGTTCGTCCAGTGGAGGTGATTAGTCAGAGTGTTTTATTGTTTTAATGAGGACGTGACTGATTTCAGTAGAAACTCACCAGGACTGGTGCACAGTCACACGTCTGAACGTTAAGAGGTTTCTGCAGCAGCTCAGCTCACATCAACACACTCTCTCTCCTGTCTCAGATTCTTGGCATGTCTTCCCCGTGGTAAAAAAGGAAACTTCCCCTCGCCCCCCCTCCCAGCTCCCAGCTCCCATCACCCCCTGCTGCATGCCTGAGTGCCATCCCTGACCCTCCTGTATCAAACCCTCTCAGAGAGGAGCTCATGTGCAGTGTGTTGATGTGTGACGGAGCAGAGAGCTGGATACTTTGAATCTTCTGTCTCCAGCCCTGTCGTTCCACGTACTATGTCGTTCTGAATGGGGGGCTGCCGTGCCCCCCGTCACAGAGCCGCCGTCTGTTGCCATGTCTAACTCTGGTTTCCGTGGCTGTCGCACCATCTCGCAGCACCTGAACGACCTGAAGAAGGAGAACTTCAGCCTGAAGCTGCGGATCTACTTCCTGGAGGAGAAGATCCAGCAGAAGTTTGAGGAGAGCAGCGACGACGTTCACAGGAGGGTGAGTCAGTACAAGGCCTCTGTGTCTGCATGCACGCTGCGTGGTGGTGGAGTTGTTGCTGCAGAGCTGCAGAGCTGCAGGTTTCTGTTTGACAGTAACTCGTACTGACGGTGGTTCATTCAAGCTGTCAGTCAGACGCTCAGAGAGACTGCAGCTGTCTCTGTGAGAGCAGCATGAACAGAGAGGAACTGACTTCATTTACTAGTAGATGTGTTTTCATTCAGATTTTACCTCTTTCTAACCTTTTCCAACAGTTTCTAGTTTGTCAAATAAAGGTTTAATATTAAATATAATATATTGGCTTCTTACTGTACACACTGATGAATCCATGTTAGCAATCAAATAACGCCACATGCATCGGCTAGATTTTAAAATCTAAACTAACAGATTATACATGAGAGGTATTATCAGACTGGTTCATTATAAGGCTGCAACAACAAAACATCGTTTTACTCATTTATTTGCTCAGTAGTTGATTTATCTTTTGGTAGACTCCTAAACTGAGGACATTCACTCATGTGCATTTTAAATTTTTATATTTTTCACGTCTTCTTTAACACAAATAATGAAAATATTTTTATTTTTATTCCACCACGTTTCTCTAACAACATGAGCTGCTACTTATAAATAAAGATTGAACATAAAACCTCATAATAATGATCCAGTATGAGCCGTTATAACGAGCCAGTGTGCAGGTTGTCATGTTCCAGTCGTCTCTGAGCTCTGTCAAAGAAAAACATTTCCCCTCGTTGTTTCATTTAAACACTTTCAGCTCAACGCCGTTAATGTTTGGTCTTTGTCAGGTCCCCGACCCCCAGTTTGGCCACCAAACATCAACTAGCTACGGCAATGAAAAGCCTCATACTGTACACACTGTATTTTACAAGAATGATTGGTTCATTATTATTGTTATGTTTGTCATAAAATCTGTTTTTAAAGACTTTTACCCCCAGAAACCCTCAGTTCACTGTGATCTACACTCAGTGCTGCAAAAGATAAACTCAACAAGTTTAAAGTTAAACCTGCAGGAGAAACTAAAAATAGGTTCAATTATAGAACAATGAAGTTTGTAACGTGTCTGCAGAGAGGATATCTGTTGTAACCCCCCTCCCCTGCAGCGAACGTCTGACCTGTTTTCCATCCATAGACCCCCGTGTGACCCACATTATGTTTGCTGCTGTTTGCATGCCTTCATAGCGCTGCTTTGACCTCACGTGTACAGTACTGTATGTATGTGTACATGTAGTACAGTATGCATGGAGCCCAGCTCTGCAGTATAAACAGCAGCAGCCGTGTTGTGTGTCAGTGTGTCAGTAATCTGAGCTCTGGTTGATGTGCACTAAAACTAAATCAGATCCTCAGATACCTGCACGCGAGCAGCCAGCGCTCAGCCAGCTCTCAGGCGGCCCGGTCCAGTTCCTAGCTGCTTTCAGAGCCAGAGGATAAAAGTGGAGGTGTTGCTGGGTGCAGGGTTGGGGGGGAGGAAGGAGAGGGGACTCTGCAGCAGGTGTTCAAATCCCTGATAAACTATTTATAGACCAACGAACTTCCAGAGATATGGGACAGCACGTGAGACTCTGATCAGAACTTCATCTGAACAGAGGAACAGTTTCTCTGCTCGTGGACGTGTGTGGGTTTCAAATAATAAAATATTCATTTACATGTGTTTTCTACACTGAGACGTCTTCTACTTTACTTTAAAATCTACTCTACGTCATAATTAAAGACTAATGCAGTGAGTTTAGAGTATTTCTCTAAAGCATTTCATGATGCAGATATTCTAGACTGAACTAAAGGTTAATTATGTGTTTTAATTATGATGCTTCATCGTCCAACAGATTTATTTCTGCAGAAAAACGATAAACTAGCACAGTTAGCATCAGTGTTAAAGCCTTAACCAGAACAGCATGACTGAATCAAACTGAACTCATTCAGAATATCTGGTGATATAATCAATCAATTAATGAATTAATAAGCTGTGGTTTCATTATGTTTTCAGACCTCAGTTTTCCATCAGTATTATTCATCTGTCTTGTTGAAACACTCAGAGCCACATGTGAATCTCTTGTTTTTGCAGAACTGAATAAACCTGTAAAAATATTCATTTATTATATATTTAATAACCAGATACTTTCAGGCTTGAGAAACAGCATTTGCTATCGTTGTGCAAACGTTTTATTTCTCTAATCTAATGTTGTTTTAGGTTTTTGTCTCAGACGTCATTAGACATGAATCAGATTGTAGTTGATGTGCATCTCTGTCTTTTCCTGCAGAACATTGAGCTGAAAGTCGAAGTTGAGAGTCTGAAAAAGGACCTGGAGGAGAAGCAGCAGCATTTGGACCAAGCCCTGTGAGTATCTGACGTCTTTATTTCTCCTCAACCAATCACTGGACGTCTCCTGAACGGTCTCATCAAACACATTCACCTACAAATGTCCAGACAGTGGTGCTGCACAGGAAGCACAACAACACTCCTTTCATCAGTAGTTGGGTTCTTTCCCAGAAGCCCCTCAGCCCTCAGGACACACGACGCGAGCCGTCCGGTCTGTAGCTTCACCTCGCTATCACAACACCGGCTAAGCTCTGAGGAATGCCACGAACGGACTCAGCACGGGAACGCCTCTCAGCAGGATGAAGTGGGACTGTGTTCTGGGACGGGGGACGGGGGACGGGGAGGGTTTGTTTTGAAGGAGGGAGGGGGGGCAGTGGGGCACGTAAAGGGCAGAGGGCTGGTGGTTGTGTTGTGTTGCTGAGTCGGGAACTATGTGAGCTGCAGCACCTGTTTATGAGACCAGCTGTCTGTCTCAGTTTTCTTCAGCTACTCTTTACTGTCTGACAAATCAACAAACAGAACAATGACACACAACCAGACCACAAACCTCAGACGACTGTTTAATAGTTCACTAGATGCAGAGCTCCAAGTAGACGTTCCTAGTTCCTCCGTTCGTGACGACTGTACGGGAGAGTTTATGATATCAAAGCTTAAAGCTCTGCAGGATTGACTGACTCTGACTCTCTACTCCTGCTCCACCTCCTTTAGCATTGTTGAATATGCTTCGAATCAGCTGAGAGTTAGCTGGAGTCAGGCACTGCCAAGATGGCGACGGCCAGAGACGCCACACTGAGCTTAGCATTTAGCCATTTAGCTAACTGAAACGGAGCAACATGCTCATCTCACTGGAGTCATGTTTGTGTCCTCAACTTAAATGTGATTTGTGGTGTATATGAAGGCTGCTTAGGCTCCACCTCTTTGACTATTTATGAACTAGCTGGGAGTTAGGAGGAGAGCCAAGATGGCGACGGCCAGAGACGCCGCACTGAGCTTCATAACTGCTCTCATCCATCTTTATATGCAAGGAAGCACAAGTGGAGGCGAATAACTGGAACAGACTTAATTATTAGTCCTTCTTTTGCTAATTAATAATCTGTCAAGACTTTAAACTGAATTATAAGTCTTGTTTATTTTATTTTATTTTTTATTAGTCATTTATAATTTGTTTTTATATTATTATTTAATTTATAAAATATAAATTTTATTTATTTATAATTTATGTTTATATTATGATTTGATTTATAAAATAAAAAATATTATTTATTAATTTTTATATTATTATTTAATTTATAAAATAAAAAATATCATTTATTTATTATTTATTTTTATATTCTTTAAATTATTATTTAATTTATAAAATAAAAAATATATTATTTATTTCTTATTTATTTTTATATTATTATTTAATTTATAAAATAAAATAAAATACAATATTGGACTTTACAAATCCATCAGAAAAAGAATGACATAATTTTACTTTAGTATATATTTTTTTATTTTATTGCTTTAACTTTGTTAACAAGCATTCATATAATAATATTTAGCCACACAATAAGCCTGACTGTTTCATTGAGAAATTATTTTCGTAAAACCTGCAGAACTGTACTTTGTGCTTCATGTCTGATAGCAAATATTAGCATGCTAGCAGCAAACATTAGCATGCTAGCAGCAAATATTAGCATGGTAGCACACTAAACATGAACCTGTCTGGTGAAGGAACACGTGGCAGGTTTGTAGAGCCAGTTATTTTTCTCTGGAGCTGAGTTTAAATAAGGAGAGAGAACCAACATTTATCAGGTGGACGTAAAAAATAAAAAAAAGGAAAAGAAAATGGTGCTAAAAAAAATGTCCAGATCATTTATTTGACCAATGATCGTCCTGACAGATGGATGTGGGAACGACACCATTTGTGATTAGTTTAATCAGGCCGGGCAGCTCAGTCCAAATAATGAAGGAAAGGGGTGACAGAGTAAATGTTGGAGTGGCTCTGGGTGCCCTGCTGGTTCATAAATAAACTCTCTGGCTCACGGTTTATCACTGGAGCTATTAACAGAGGTGACAGATGAGAGGAGGAAACGCTGAGCGTGACCTTCTGGCTGTTGAAGTGGTGGAGCAGCGACAGACTGGAATCCTTCACAGGACGTCGGCACACTGTTCCCTCTCTGTTCCCTCTGATTTAAACGTCTAAATTCACTCTTCTACTTTATCTAATTACAAGGAATTATAAAAGAAAGGTTTATTTGTTTATTTATGAGGAACAAACTCTGGTTTAAACTTCTCCAAACGTCTCCTTATACTGATGATCCCTGATCTCACGTGAATAAATCACGAGTAAAAGGAGAAACGACCTGATGAAATAAAATCCATCCATCTGATCTCACACTAGCATTATTCACAGATTTAAGGTTTCTCTTTAATCAAACTGTCGCCTCTAGATGATGTTTCTAAACCTCTACCTCTGCTGATTCCTCCAGATCAACAGCAGAGAGCCTGTCCAACCAGAATGAAGCCGAGCTGCAGCGACGCCTGGGGGAGCGGCAGCAGGAAATCAGCCACATGCAGGAGCTGCTGGAGACCAAAGTCCAGCTGCTGCAAGAGGTGAACACTCACACACGGAAACACAAAATACAACACAACGAGCCGTAGAAGACGTTTGGGTCAAGGTTGTTCCCTGCTGTGTCCAGGAGGCTGAGCTGGCCCGAGAAGAGGCCGAGCGGATGGCCTCGCTGGCGGACTCTGAGGCCCAGCGCTGCCTGGCCCTGGAGAGGGAGAGGGTGGAGAGGATGGAGGAGATGATGGAGGAGAGCCGAGGCTCATGTGGACTGACTGACAAAGACAGGTAGACTGTATGGGCTCAGATCTACACTAAGCTTCACAATCAGACAGACTTCCTCATAACCGCCTTCAGAATAAAATCACACATTTCTTATTAGGAATTAAACATGTTTTGCTTTTGGACACTTTGTCAGATATTTTATTTTATTTTATTTTATTTTATTTTATTTTATTTTATTTTATTTTATTTTATTTTATTTTATTTTTTATTTTTTATTTTTTTTTTGTATTTGACTCTATTTAATTATACTTTATATATATTAGTTTTAATGTATTCCTGTTTTATTTTATTTATTTTTATTTTATTTATTATTATTTTTATCTTTATTTTATTGTTTAATTTAACTATTTTTTCATTTTATTTTGTATTTGGCTCTATTTTATTATACTTCATATATATTAGTTTTAATGTATTCCTATTTTATTTTTATTTTTATAATTTTTTTATTTTGTATTTGACTCTATTTTATTATACTTCATATATATTAGTTTTAATGTATTCCTATTTTATTTTATTTATTTTTATTTTATTTATTTTTATTTTTATTTTATTTATTTTTATTTATTTTTATTTATTTTTATTTATTTTTATTTTTATTTTATTGCTTAATTTAACTATTTTTTTTCTTTTTATTTTGCATTTGACTCTATTTTATTATACTTTATATATATTAGTTTTAATGTATTCTAATTTTATTTTATTTAGTTAATTAAATGTATTGTTTAACCTCTCTCTCTCTCTCTCTCCCTCTCTCTCTCAGGACGATCGAGCAGTTAACACAGCAGAAACATTTTCTGGGCCTTCGGGTCGAAGAGCTCGAGGTCAAAGTTCAAAACCTTTCCTCTTCTCTGAAGAGCGCAGGACCACAAGCTGAGGTATGTGACCCCCTCCTCCCACCACCCCTATCATCTCCTCCTGTATTAATAAACCCCAGTCCCAGCAAATGATGCACGGCCCCCAAATAACCTCCCGAGGGGCCACGATGCAGATTCATTACGACCCTAAAACTCTCAGAAAGCAGTCAGGACTCAGTACCTCTGTAACTTTAGGTCAAATCAAAAAATCACATATAAATATCTAAAACTTTCATGAACAAGGAATAAATTCATGCATATTTTAAGATATTTTAAAAAAGTAGTTTAATTAGATTAGAAAAAGATGACCAGTCACATATTAATCATTAGTTATATTTATTTATTTATTTATTTATTACTGGTGATCCTGCACGGTTCTGTCATTCTACAGTTTTTAAAATAATCCACACAAGTTGTGGCTTTGAATAAGTAGCAGAATATTAAATAATTTTTAGTTTATCTCCCCTCACCCTCATCCTCACCCTCATCCTCCCCTCATCCTCCCCCGTATCCCATCGCTCTATAATAAGTGTTGTGGCTCAGACCCCAGACAGGTTTTTATAGATCTACATGTGGGTCAGTGGAACGTTGGCAAACACAACATCTACATCACGTGAAGCAGCACTGATATCAAAATAAACGTCTGGGTACAGTCTGGGTACAGTCTGGGTACAGTCTGGGTACAGTCTGGGTACAGTCTGGGTACAGTCTGGGTACAGTAGGTGGTGGTTTGTCAGTGCATCTTCATTTATTATTATTATTTTGTGATCCTAGAGTCAGAGAAGAACGTTCTTGATGTTTCTTGATGTAATCTGAGTCTTCTTCTTTCTCTGCAGAGTCAGGATGATCGCAGAGTTCACGCACAGATGCAGGTAAGAAAAACGTTCTGCAGCTGCAGCGTGTTTTACAAGAAACAGGATGAAACAAAGTGAACTGGTAGAGTTTGTTGAAGGTGTTTCTTGAAGAGTCTTCAGTTGTAAAAGCCTGATGAGGAGCTGGTCCTGTTGAGTTAAACAGGAACATCTGTGTCCATCAGAAACTCACATGACTGGAGTCTACTAATGATCACATACTCAGACAGATGTTGAGATTGTTTTGTAAACTGAGGGCTCTTCCTTCACTCCTCCATCAAACAATCTGTCTTCTCTGGGTTAAAGTCGTTGTAGGTGAACGTCTGAATCGTTTCCTGAAGATCTGTCTCTGAAAGAGTTTATGAAAGAGTCGTTTTGTTTCTCTTCATTCCTCACTGCACTGAACTGACTCCCTAGTCGTGAGAGTTTCTGATGGACGCCACCCACAGATGTTTATATTAAAACTCTCAGCCCCCCCACCCACTAACACCACCACCACCACCACCACCACCTCTAAGAACTGAAGACCTGGAGGAAACGTCTCCAAGAAACAAGTTTCAGCTTTGTTTCTGGGATAAACTGTGGATGACAGCACAGACATGTTGCTCATGTATATTCTGATAATCATCTGCTCTCACAGCAACACACACCGATCAGCCACAACATTATGACCACTGACAGGGGAAGTGAGTAACATTTAAACCATTTTGTGACAGTTCAGTGCTCTGCTGGGAAACTTCTGGACCTGGCATTCATTGGTGTGGATGTTACTTAGACATGTAGCACCCACCTAGACCAGACCAGGCACCCCCACCCCATAGCAATGACACTCCTTGATGGCAGCAGCCATCCCCAGCAGGATGCAGCCTGACACAGACACACACACAAAAACACTTTAGGAACAACTAAAAAAAAAAACATGAAGAACAGCACAAGGTGTTGACCTGGCCTCCAAATTCACTAGATCCCAAACTGATCAAGTATCTGTGGGATGATCCACAGAGGCCCCTCCCCTCAAAGGCCCCCCACTAACAACAGGACACCCTCAGAAGGCCCATGTCCATTCTCTGATGAGTCACCACAAGGGAGACCTGCACAATATTAGGAAGGTGGTCATAAAGTTAAGGCTGATCTGAGTTGTAGCTCCACCCAGTGTATCCTGACCTACACTGATCACACAGTGTTAGTGACACTTTCTCCATCTTTTACATTTCCTGGCAGCTTTAGTTATTTTGCAGGTTTTATATTTAAATGCTTTAGATTTCATTTAAAATGGAGCAGATTATGAACGAGGATTTGTTTTAATTGTGGATATTTACTGTGACACGTCGTCACTGTGTGGTTTTCCATCTACTGCTGCTTTTATTTCCCTATTATTATTCCCTATTTTTACTGTTTTTGCTGATTTCTTCTTTTACTTTTTAAACATGCTGCAAAAAGAATGAAAAGTCACACCGTGGGTTCTCACATCTCTAATGAGTGTTAAATACATTTCTAAATTTTTCAAGCTTAAGTGCATTTTACATTTTTGAGTTATTGAAACGGGACTTTAACAATGGAGTTAATAGATTATTTTTCAAAAAACATAATTGAATAGGTAGGCACTTTATCATCATTGCATGAAATTTCAAATTTCTCATCACAGCTGCTTTTAAGAAGAATAAAACAGGAACCATTCACAGACAGAGTACGACCATAATAAATATTAAATATAATTCACAAGAAATTCAACATATTCAGGTGGTTTTATCGGTTTTTGAGGGACTTGACGACTTCTGGAGAAGACACTGTTCAGTAGTCTGGTGGTGTGTTTTTATGGAGCTGTGTCGCCTCCTAGAGGACAGGAGGTCAAAGAGTCCTTCACTCTTCCTGAGACCATTAAACTTGATTTTATAACGTATTTATCTTCAAACTTCATCATCTCAGAGGGATGATGATTAAAACACCACTAGAGGATCAAACTAAAAGCTCAGATTGTGTATTTGTGTATTTCCTGCAAGACTTTACCTTGAAACAAACACAGATATAAATCTTTAATTCCACTCTCTGGATTGAGTATTTACATTTTTTAATCCCGTGCACCGGAGCCTCAGAGCAGCAGACTTGTTGCTGCTGCACCCAGAGGGATGCACTCAGTGATCTGTCCCATCAGCATTGACCGCTGCTGTCCTCACGTCCCCCCTGCTTCCAATATTAGCATCAGTGGACAGAGAATCATCTCTCTCGTGCAGCGGCGTCTAATTTAGCCTCCGGTTTCCTCCCTGACGCCAGCTCTGATTACAGAGTCTGACACGGCGAAGGATGATTAAAGTGTGGCGTGAATCTGTTGTTTACTCGGCGAAGCAAAGACGTTGGAGAGGAGAGCAAGGCCCCGCACACACCTCGGCCTTCATTCTGCGCCGTCACACTTTTGGTATTTCTGCCACTCTGAGACAAATGAATGGCGGCGGGCGCGGCCTGTCGGCGGCGTTTGGCACTTGTCTCTGATTAGGATTAATTGATTTTTGATTGCGTGACTCATTCCGGCCGATCGGCGTGTGGTGGTGGTGTCTCCAGGGGCCATTTGTAGGGTGACAAACGCACATGGGGCCGAGGCCAAATCACACCAGAGAGCAGTTGAATCAACAACTCATCCGGGCTGCTGTGATAGTGAAAGACGGATGGAGATTCATGTATCTGTGAGTCCGTGGGAGAAAAGGTCCTAGAAGTGAGGTCAGCTTTTTACGAACGCCGTCCCAAAGCTTGATTAAAGCGTCATGTGACTCACTGACACTAATTCCAGAGAAATGAGAGCGGCCTCCCCCCTCTACCTCCCCCCTCCTCCCTCTCTTTTAGTATGTGTGACATTCATGTGAAGGGCCCCTGGGAAACACATGAACTCATTCCACACTGACAATGTAGAGAGTTTAATGAACCTAAAACACACAGAGACGCTTTTAACAGTTCAACCACAGACAGAGACGCTTAAAGGTTTCCACACAAGTCCTGAAAGTGGACAAAGAGAACACAAAGAAACACAAATATTAGACTATGTGTGTATTAGTTCCATTAGTTCATATATGAAGCCTTGTTTCCAGTATCTGCTGTGACCTCCTTGTAACTAAATGTTTCTGGTAACAGCTGATCAGTGGTCTACAGCAGCTTGGAGGAATTTTAGCCCATTCCTCAGAACAGAACCACTTCAGTTCTGAGATGTTGGTGGGTTTCCTCACATCAACTGCTTGCTTCAGGTCCTTCCACAACATTTCTATTGGATTGAGGTCAGGACTTTGACTTGGCCGTTCCTAAACATTCATCTTGTTCTTCTTTAACCGTTCTTTTGTAGAACCACTTGTGTTCTTGGTTCTCGTTGTCTTGCTGCATGACCCAGTTTCTCTTCACATTCAGCTCATGGACAGATGTCCTGACATTTTCTTTTAGAGTTCACTGCTAGAATTCAGAATTCATTGGTCCATCAATGAGGACAAGCCGTCCTGGTCCAGATGCAGCAGAACAGGCCCAAACCAGGACATTAGCACCCCCATGTTTGATGGAGGGATGAGGTTCTGATGCTGGAATGATGCAGTGTTGTTTCATCTCATTTAAACCAAACTATTCTACTTTGGTCTCATCTGTCCACTAAACATTGTCCCAATAGTCTTCTGTCTTGTCCACATGATGTTTAGAAATGTTCTTCTTGGAGAGCAGTGTCTTTGTCCATCACACCATGGTTGTTCAGTGGATTCATCAACATTAACATCAGCCAATGAGAGAGAGGCCTTTAGCAGCTTATTTTTCTGAATAAACAAATACACAAATATAATATTGAAAAATTGAGGAAGAGCAACATTTATCAATTGTGTAGATGTGATTTTGTTTTAAGATTCAAATCCTTAAGGATCCAAACGTCAACTTGTGTATTGACGTCATCAAAATGATGAAGCAATGCATAAATGACTTTATAAAATGGGAAAATTACTAAATTAAACTTTTGTTTATTAGTTTTTTGCATCATTAATAATAACAGCAACAATAACAAGTGCCAGCTATACATTATTATATTTGATTTAGAATGTTCACATGCTCATATTTCTATCAGAATGTTCCACTTTTCAGAACTCAAAACTACTATTCATTATTTTTCTAATATATTTTCAATCAGATCTTTACTGAAGGGAAACAATTAATTTAGGTTCAGCGAAGAGGTTTGTTTTTCTTGTCTTTAAATAGAGACAGTCAGGATATTGAGGTGACCCCCCTTGTTTCCTGTAAATGGTTCAGTCCAGGCAGCCGCAAGAGGTCCCACTCCTACACAGTTATCAGGGACGGAGAAAAAAAGATGAGCAGCTCTGAGTCTGATGTTCGACAAAATCACGACTAATGTTTTTATTTGTTTGTTTTTTTGTTTTTTTAAATGAATTTTAAATCAAATCGTCAATTTTATCGTCAAATCCAAGTTTTGAGATGTAGAGAAAATTTATAAGAGAACGGATGAATAGATAGAAGCAAAAATATATCTGATTAGTCAATTGAAATAAAATTAATCAACAACTATTCTGGTAGCCAAATATTTTTTTGGCAATAAATAAATATAATATATAAAATATAATTGTAAAAAAAAAATATATATATATAGTTGATTATTTATCACTTTTAATTTAATTTAATTTAATTTATGTTGTTCTTTGACTGACACGATGATAAACTGAAATTACGTCATTTCGGACAAAAATAAAATTATTATAAAATTATAATTATCACATTTTTACTGGCACTGCTGTTGGGTATTAACCAAATAAACAGTTAATTTAAAAATAATAAAAAAAATAATAATTAAAAAGAATTGCAGTCAATATGGTTTTGTTATTTGTCTTTGCTGGATTTAATTTGTTATTGAAAATTTCCTCAAGAAGAATAAATCTTATTCTGGGATAATCAAAACCCAATTTCTGCAGACGGTACTACTTCCGGCTGCGGAGTGAGACCTCCTCTTTGCTCACACACGATCTTGGTTGTCTGTCACCGTTGTGTCGTTGTGAAAGCGGCTGGAAGTCTGACAGCTTCTCCTCCATCCTCCCTCCATCCTCCCTCCCTCCTCCTCCGCTCGTGAAGCCGCTGCCGGTGGTCGGAGAGCCGGCCCGAGACGCGGACAGGAGCCGGTGAATCTACAGACATCCAGACCGTCGACGAGGAAGGATCCGCGTTGTCTTTTTACGCTCTCATTTTTTCCGTGTTCGTGTCGGTTTGCTGCAGCGGGGAGATGCTGTCATGTGAAGAGACGTCACTGGTTTAAACAACGACAAGAGCAGCAGCAGCAGAGAAACTGATTTACAGCCGAGGAGGAAGAAGTGAAAGGACACGTCTGCTCTTCAGCGACCAGAGGAAGAGGAACCGAGAGCCACGGAGGACGGATCCACTCAACATCCGCTCTGCGGGCGAATCTCGTGTCGTGTCATCGTGATGCTGCAGCAGCTTCATCATCTCCATCTTCACTTTCATTTCCTCTGACCGCAAAGCAACAGACGTCAGAAAACCTGCTCTCTGGACACAAATAGATCCCCAGGGCACGTGGTGGCTGGTTGGAGCACGAGAACATTTAACCTGTACTTAAATTTAAAGTTGAAACTGACTTGAGACTTTTAAAATCAGTGCCTTTGGCCACTAAGGAGCAGACATTAAAAAGATCTTCTCTGTGCACAAAAAAGGTCCTTAAGGTCCATTTAGTGTCTGGTTGGAGCCTTCAAGCATCACAGGATCTCCAGCCTATCGGTTTCTTCAAATGCACTGAAACTGAAGACTTTTAGAATCAGTGCATTCGACTCTCTAAAGTCTACAAACCTCCACCCAGCAGTCAAGAAGCCGCCACGCCTTCTCTGCACCATCAGTAGACGTCGTTGTGATGCTGGATGTGGTGAAGATGAAGGAGGCCTGCAGGATCTGCGCCCGCGAGCTCTGCGGCAACCAGCGCCGGTGGATCTTCCACCCGGCGGCCAAGCTCAACCTGCAGGTGCTGCTGTCCCACGCCCTGGGCCGCGAGCTGACCCGGGACGGCCGCGGCGAGTTCGCCTGCTCCAAGTGCGCCTTCATGCTGGACCGCATGTACCGCTTCGACACGGTGATCGCCCGGGTCGAGGCGCTGTCCCTGGAGCGCCTCCACAAGCTGCTGCTGGAGAAAGAGCGGTTGAGGCAGTGCATCGGAGGCCTGTACCGGAAGAACAACGCCCAGGACTGCAGCCTGGCGCTGCCCAGCTCTGGAGTCGTGTCTGAGGACTCTCCTGTGGTGGATCTGTCAGCGCTGCAGGACGTCAGGTACTCGGATATGATCCAGGACGATCTGGCTTACTCTGTGTACGAGTCCTGGGCCGATAAGGACGACCCCGCCTTGGACCAACACTCCCAACACCACCACCACCACCACCAGTGCACAGCGGCTGACTCCCACTCTGGCCAGAAGCCGAGGCGGTGCAGGGGATGTGCAGCGCTCCGTGTCGCCGACTCTGACTATGAGGCGGTGTGCAAGGTGCCCAGAAGGATTGGGCGCCGGAGCACATCCTGTGGTCCATCCACCCGCTACTCAACCACCACTCTGGTGGTTGAGGACCCACCCAAAGTCTCTGAGGTATCCGAGGCTACAACCATTGAGTCTGCTTCAGCTGGGATTGAGACTGATAAGACCTTGTGTGACCGGAGGAGTACCAGCCCCACATCATCTGTGGAGTCTCTTAACGCCACAGTGGCTGACGTCTGCCTTCCTGCAAACAATAAAGAGAGGGACGACACCGAGCAAGAGGAGGTTGCAGCGATAAGGGACGCTCCAAATGAGAGCTCCCTCTCTGGTCTGGAGATGACGCTGAGCCTCCTGCGGGGTTGGGAGTACCGGCCAGTGAAGCCTCGAAGGGGCAGCAAGCTCCCAGTTCTGGTCAAAGACAGTTTGCCCCTGCCCGTCCCGCTGAGGTCGCCCTGTGGAGGGGCAGCAGACTGTGAGCTGTATCAACACCAGACTATACCGGAGGTGGTGATCCGGTGTTCGGAGCAGGAGCTGGAGGCGGAGCTGGCAGAGATGGAGGAGCAGTGGCAGGACGAATACGTTCAGTGTGGGCCGTTTCGCTTTCAGCAGGTAGATCAGAAGTCACGGGCGACCTCTGACCTCAGCTGATGCAGGCTCTGTTGATTTTGCTGGCTGAGTAGTCTGAGTTGCATTATGGGAATCCAGACTAATTTCTCCAGCTCACAGTTTTGTTGTGGTGGAAATGTGGTCTGGATCCCCTCCGTTGGGAACCGATTATACTCCGGGACATCCGTTGCCGCAGATCTGTCGATATTGGCTGAAACACAGATCATAATAAAATCTAGATGGGGAGTTACCAGACTCTGATAAGAACTGAGTCCGTCTACACCAGGCTAGGGACCAGGCTGAGAACTCAGGAAATGGCGTTGCGTGTATTTTCATTAAGAGGCGTTGAGGATTTTATATCAGATCGTTTTGAATCTCAAAATTGATTATTTTTAAAACCCCGCCCTTGTATTTCTTGGCCTCCTCTGCTCTGATTTGATGAGTGTCTTTCGTGCCCTGGCGTTACATAAAACAGCATCTCATGAATGTAGTGACAAAAAACTCGGCACCTCTTCACTTCTTAATATTTGCGGCAGCCTGAACGAGGTCACGTCTCTCTGGCTCGTCTCCGCCGCACTCAGCTCCTTTACCGCTGACGAAGCTGAACGAGCTTCGCTGACTTGATTAACCTTCCACGGGGGAGCATAAATACCCCTCTTCACCGGTATCCTAGCGACGCTCCCGTTGCCGCGGGAACGGTCTCTAAGCGCCGCAGCGGTCGGTCTCACGTGAAGGCTTCATAAATGCTATTGTCATCCTTGGCTAAGGAGCGGCGTGTGAAGAAGAAGAAGAAGAAGACGAGACATAGCTCTCTGTTATATGTTCAGCAGAATACCAGGATGTACAGTAGACCGTTCATACACGGATAAAACAGATTTGACAATAGCAGAAGATTCAGCAGAGACCTTTCAGGTTCTCTGGGTCTTTGTCTCGAAGGACGACCTGCGGAATCTCTCTTTTGAGAATCGGCCAAAAATCAAATGTAGTTACAGGCTCTTGCCTTAAAGCCAGCATTCAGGTGGCCAAATTCCTCATTGCACCTGGTTTTAATCTTTCCTTCCTTTCATGCCGATCCTAAAGAGATCTTTCCCTAAATTTAATTTAGTGAAAAAACAGGGAAGCTTACTCTAAAACTTAGGTAACGTAGGTGAGCTTGGTTTGCGATACTCAGAATCTTGAAGCAACATGACTTGAATTGTTGAAAGGCAAAAAATAACAAAATAAAAGTTTTAAATCCAGAACAGAACAGGATGATTACGACAAGAAAAGCCAGACAAAACCACAAACCTTTCTTCTAAAGGAGCTTGACTCAGATTATTCTATCAGCTCATATAAAGCAAGTGTATGACAGTATTTCCTGTTATTAACAAAAAGAAAGAAGAAGAATCCTTGGTAGGACTGAAGGATTCACAGAACAGGACTTAAAAATGTATAAAAAACAAAAAAGCAATCAGTCTTTATTGTTCTTTAGTTCCTTACAGTTTACCAAGTTCTGTCCATAAATCTGACATAACTAAATGTACCAGGGTGCAGCTGTATTTTTCTCTCTTCTACATTTTGACCCAGCGTTGCTCTGAGACGCCGTAGAAACCGCTGTAAAACAAATCTAACTAATGATGTCTCAGAGGACAGGGTGACATCAACCAAATAACAGGGAAGTCAACATCACGCTGCCACGGCAACAAGAGAGGAAGTCATCATTTTCCATTTTCACTCGGTCCTCCTCACGACAGCTGCAGGGAAAAAACACATGCAGCACGCTGACTCAACTGAAACCCGGCTCCTCTTGTTGTGTTTCCAGCGGCTGATTGACGAGCAGCAGGGTCAGCTCAGTCAGTACGAGACCGCTGCAGGTCAGTGTGTCGGGGAGCTGCAGAAGGCCCAGGACCAGGTCCGATCGCTGCAGACCAAGATCAGAGAGAGCGAGACCAGGAACCAGGTACTGACAAGCTGCCTCCTCCTCCTCCTCCTCTTCCTCACCTGCAGCTGCTTAATCAAAACCTGTTCTGAGAATCCTCTCGTTTTGCTTTCGTTAGAAGCTGCAGGAACATCTCAGTGAGATGGAGCTGGAGCTGCGGTCGGCCAGAGAGGAAGCTCAGCAGCAGGAGCGAAACATCCAGAACATCAGTGACACCGTCAGCTCCAAGGAGACAGAGGTAGAGTAGTGGTTTAGACTTCATCTGAAGGGATCTGAGAGGAGGTGAGAGGTCAGAAGGTTCAGACTTGTGTTGATGTGTGTGCAGGTTGCAGAGCTCTACCGGGTGATCGAGGAGCAGAACAAGATGCTGTGTTCTCTCAAAGAGCTCGCCAACCGCAACCAGCTGCAGCAGCTGCAGGTTTGTCCTCTGCACCGACTGTTAACTAAGTAGAACTCCTTCACCTGTCCTTCATCTAACCCTCGCCTGGTTTTACCTGCAGGTGTCCGGGGCAGAGACGGTGCGAGGTCAGGGTGAGGTCCTGGCTCTGCAGGCCTCCTTGTTCCAGGCTCAGATGGAGCTGCAGGCCGGCCAGCGGGCTCAGCGGCAGGCGGCCCGGACTCAGCAGGACCTGACCCGGGCCCTGGAGAGGCTGGAGAAGGACCTGCAGGGGGCGCTACAGCACAGGAGGGACACTGAGAGACACAACCAGGTGAGAAAAGAAGGAGGTGGAGGAGGTCTGTGCATTTTTTTTTTTTTTGACATTACAAGAAACAAAAACTGTAAAAACACCCGTTATTTGAACAAAAACTCGTCCTTTCTCTTCAGGAGCTGCAGCTGGCTCTGGAGAAGTCTCGATCAGCTCTGCAGGAGAGAGACGAGCGGCTGAGACAGGGCGAGCAGGAGAGACAGAGGGAGAAGGAGGAGAGAGAGAGGACCATCAGAGCCCTGGAGACGTCCCTGCAGACCAAAGAACAGCAGCTGGAGGTCAGACACACACACTACACTCACAAATGATCACGAGGCCATCAAAGCTGCAGTTCCTCTGACAGCCCCTAGGTGTTATAATGTGCATATGTTTAAGCTGCTTGTTTGACTCCCTCTCTGCAGAACTACTGTGAGCTGCTGGAGGATCCGAAGGAGAGGAAAGACTCTATGCTTCAGAAACTTCGTCAGCGTATAACCGAGAGAGACCGAGCGCTGGAGGTGAACGCCGCAAACGCACTTAACGCTGTTCACAATATGACTGTGCACCTTTCAACACTGAGATAATACAGAAGGCTTTATGCAGGGAATAAGGGAGTACACAAAAATGAGTAAAATAAAATGTGAGATATCAAACATAAACTGAATGAATTTTTCCTGCAGCGAGCGGTCGACGAGAAGTTCCGCTGCGTGGAGGAGAAGGACGAGGAGAACCGTCGCCTGCAGCTGCTGCTCAGAGAGAAGGAGCGCGACCTGGAGAGGCAGCGCTGCGTCCTGGCCAACAACGAGGAGACCATCGCTGTGAGAGAACACCACACGACACGACGACACCTCCCGTCTGGTGTGTGTCGGCCTCTCCTGACGTCTTTATCTGTTTGTCTCAGAGTCTGGAGGTGCTGGTCCGAGGGAAGAGTCTGGAGCTGGAGCAGGTGTGCGACGCCTGGAGGAGCGTCCAGCGGCAGCGGCAGGACGGCGAGGAGAAGCAGATCTTCGTCCTGAGAGAGAGGGACGCCATCATCGACCAGCTGCAGGCGGCGCTGCATGCTCGCTCACAGGAGGCGCAGGTAGAGGACTTAAAAGTCACTTTACTCTCCATTCTGTTCCTGGGACGAGTCTGACTGAGGATTAAATAAATGAAACGTTGTCCCGGCTGTAGGATCTGCGCTCCTCCCTGCTCGCTCAGGTCCACTCTGCTCCCGCCGACGTTCTGGAGGAGCTGAAGGTCCGCCTCCAGCTTAAAGACCGCCTCTTCCAGGAGGTGCTGGCCGACCGCACCCATCAGGCCCGGGAGCACCAGGAGCAGGTCCAGGATCTGCTCAAAACCATCGGCGCCAGAGACCAGTACATCCAGGTAGAGCAGAGGCACCGAGTAGCAGCTCTGGCTGAAGGTATGAGATCAATAGAAACATAAAAATAAAAAAAACATCTCCTTCCCTTCAGGACTCTGCGAGCCGGCTCAGCGAGGTGATGACCGAGCAGACGTCGAGGCTCCAGGAGCTTCGGAGGCAGCTGAGCTCAGGGTTCGGAGCCAACTTGGGCTCAGACGTGGCCGTGGAGGTCCAGGCGGTGCAGGAGGAGCTCCGTGTCGCTCTGAGGAGGGAGAAGGAGAGCCAGGAGCTGAGCAGGAGTCAGGCTGCCAGGCTGGACTCCCTCAGCAGGAGTCTGCATGTGAAGGAGGAGATCATCGGGGTCAGTGACGGAGACAGAGACAGAGATGTTTGACACTGAATCAGTCAGAACTACGTTAGAATTCTAATACCTTCTGTTTTTCTGGTCCATGTCCTCGTCTTCTGTGTGTATGATCTAACAGGACCTCCAGAGACAGATGGCGGATCCTTCAGACCTCCCTCTGGTGGAGCGGCTGACGCAGGAGGTCCAGGAGCTCAGGGAGAGCCTGGTCCAGCAGGACGGCCCTCCAGCCAGAGGCCCCGTCCTGGGCCGTGACCGGCCCAGCGGCAGGCAGCCCGAGTTTGGAGGTGGGCATCAGAGAAGCATGGGACAGTATCTGTAACAGAGGCTCCTCCGGCTCCAGGGACTGTGGTGTGGGGGGTCAGAGGGTGCACTGACTCACCGTGGTGGCGGTGGTGGTGCTGGTGGTGGTGGTGGTGGGGGCAGGGTGTGTCTTGGTACTAACTGAACCATGAATCTAACCGCTGGGTCAGAATACTAACGTGGAACATGACGTGTGTCGTGGCTTCTCACTGTAACACTGATACAGAAACAGTTTAAAGTCACAAAACAATATTATTTCAACCTGAGCTCAGACTCAGACGACCAATCATCTCTCAGCTTTGACTCGTCTCCGTCTGTGAACACATTATTTGACCAAGTCTGCGCTTCAGTAAATGTTTAATCTTGACGTTTTAATAGTAAACTGGAAGAGATTTTTATTTATTTATTTCATTTTTAGTCTTTCCTGTGAAGGAAGTAAAATAAAAAAAGATAAAACACAAAAGACAAACAGTCATTTGTCAAATTATTAATAAAACTAACTGCATCATTTAGGATTTCATGTCCTTAATCAGGATTTTTTTTTTTTTTAATCTTTGTTACTGCCTCAGTGAAGTTATTGTGACTTTGCAAAGTTTATACAAACAGCTTTCTGATATTTTATATTTTAAAGCTTCAATTCCTGTTTAAATATGTGTTAATATGTTTGGTTAAATAGGTCAGTTATAATATATTACGTTATGCATGTGTGTGTGTGTGTGTTTGTCTTTGCATGATTGAAAAAGTGTGAATATAAAAAAAACAAACTCCACGCTGTTGTTACTGAATATTTAGATTAGTTCAGACCTCACATCAACATCTGGTCTCATCTGGTCTCACCTGTCCATCTCTAAGTCCCTGTGTCTCCACCTGGTCTTAATATAAACGTGTCTCCACATGCGTCCCCAGCCAGCACTTGAGATCTGATCTCAGTTTGTGTGTCTGTAAATCAGCAGCGCCATCATGTGGTCAGTAGAATATTGTACCAGCTGCTGTCTCTAATGGATCTCTACCTACCGCTGGATCAGAACCATCAACAGCTGCTGGTTGACTTGGAGACATGATCCAGATTTAGGAACCAGATGGAAAGACTCTCACATGATGAGATCTGATTTATTTTAGAGACAAAGACTCAGATTAGACCTGAACCCTGGAAGCTTCATCCTCAGAGGAACCAGGTCTCTGATGAGGGAAGGAGGGAAGGAAGGAAGGAAGGAATGAGGAGGAATGACCTGTTGAACCTGGACACTAGAGACCAGAACTGTCAGGATGTTAATATGAGGTCTGAACAGGGTCCTAGTTCCTTATTTTTTTTATTTTTTAATATATTTTTACTTCTGTGCGATCCAACACGTCTGTGTCTTCAAAATGACTTTTCCTCTAAATGTGATCAGAGCTGGAGGAGCGGTGAGTACAGGTGATAAAACTGGAGAATGTAAACGTGTCCTCCGTACAAACGTCCACATCCTGATGATGTTCTGGATGGTTCATAATAAATTAATAAACCTGAGACGTGTTTAATGCATCTGTGGGTTCAGGACCCCCCCCCCCCCCCCCCCCCTCCCAATGAAAACACATGAACTCACCCCTCCTGACTGTGTCAACCCAAAGCACTAAATCAACACATCATCATTATTATTAGAATAACTTTATCACATTTATTCCCTGATACACAGAAGAACGTTTCATATTTGTCCAAGAATTGATTCAACGTCAAGGAGCCGTGGTCACAATAATACAGAGGTTCATCTGTTATGTGTTAATGAATATGAAGATTATTAATGATGAAACCTCAGTTATATGTGGAGATGAAGATAAACCTCAACACTGACAGTGATATACAAACATCTCTGGAGAAATGGTGGATTTTTTCACTTTATTTTAATTTAACCTAAAACATTTATACAATAAACACATATTTAACTAGAAAACTAGAAATTATACAAATTATAAGAAACAAGGACGTTTCCTGTGTTTCTTCTGCTTCAGTTCTGATTATTGTCTAGATATCGTTATAAATTACAGTAATATTGTCAGTCATTGTGACATAAATATCAGTCTTTATGAATAAACATCACAGTTAAGTTTCCATTTCTCATCTTTTTCTGTTCAGGGCTTTAAATTCTAAATCCACTGGCTTCAGACTCCCCATTAAATCAGTTTGATCTCAGCTCAGGTCCCAGTTCAGGGTCGTGTGGCTTCATAGATGAACATCAGCTGGTCAAACAGCTGTTTCAGGAGTAAACAGATGTGTTTTATTGAATCATGTGTCTGTGTCTGTGTCTCCTTTAGAGACGAGCTCTGAGGACGAAGACGAGGCTGACGATGATCTGAACAGCGAGTACACCGACGAGAACGAGTCCAGCTCCAAGGTACCAACACCTCCACCTCCACCTCCACCTTTAATGTCTCGTCTTCATTCATGACTGAGCTGAGTTTCTCTCTGACCGGACAGAGCGTCCCGGGACAGGCTGTGGCCCAGGACCAGCTGCTGGACGGCCAGGGGCTGATGGAGGTCAAACAGCTGGTGGAGCAGAAGAGGGCGGTGGAGAGAGAGCTGGGGGAGCTGAAGGCTCAGCTGGAGAAGACCGGCTTCACCTCGGTGTCACACATGAGGTTTATATCTTCACTCTGATACAAACTGGAGGATTAACATTTAACATTTATACACAGACGTCTGGAAGAGTCTAGGATCGTACTTAATACTCTTCATCATCTTTGTCTTCATCATCTATCCTCTTCTCCTTCCCCCTCTCCATCTTCTTCCCTTTGTTCTTCGTCTTCTTCCTCTCCTTCCTCTTCTTCCTCCTCTTCATTTTCTTTTTTCTTCTTCCTCTTCTTTTCTTCTTCCTCCTCTTCTTTGTCTTCGTCATCTTTCCTCTTCTTCCTCTTCTTCCTCTTCATCCCTTTCTTCTTCTCTTCTTCCTCATCTTCCTATACTTCCTCTTCTTCTTTGTCTTTGTCATCTTTCCTCTTCTCCTTCCTCCTCTCCCTCTTCTTCCCATTGTTCTTCCTCTTCTTCCATATCTTCTTCCTCCTCTTCCTCTTCTTCCATTTCTTCTTCCTCTTCTTCCTCCCTCCTCTTATTCATCCTCTTCCTTTCTTCTCCCTCCTCTTCATCTTCTTCTGTTTAATTCTTTGTCTTCTTCCTCCTCTTCTTCCCCTTTTTCATTTCCTATTCTCTTCTTGCTCCACTTCCTCCTCCTCCTCTTCTTTTTCTTCTTCCTCCTCTTCCTCCGCTTCCTCTTCCTCTTCTCCCTTTTCTTCTTCCTCCTCCTCTTTTCACTTTCCTCTTCCTCTCCTTCCTCCTCTTCTTTCTTCTTCTTTCCTCTTCTTCCCTTTTTTCCTCTTCTTCTCTTTGTTCTTCCTCTTCTTCCTCTCCTTCCTCTTCTTCTTCATCCCCATCTCCTTCCTCTTCTTACCATTTTTTCCCTTTCTTCTTTTTCTTCTTCCTCTCATTCCCATTTTTCATTTTCTTCCTCCTCTTCCTCCTCTTCCTTTCCTTCTTCCTCTTCATGCTGGTGGATCTTCTCCTGATCTTCATCCATAGTGGATCCCTACACCGCTGACAGTAGTTCCCAGAGACCAGACACAGTTGTTGTTTCATCGTAGAACTGTAGAACGGTTCCAGGTTCCTCCTCTGAGGTCATGAGATCTGAAACACGTTCTTCTTTCTGCTTCACAGGAAAGCTCTGTTCAGTCTGCAAGCAGAGAACCAGGATCTAAAGCTTCAGCTGACCGGCAGCAAACAGAGCCACCATCAGAAGGACGAAGAGGAGGATGAGGAGGAAGAGGAGGAGCTGGATGTGACCATCGAAGAGGAGGAGGAAAGCTCTGGGCTGTGGGACGCCTGGGACGGAGATCTGTCTCTGTCTCAGTCTGAGATCCAGAGCAGCGAAGAACCAGAGAAGAAGAAAGTGATCAGAGGCTCGTCCCAGGTACGAGGACAGACGTTTGTCTTCTGTGGATAAGAAACTAAACGTGTCTCAGTCTCCTCAGTCTGATGAATCTGATTAATCTCCTGAATCCTCAGGACGGGGGCGCTGAGCCGTCGGACGGTGCCTCCTGTGAGAAGACGGTTCGTCTGCAGCAGAAGAGCAAAGAGCTGCAGGAGAGACTGATGGTGTCTGAGGCCACGGTTCAGGCTCAGGCCGAACAGATCCAGGACTACAGAGACCTGCTCAGTGAGTGGACAGACTCTAGGACGCCTCAGGACAGACCACATGTGTATAAGAATAAAAAACACTGAACTAAATATATATAAATATAAATATATATAACACTAAAACGTTCCAGTCCTAGCTACTGCAAACACATCTTCCTCCTCTTACTCTTGTTCTTTTTACCCTTCCTCTTCATCTTCTTTCTCTTCCTGTTTTTCTTTGTACTTTTGCTCCTCTTCTTCTTTTTCCTCCTTTTCTTTTTATTCTTCTTTTTTCTCTTCTGTCTCTTCTTTTTCTTCTTCATATTCTTCTTCTTCCTCCCCTTACTATTCTTCCTCTTTCTCTTCTTCTCCTTCTTTCTCTTATTCTTTTCCCTCTTTTTCTTCTTCATCTACTTCTTCTACTCCACGTGTGGTGTGTGGTTGAGAGGAGAGGAGAGAGAGATTATATATATATATATACATTACTTTATTTTCCTATTTTCTAACTGTTTGTTTATTGTATGGTCATTGTTAACATTGTGCAATTTTTGTTTGTTATAGTTTAGTGTTAGTTTATTTATCTTTTTAGTTTTGTTGTTGGTGTCTCCGTGTTTCCTTGGCGGGGATGGCGTCCACCGAGACGCCGTCCCTGTCTCTGAAGCATGGAGTGCGCATTGTTCCTCCGTCAGATACGACGGTGGAGCAGGTGCTGTTGGTGGTGGGAGATCAGGTAGGACACCGGAACATTACCTTCGCTTCCCGCATGAACAAAGCGGTGGTTGTTTTTATGAATGGTCAGGAGCTAGTAGCTCAGCTCGTAGAGAGCGGCCTCGTGTTAAACGAGGAGTATGTGCCGGTGTCTCCGCTGGCGGTCCCGTCCACCAGGATCACGGTGTCCGGGGTTCCCCCGTTTGTGACCAACGAGGCGCTGGAGAAAGAACTGAAGAGGTTCGGTAAGTTCGCCAGCGGCTTTCGATCGGTGGGTCTGGGGTGTAGAGACGCCAAACTGAAACACGTCCAGTCTTTTAGGAGGCAGGTGTTAATGTTTCTAGACTCACCCACTCAGACACTGGATGTTTCATTTCGTGTTAAACATGAAGACAGTTTCTATATGGTGTACGCCAGCTCTGGGAGCATTAAGTGTTTTGAGTGTGGAGACGTGGGACATAAGCGGATCGGCTGTCCGCACAGGCGGCAGGCGGAGGCCGCCCCGCCGGTGGCGGCGGTCGCTGCTGCGCCGGTGGCGGGGGTCGCTGCTGTGGAGGTCTCTGAGACTGAAGCGGGGGGGTCGAGTGCGGGCCCCGCGGCGGATGCGGATTCAGCGCCTGCGGCAGGGTCCGCGGCGGCTGATCGGTCCGCGGCTGCGGTGGATGCGTCTTCCGTGGCTTTTCCGGAGCCTGAGGTCGCCGCTGGCCCCGCGGCAGTGGGTTCCGACGTTACTGTCCCGGTGGTTGGAGCCGGTAACGGGGATACTGAGGGGACAGGACAGGAGGTGGGAGGAACCACTGAAAGCCAGAAAGAGGCTGATGTGGTAAAAGACAACATGACCAATAACAGTGTTTTAGATATGGAGTGTGATTATGACTCTGACTGTGCTTCTGTGGCTGACAGTGTGTCTCAGAGCGCTGATTTATACTCTTTAGATGAGATGAATCACTTTTTAGACGACACCTTTGGTAAAACAGCCAGTGTCTTTGAATATTTTCCAGATGGTAGAAAGTTTATTGAAACCGCAAACACTTTGCAACGAGTTGTTGGTTTTGACTTGTTAGATGAAAAAAAACGTTTTCGTCTCAAAAAGTACATCACCACAGTTAGAAAAAACTTAAAGATAACTGAAAGGAAAAGAGCAAAGAAAATGAAGGTCTAAGAAAAAGTAAAAATCATGACCATACAACACTGGGTGTTTTCTTTCTGCTTGGCTTTTAGATGTGTTCTTTTTCTGTCTATGCTCTCTCTCTCTTCTATGCGGGTTTTAAAGGTTGCCTCTCTTAATATCAACGGGGGTAGAAACGCACAGAAGAGAGCATTAATTAGTGAGACAATAAGCCAGAAAAAACTTGATGTAGTTTTCATTCAGGAAACACACAGTGATTGTGTGAATGAGTCGGATTGGAAGTTATGGTGGGGGGGGCAGCTTGTTCTTAGTCATGGCTCCAATGTCAGTGCAGGAGTTGCTGTTTTATTTTCTCCCTCTGTCAACGTAAACATTTTAAATAGCACAGAGGTTGTGGAGGGAAGGATCCTCTCAATAAGGGCAGAAATACACGGCTCTGTTTTTACCTTTATCAATGTTTATGCCCCCAGTCGAGGCCCAGAGCGCTCAGTTGTTTTTAACACATTAAAAAACCACCTAACAACGTGTGGTCAGGGGCAGTGTGTAGTCATGGGGGGGGACTGGAACTGCTGCACAGACCCTATAGATAGGACTGGTCAGGAGCTGCATCCCCAGTCAGCTGCAACCTTACACCAGCTATTGCAAGAGGCAGACCTAGTTGACGTGTGGAGGACGAAGCAGCCTGCAGTCCGGCAGTTCACCTGGGTAAAGGTAGTGGGAGGGGTGGTCAGTGCCGCCAGGTTAGACAGGGTTTACCTGTCAGCTGATTTTATGAACAGAGCTGCTAAGTGTTACACCCTCCCAGTGGGGTTCTCTGACCACCATGTGGTCTGCTTAGAGTTGGTTTTATCAGCCAACAGCAGCACAAAATCTTACTGGCATTTTAATGTTAAACTTTTATTGGACCGTGTTTTTTGTAAAAATTTTAAACTATTCTGGGCTTACTGGAAGTCAAGAAAACACCTTTTCCCCTCCCTGAGTCAATGGTGGGAGGTAGGAAAAGGCCAAATTAAGGTGTTCTGCCAAAAATATACGGCCTATTCTACCTCAAAAATTAAAGCGGCTGTGCAGAAACTAGAAGCAGAAATATTAAACCTAGAGAGGGCCTCAGGTCAACAGAGCAACCTGCTACAATGTAAAACACAACAGCTGAACACCTTCCTGCAGGAGAGAGCTAAAGGGGCATTAGTTAGAGCCAGGTACACACAATTCAACAACATGGACGCACCAACTAAATACTTCTTCAGCCTGGAGAGGTCGGTGGCACAGAGGAAGCAGATGGTGTGTCTCCAGCTGCCTGATGGGAGTCTGACATCAGACCAGATCCAGATCAGGAGACAAGTGGTGGCTTTCTACACCGACCTGTTTGGCGACGAAAGCTGCGACATGGACGCTGGTGCTGAACTGCTAAAAGACCTTCCTCAGCTGAGTCCAGATGAGCGAGGTGCCCTGGGAGCAGACATCACGCTGGAGGAGTTATCCATCGCTATGTCCCAGATGGCTGCAGGAAAAGCTCCAGGAATCGATGGATTACCTGTTGACTTTTTTAAACATTTCTGGACAGAGCTGGGGCCGGACCTCTTAGATGTTTTAAAAGAATCTTTTATGAAAGGTTCTTTACCAGCTTCCTGCAGGCGAGCAGTGATATCACTGCTGCCTAAGAAAGGAGATCTAACATCCTTGAAGAACTGGCGACCGGTCGCTCTACTATGTACTGACTATAAGATTCTCTCTAAGTTTTTATCAAACAGACTGAAGGTTTTTATTGAATTGCTTATTGGCGTAGATCAGTCATACTGTGTCCCAGATAGGTCCATGCTAGACAACTTGTTTTTAATGAGAGACAGCATTGACGTATGTAACCAATACGGACTAGATGTGGGTGTTGTCTCCATTGATCAGGAAAAGGCCTTTGATCGCGTGGACCACTCCTTCTTATTTGCCACACTGACAGCTTTTGGTGTTGGGGAGCATTTTCTGTCATGGGTGAAACTGTTATATAGTGAGGCCCATTGTGTGATTAAGGCAGGGGGAGGTCTCACTGTTCCGGTCCCAGTGAGGAGGGGGATTAGACAGGGTTGCCCCATCTCAGGCCAGCTCTACAGTTTGGCCATAGAGCCACTCCTCCACAGATTGAGGTCCCGGCTGAGGGGTCTCTCTCTACCGGGGATGGCTGACTGCCCTACTGTGGTCATATCAGCCTATGCTGATGATTGTAATGTTTTTATTCGTGACCAGGGGGATGTTAAAGAGCTGGAGAGGGCCCTAGTACTATATCAGAGAGCCTCCTCAGCTAAGGTTAATTGGGTGAAAAGTGGAGCTTATCTGGTGGGGAGGTGGGTCTCAGAACGTCCCCCTACCCTTCCAGGGAACCTAAGTTGGGAGAGAGGAGGGTTAAAAACACTAGGGATACACCTAGGAAATGAGGTCATAGAAAGAAGGAACTGGGAGGGAGTGCTGGTAAAGGTTGAAGCCAAGTTGTCTAAATGGAAATGGCTGCTCCCCCAGCTGTCCTACAGGGGAAGAGTTCTGGTCATTAACAACCTCATTGCCTCTGCATTGTGGCACAGACTCCAAGTCCTCGTTCCACCACTGGGCCTTGTGGAAGCACTTCAGAGGCTGCTACTGGACTTCTTCTGGTCAGGTCGTCACTGGCTGCGGGCGTCGGTCCTGTATCTCCCTGTGGCAGAGGGAGGGCAGGGCCTGGTAGACATCAAGTCCAGAATAGCAGCTTTCAGGCTCCAGGCTGCTCAGAAGCTGCTGTACGGCTGCTCTCCCTGCTGGCTGGCTCCGGCTCAGCTCATCCTCAGGAAGGCCGGAGGGCTAGGACTGGACAAACACCTGTTCCTGCTGGATTCCCAGTGGAGACACTGCGAACTCACACCTTTTTATAGGTCAGTGATGGACTCCTGGAGGAGTCTGGACGTCATCCGACCTCCTGACCCCAGACCTGGAATGTGGCTGTTTGAAGAACCACTTTTTAATAACAGCTTCCTGCCCAGTAGGGTGCTGACATCGGCTACAGTGAGATCTGTTTTTATCAAGGCTGGTATCGTCAAACTGGGCCAGGTAATGAAGGTAACACCAATTTCACTGGCTGAGTTTTTAAACGTCCGGTCTTCCAGGCTGATGGAGAAGGCTGTCACCGAGCTGCTGTCGTCCCTGTCTGCTCCACTGAGGGCTTTTGTCCAGGACAGGGTCTTGGTCGACCAGTGGAGCCAGGGATCGGACTATGTCTTCCCATCTGTGTCCGTCAGACCTACAGTGGGAGAGTGGACAGGGAAAAAAGGATTCCTTCTCTCCATGAAGACTCCAGTTCTGGAGAAGTTCATCTCCTGTGGGAAGAAAAATCTATACCTTAGCTGTGTCAAGGTGCTGAACTTTGATTCGCTCTCTGAGATCAGAGAATCAAAATGGACTGAGGTCTTTGGTCCAGACTCTTCCCCTAAAGACTGCTGGCGGCTCCTGTATAAGGCCCCTGTTGAAAAACGGATGGCTGACCTCCAGTGGAGGATTATACATGGAGTGATAGCTACAAACAGATACATAGCTCACCTGGATCCCAGCACTGGGGAGGGATGTCCCTTCTGTGGGCAGACAGAGACGCTAGAGCATTTGGTGGTCACCTGTCCTCGCTTAGGAGGCTTAGTTAGTTTTTTGCAGCGGTGGGTAGTGGCTCTGGGAGAGGTTTTTTCAGTGTCAGTGTTTGTCTTTGGCCTGAAATATACAGTCAAAAAGAAACGAACATTGGTTTTAATTAACTTCCTGTTGGCTAATGCCAAGCTGGCAATATGGAAGAGCCGCAAAAACCGGGTGTCAGGTGTGGGCTGGACAGAGCCGGTCCTCTGTCTGAAGGCTTTGGTCTCTGCTAGGCTAAAGATAGAGCATGCGTTTTATAGACTGACCGGTAACCTGGGTGTTTTTAAAGATGTGTGGGGCGTCAGGCAGGTCCTGTGTTCAGTAAGGGAGGATGGGTCATTACAGCTCAGTTTTTAGGGTGTATGTGTGTGTGTGAGTGTGAAATTTGTATGCATATATATTTTGTTGTAATGTATTATTGACAATGAAAAAATGACTTTAGAATTAAAGTATTCTTAAAGTCAAAAGTCTACTTCTTCTTCTTCTTCCTACTATTCTTCCTTTCTCTTCTATTTTTCTTCCTCGTTTTCTTCTTAATCTTTTACTCTTGCTCGTGTCTTTTGTCTGTTCTTCTTCTAACTATTTCTACTCTTCTCTTTTTACTCTCTGCTCATCTCCTCTCGTCCCTTTCTGCTTACTCCTCTTATCACTCATTTCCTTGTCCTTGTCCTTCTCTTCCTTCCTGTCCCGTGTCCTTCCTGTCCCGTGTCCTTGCAGCAGAGACAGCCGTGCAGCAGGACAGTAAACAGATCCAGGTGGACGTGCAGGACCTCGGCTACGAAACCTGTGGTCGCAGCGAGAACGAGGCCGAGAGAGAAGACACCAGCAGCCCAGGTGAGTCTGACTGTGACCGGGGGTCTGTTCATTTAATGCAGCACCAGATGTAGAGACATGATGGGAACACTAGAGGACAGCAAAGTCTGTCGGACAGAAGACAGGACAGTCAACTTTATAACCTTCAACAGTAATCTGGATTTATTAGATTTATTAGCTAATTCAAGATGCTCCATATTCGTCTATCTGCCTGCAGATAGATTTGACATTTTGGAGTTTTAATTTATTAAAATATTGTGCAGATTACACTCTGCTGTGTAATCTGTTCTTTTCATGAATGTTCTGTCAGTTAAAGGTTATTTTAGTTGTTTATTTAAATCTATTTTCAGTATTAAACCTTTCACGTCCATAATTAACTGGTATATCCCGTAGCATGCTGATCTTTGAGCGCGTTCTCTGACAGAGTTTGACGACCTGGAGATGTGCACGTCTCTGGACTGTGGTTCCCAGTGGTGGCCCGCCGCCTCCACCAGCTCCTTCCCCAAAACCCAGACCCAGACCTCCGGCTGTGGAGACCCGTCCCTTCAGCGCCTCGTCGAGGACCTCCGCTCTCAGCTGTCCCGCTCCCAGGCCGTGATCCGGGGGCTCCAGAGCCGCCTGCGCTCCCTCTCCACCTCCAGTGACTGCGGCCCCTCCACCCCCCGAAAGGTCAACTGGTCCTTCCAGGCCTCGCCCTCCCAGAGCGGGGCAGAGGACGACGAGGGCTGGCAGTCGTCCGACGGAGGGCCGCTGGCGTCGCCCCGCCACCCTCACCCAGACAAGGGCATCCGGGAGCTCGTGTCCCGCGTCGACGCGCTGGAGGACCAGCTGAGGAAAGGTGGCAAGAAGACTGTAGTGGAGGACGGGAAGTCTGCCACCTGGCCAGGGTGGGTGCCTCTGGGTTGCTGAACACTTCCTGTTACCAGCACTAAACAATCAAAGGCTAGAAGAGCTGATCTGAAAACAGATTTAAAATATAATCACATGTACTCAGTAAACAGGAGACGTTAGAAATAGAAGTCTGCGCCAAATAAAAACCTTTAGAGTCTGAAAATCATCTAAAAAACTAAAAGTTTCATTTCAATCAAAGCAAATACATTTATTATTAATTAATTACTGTAAACTTCATCTATCTGCAAATACATTGCACATGTTGAAGTTTTAATCCATGCAGATTACACTTGCATTCAATTGAAATTAAAGTAAAAGTGCTGTTAAATTAGTTGTTTTCAGGAATTTTCAGTCAATTTAAATGTTATTTTTCTGCCTCCGTCAGCCTCCGTCGTGTCGGTCAGCCTCCGTCGGGTCGGTCAGGGTCGGTCAGGGTCGGTCAGGGCGCGTTAATCGAGCTCAGCCACAGATGTTTTGGTGTAAACTCCGAGGGGATTAACAGACACCAGGACGGGGACACGCTGTCCCATTTCCCCCCTATGGACAAACTGTAGAGAGTCAGAGCAGAGAGTCAGGACGTGAAGGTTAGAGTCTGACACCGGTGAGTCAGAGTTCTGAGACTAGACGACATAAAATAAAAGATATAATGAAGATAAAGATGTGGAGGATGATCGCTGCTCAGAGACGAGTCATGTAGATAGAAACTGGGACAAAATGATGTCATGTCTTTAGGTTTAGTTTTTGTCCCGTCTGGGACTCTTGTTACTCTTCTTCCTCACCCTCCTCTTTTCCTTCTTGTACTTTGTCTTCATCTTCATCTTCCACTTCCCATTCTTGCTCCTCCTCCTCCTCCTCCTCTGCTTCATTTTAATCATTTTTTATTTTTACTCTTCGTCTTACTCTTGTAGTTTTTCTTGTTTTAGTTCTTTTCTTCCTCTTTTCCGCCCCCTCTTCCTCTTTGTCTTCATCTTTTTTCTCTTCCTCTTCTTCCTATTTTTCCTCGTCCTCGTCCTTCTCCTCCCCTTCTTCTTGCTCTTATTCTTTTTGTCCATCTTGTTTTTCCTATTATTCTTCCTCTTCTTCTCCTTCTTTGTTTTCATCTCCGTCTTCATCTTTTTTTCTCAACTTCTTCTTCTTCCTCCTCTTACTTTTTTGTTCTTCCTGTTCTTCTTACAGTCCTTCATTTTCTTCCTCTTCTTCCTCTTTGTCTTCTTCTTCATCTTTCTCCTTCTCCTCCTCTTCTTCCTTTTACTCTTCCTCATCTTCTTACCCTTCAGCCTGAAGCATCTGCAGTGAAATTGTTTTAATGTCTCAACATCAAACCACCATGTTGACCTGGATGAGTAATATTTAAATCTTTAATTGTATAAAAACTGTCCAGATAAAAGACAGCGTCCCTCTGTCTCTGTGGGACATTTATTTGGACTCATTCTTTGTCCCCGTGTCTCTGGACTCTGCAGTAAATTCGACACCCTGATCCAGGCTCAGGCCAGAGAGCTGTCCCACCTCCGCCAGCGGCTGCGAGAGGGCCGGGGGGTGTGCAACATCCTCACCCAGCACTTGGGGGACACCACCAAGGCCTTCGAGGAGCTGCTGAGGGCCAACGACATCGACTACTACATGGGACAGAGCTTCAGGGAGCAGCTGGCTCAGGGCGGCGCTCTGGCCCAGAGGGTCGGCGCCAAGCTCAGCGGACGTGAGTCCTTTCTGGGTTTCATCTCATTATCTGCAGATAGACGGGGGGCCCGGGACGGGGAGCCGGGACGGGGAGCCGGGACGGGGAGCCGGGAGGAAGTGAAAGTTAATGATATCGGTGTCTGTTTTCCAACAGGAGATCGTTCTGAGGATCCAGACGAGAAGACGGAGCTGCTCGCCATCCGGTCAGTGCTCGTTAGCTGCAGCCTCCTGTGGCTTCATGTTGTGTTTCAGGCTCCAGGTTAATGTCAGTGGAAAGTATCAGGATCTGACGGGTTCATCAGTGATGGAGCACAATTAATGATGGACAGACGTCTAACAACAGCTGACAGAGGGAGCGTTTTAGCGTTTCTTATTTCTATCTTTTATAATGATTCAAAGATAACGTTAACGACAAAGTTAACGTCATCTATATGCAGACAGATTGGACATTTTAAGTCATTAAAAGATTCTGCAGGTTACACTTCATTGAAATGAAAGTAAATTCAATTATTTAATTAGTTCTTTTCAGGATGTTTCTGCCAATTTTAAAGGTTATTTTAGTTGTTTATTTAAATGTATTTACAGTAGTTAAATGGCTCAACAATACAGAGGACAAATACTACAACTAAAACTATTATCACCTCATAGATAAGCATGAATGTAACCACTGGGAAAAAAGTGAAATAATCCACTTAATCAGATGTAAAAGTGGATCAGTAGTTGTTTTAAAATCTTTCTTCTATCATGTTTGTCTCTAAATAGGACCCTGATTCACTAAATGAGCCTCACGCTGTATTAAAACATTTATTTAGAGAATAATAAATCAGAAAGAAGTCAGGTTATATTCTTCTAAACCTGTGTTCAATCAGACTCTTTGGAGACGTTTCCTTTGATATCAGGACAAACTGTTTGCACAAATGCACAAACCCATGTGGTGCAGGCAGATAAAGGAATGGACTTCTCTGTGCTACATGCAGCCTTGTTTAGTTTCGTGCATTCCTCTTTTGTCTTATACAACAACGTCATGAGTCATTTGCTGCTGCTGCTGCTGCTGCTGCTGCTGCTGGCTCCACGTCTGGACCCCTCAGCAGTTTGTTTGGTCGGGGAGGCTGCTGTGACGTCAGTGTGTTACGAAACTAAAACATTCCAAACAGTCCTGTAGCATCACAACATAGATAGATAGATAGATAGATAGATAGATAGATAGATAGATGGTCTTCTCCTGCAAAGATCAGTTTTAGAGCGCTGTGTTGAGTGTGGCTCCGTCTTCTCTACCACGACCACCCAGTCAGATTCAGGACCAGAGGCGACACAGCTGCTGTCTGAGCAAAGACCTTCACTGACCAGCTGATTGTTCCACTAATTATGCTAACGGCTAAAAGAGAGAGAAAGAGAGAGATGGTGGGACGAACGAGTTACACAACAGAGTTACACAAGAGCATCTGAAAGATAGACTGAAATATTTAATATTTAATCTGACTTTTTACACATCAACAGTAAAAACAGATAGACTTTGATCTGTTTGTGCTCTTTACTTCCTGCTTGCTTTCCTCCTCCTCCTCCTCCTCTTCTTCTTCTTCTTCTTTGAGGATTCATTGTTTTTATATTTGATGCTACAGGGTGTATCACCGCCCTCTGCAGGGTAGAACATTTCCTATGAACACACTTCAGATCATGCTTTCATTCCTCAGAGTTACTGCTGCACTGAGCCCAGACTACAAGGTAACAGAACATGCATGAGTTAAAACACCATTAAAGGCAGCTAGCAACCTGATAGGACGCCCACCTGTCACTCAAAGCAGCCATGCCCCTTAATTCTGCAGAATTCAAAGCTTTGATGTCATTTAAACATGTGAGTTTTAGAAAAACTCTCCCTGTAATGTGGTCATCTTTTTGTACCAGGTTGTAAACATCTTGATTTCTGCAGGTTTTATAACCGTATGTGTAGGAAAACCTCTCAGTAACAGTTGAGATGATTATTCTGGTGCTAGAACCTGTGCAGATTCGTCCTAAACCAGTGTGAACACAGACTCTGCAGCGTCGCGTGTTAAATGAATCTTCAAACGCAGCTCGGTTTGGACGCAGCTTGTGGCGGCAGCTCATCCCTTCTGGATGAGCGACGAGTGTCCTGGATGTTCAATCGCTCGTAACACGACACCCTGATTCTGTTTCATAACAAAAGATCTTTGATTTTCATACGTGACTGAGATGGAAATAATATAGATAAATAATACAGTTAATGAAGCTGAGGTGAGATGTGGTGACGGGGTCCTCTGTTGTTGGGTAGAGAAGGGTGAACGTCAGGTCAAAGTCTAATGAACAAATAGATCTGAATAATTAGAGCTGGTCCTCAGAGAGAGAGAGAGAGGGAGAGAGGCCTGCAGTAATCTAACATGGTGTTGTTGCTGCACAGATGGCCGAGCAGATGTGAAGGAGAATTAGTGTTTTTCTGCGACAGTCGTCTCATTTAGTCTCTGATTCGTGATGAAATAAAACAATAAGACGAGACGATCAAATGTCAAATTATTTAATCAACGTTATCAGGAATCACTTTTAAATGATGCGTCTGACAAAATGTAAACTTATAAAATATCTGCACCGATCAGGCACAACATTATGACCACTGACAGGAGAAGTCAACAACATTTAAACCATCTTGTGACAGTTCAGTGTTCTGCTGGGAAACTTCTGGACCTGGCATTCATTGGTGTGGATGTTACTTAGACATGTAGCACCCACCTAGACCAGACCAGACACCCCCACCCCATAGCAATGACACTCCTTGATGGCAGCAGCCATCCCCAGCAGGATGCAGCCTGACACAGACACACACACAAAAACACTTTAGGAACAACTAAAAAAAAAAACATGAAGAACAGCACAAGGTGTTGACCTGGCCTCCAAATTCACTAGATCCCAAACTGATCAAGTATCTGTGGGATGATCCACAGAGGCCCCTCCCCTCAAAGGACCCCCCACTAACAACAGGACACCCTCAGAAGGCCCATGTCCATTCTCTGATGAGTCACCACTAGGGAGACCTACACAATATTAGGAAGGTGGTCATAATGTTATGGCTGATCCTTAGATTGAGGCACTGGTTAGGTTTATTTTAACAAACTGTGCAGCCAAACATTTTTAACTCCACATAAATTAATTTTAACCTCCAGCTGAGAACTAAAAGTCTCCAAAAATGTCTGACTGAAGTTTCAACCTCATTTGTTTCTGGATTTAACAAATTTAATTTGCTCAGAGAGAAATCCGACTGTAAAAGTGTGTTTAAGGTTAATAACTGGTGGCGTAATGCTGCTCTGGGCTCAGGGCTTGTTGTTGTCATGGCCTCTAATCAGGTTAAGTTATTAAGACCTCGAATGGGGAGGGAAATAGGTCAGGAGGAGCTAAACGCACTCACCCAGAGAACGAGGGAGAGAGGGAGGGAGAGAGAACGTGAGGGGAGAGCATCTCTTTGCTTCAGTGTGTCAGCAGCAGCACATGGTGCTAAACATCCAGCAGGACACTGATCTCTGTTACGTAAGATTTACTCATCATCCAGCTGGATTTCTTTTTTATTCGTGGATAATTCACTTATGACTTCAGTCTGTCTGCTTCCACACCTTCCTCCTCATCATCCTCCTCCTCCTCCTCTTCTTCTTTTTGGATTTTTCTAAACCTGGATGTTTTATATTGTCCTTGCTCCAGAGAGGAGGTTGTCGTGTGTTTTTTCGTGGACGGACCGATGTGCTCTGGAGGAAGAGGAAGTGCTGCTGCTTTTGTAGGCGATCATTCATTCCTTCATTCAGCTGCTGGAGCGTGAACATACGAGCCCTCTGGAGGGGGACGGGGGGTTTGGACATCGTTTTATGTGCACATGCCTTCTCTCTCCTCTTCCTCGTGTTGTTGCCCATGTCCGCCTCAGGGCTGCTGCTGCTGCTGCTGCTGCTGCAGTGGGACGAGAGGCTGCGTCCAGCATGGTCATAATAATAATAATAATAAGAGGCTTTCCTTTGAGAACTTGCAATGCAAAAAAAAAGACTGATTTAAGATCCGAAGAGAGGAGAACTGAGCTGAGCTGCAGAGGCTCAGAGTTGCAGCTGCAGCTTTTCTTTTAAATCACCGTCTCAGATCTGTTATTTGCTTTTTGTTCTCTCCTCCGTCACCAAACCTCTCGATGCAGGATCTTTGCCTCAGACTCTGATTTGAGAACTATTTAGGTGTGCATGTGTGAAGGGAGCCTCCAGAATCCTCCATCTACCCCGGGAAGCCCAAGCCTAATCTGGATTTGCTGTTCTTTTCACCTGATCAGCCTCACGCTCTGTCATCCCTCCATCCCTTTATCCTCTGGCTGGCTCACGCTCTGAGGTCAGGACCTCAGCCTCCGAGCTAATGAGCCTCGCTCCGTTACCTCTGGAGACTCGGCCGAGAGGACGAGGAGACTGACAGCGGAGAGAGGAGAAGGGGTTGAGGCATGGCTGCCGGGCAGTAGCCAGGAGGAGGCAGGCGGGTGGGCAGGCAGGGGGGGGCGATGGCTCCTCTGTGGAAGGCCATGCTGTCCAAGAGCAGCCCACTGTACAGAGACTCCCTGTTCTCCTTCTCCCTGTGGGAGTGGAAGGCTCAGGAGAGAGAGCTGCTGCTGCTGAGGAAACACACCGACAGGGAGAGGAGGGCGATGCTGGCGCAGCTCGACAAGTAAGATTAGCTTAGCTTAGCATAAAGATGTGGAAGTGGAACAAGTGAACCTGCAGACATCTGGGAAGCTGCCGTACATGGTTTCAGGACAGACCTGAGCTAAATACGCTGCTGTAGAACAGAGAGAATGATCAGAGTGGAGCTCTCTAGGTTCTCTCACTAGCTTCACCTGTGTCTTATTATCCCATCAGCCCTCACGTGTATATATATATATAGTATAGCCCTGTTTTTATTACACCTTGTCAAGTCGTCTGCCGTGCTTTCTTGCTGTTCCATTCTTGTGTTTCCTGTTTGTTTTTTTTTGGAGCACCTTTAGTTGACCTTGTAGTTGTATCTATTATTTCACCTGCTTCTCTCTGTAGTGTGCGTCCCGGTCTCTGATCTTCATCTTTCTTGCAACACCAGACAAAAGCATGTGAACCAACTTGCACGTTAAACTGTGTCCCAGCCAGAATCATTCATGGCTGCAGCTGGAGTTACTGCAACAGAAAAATCACATATGTAGCTACAGTATGGTCAGATCTACAACATGTTTGCAGTCAGTCTTATATAGAAGAGCTAACTAGCTGCGGTCTACCACATGGACATAGCTCATAGCTCAGCCTTCCCCTGTTTCAGAGAGAACGAGTGAATGTGATGGAATGTAAAGTTCTCCTGTAGTTAACTGTGAACGTAAACTGATGGAAAAGTGGAGCCGACTGATTTCAGATGAAGAGTTTGTTTGGTTGTATCACCCCGACATTGATTCAGATGACCTTCACCTCAGTGTCCGTGCACCAACACGTCACTGTTAATTAAATTTAGCTGCAGGGGACAACACTGCACCCCCCCTCCCTCCTCCGTGTCAGTGTGAATGTGTTGGTCTGGGGTTTGACTCGTGTCTCTGATGCAGCGTCACTAAGAGGCTTCCTCAGAGCTACAGTCAGCGAAACAGCAGCCAGGTGACCAACACACCTGACACAGAGCTGGAACACCTGAAAGAGGCTCATGCAGCTGCTCTCAGACACTAAACCTTCATTATATGTCGGAATAATCTGATGTGGGAGGTGCAGACGTCTAAGAAACAGACATTTGAGTCTTATTTAAGGGATTCACTCATTTTTCATCTCATGGTCTGTTGGGTTGAAACTAGATTCACTCTCTGTGATGTGAAAGCATGAATTAAATATGACTGTGTGTGTGTGTGTGTGTGTGTGTGTGTGTGTGCAGGCTGAGTAAGGAGCTGCAGCAGAAGGACAAGGTCATCGAGTCTCTCCGCACCAAACTCAACCAGCAGCAGCATCACCACCATCATCATCATCCTCATCGCTCCGACACGCCCTGCAGCGGCCACGCCCTCTCCGACGCCAGCGACCAGTCGGATCGCATCTCCTACGTGTCCGACGAGCGCGGGTCGACCAACGAGGACCTGGAGTTGTGCTCCGACGTGGACGCTGCCAGCGAGCTCGGCCAGGAGGAGACATCAGGGAGAGTCGGGACAGGTGAGACCAGGACAGAATGATGTCCACACGTCTGCTTGGTGTGTGTCCTCCTTTAGATGTTGACATGTCAGAGTACAGGAGACACTGGAGCCTCCATCTTTGTTCTTTGGTTTCATTTCCAGACCGTCTCTCTCACCATGGCACCATGTCCCGCCATTCGTCTGTCCCCCCATCCATCGCCTCATCCCATCAATCGTGCCTCAGCTGTCCCAGCATGCACCACTCCAGCTCGCCACAGAATCCTGTAGATGTGCAGAGTGAGACAGGTAGGAGAGGGACCACACTTTCATCCTCCTCCTTCTATGATCTGTCCATCACTTCACCTTCCTCTCCGTCCTTCTTCTTCTCCCAGCTCCTGCCTCAGCCTTCAGCTCTGCTCCCTGTCTCCCTCCCCCTTTCTCCTCCTCCTCCTTCTCCAACCAGAAGGCACCCTTACCCTTTCATCCTCACCCCTCAAACCTGCGAGCCCGCTACCAGAGCAGCGGTGGGGGCGGCGGTGGTGGCGGTGGGGCGGGGTTCTCCCTGGCCGAGGTTCACCAGGAGCTGCAGATGTTGCAGAGGCAGCTGAGAGACAGCGACAGTGTGTTGACCCTCCTCTATACGCATGGCTCTGTGTGACCCAGTTTGAAAGATAACAAACTAAACATGCGTGAGCGTGCAGCAAAAATAAACAGATACCAGTTTAGCACTAATATCTTAAACTGAGCCTAACGGACACAAAACAGGTCATCATCTTTGGCTTAAATCAGTAAGAAGTCACAGTTTCTCTGTGCATATCATCACTTGGCTCAAGCTGTGCATCATTAGCATGTTCCAGACACTTTCTTTCACCGTGCATGGTCTGAAAGTCGTCGTAAATGCTTCCACAGTTTTTTTAATGTCACCAAAAACAACACGTGCCTGTGCTTGAACCACTAAGGAGATCAGCCTGAAGGCGCTGAGGAAGCTAAATCCTGCAGGAGCACAAAAACAAGTACAGCTGGGTCAGAATACTGGGATGTGTTCTTGTACTTACGCTTTGTCAAAACATATTCAAGTTACAGTTATATAATGAATAATGAACATCCAGATTAGAGGGAAGGACTTTGAAGCAGGCGACTGTGCAAAGAAATGATAATTATCTCCTCCAGCTTTTCCTCCTGATAAGAACATCAGTGTTTTTATTTGGAGAAGAGCTAAAAGAATCCTGTTGGTTTCCTGCATCAACAAGAGATATAGACGTGGTAGCAGTGGTGCCTTTTAGTCTGAGAGGTCTCATAGTTAAAGGACGGGAGGACGAGGAGTAGAGGCGGCGCTGAACATTTGAGGAAAGGTGCAGGATGATGATGAAGACAGCAGCTCTGGTTCTTCTCCGAGAAGGTGATGCCGATGTTGAGTGTTTGAGACCAGACCAACATCACTGACGTGTTTTTATTCTTCTGCTTTTCACCGTTTATCCAGAAGTGATGTGCATGAATTTGCAGGTGAACAAACACACAGTGCCCCCTGTTTTTAAATTTAACTGGGACCATCCTCCTGCAGAGATGCACCGGGCTGATCATGAGTCTGTGTTGATTGATTTCTAACAGAAAGTCCTGCATGTGGATGAGCAGAGTGTGAGGTTGAGTTTGAGCCGACTGGTTTTAAAGCTTTGTTGCTTCCTCCTCCTCCTCCTCCTCCTCCTCCTCCTCTCTCTACTCTACAGTAACTGTTCTTAATCAACCAGAGCTTTTAAAACAGAGATGAGGGATAAAGTATATTTATTATTTTCTAATCATTTTCTTTGTCTGCAGGATTTTCCACTCCCCAGTCCAAACCGCTTCAGGGTTTCCCGTTTGCCCCCCATCACCACCACCACCAGCACCTCCTCCACCACCACCACCAGCAGCAGCAGCAGCCTGGCTCCTCCAGCTTCCTGCCTCTCTCCTACCCAGGACTCCAGCCGTCTCCTTTCAGCAGCGCCGCTAGCTGCAGCAGTCTGGACGCCAGCCTCGCCATGAAAGCCGGAGCCAGCCTCCTGGAGAGCAGTGCATTGTGGGACGCGGCCTACGGCGCCCGACCGATGAGAGCTGACCTGTCGTCCGGTTCGTCGGGGTACCAGTCAGGCACCAGCCACGCAGGTAGAAACTAAACACTGAAACATGACAAACCCAACGATAGAACGATTCAGAACAAAGAGAAGCTTAAAGGAGACACGTCTGCACTTTCAGATCCAGTATTTAACTCGTACATCTCTGCAGGTTCTGACCTGATGAAGGAACACCTGAGAGAGATCAGGAGTCTGAGACAGAGGCTGGAGGACTCCATCCACACCAACGACCGCCTCCGTCAGCAGCTGGAGGACAGACTGGCCCGCGCCGCTGCAGAGAAAGGTAACGACAACACGGGACGCTTTGGTGATTAGTTTCCAGGTTCTCCTGAAAACACAAGCTTAGATTTCAGTTAAGAAAGGTCTGTAAGAAGAAGAACATTCTCTGATGGAGGCTGGTTTAGTTCTTCTTATTAATGTGAGCTTTCTCCACAGGAGCTCCCACCAACATCTACATCCAGGGCCTGGACTCAGTCAGCCAGCTCTCCACGGAGGTCAGACTTCTGAAGGAGGAAAATCTCAGTCTGCAAAACCAGCTGCAGCAGAGCAGCAGAGGTACAGACTGACGGTCGCTAGACCTGGAGAGAGAGAGAGAGAGAGTCCTCTGCTGGGTCAGACACGTTTGATTTAATCACGTGTTTGTGTTTCTCCCCCACCCTGCAGAGGGCAGCAAGGAGGTGGAGCAGCTGAGGGAGGCGGTGCTTCTGGAACGCTCCAGGCTGAAGGAGGCGGAGCTAGAGGCAGAAAGGTGGGCGGAGGAAAGCAGGAAGCTGCAGGCCGAGGCCGAAGCCCACGGGCAGGAGGTCACATACCTGAGACAGGACAGACAGAGGAACCAGGAGACCATCAACAGGTAGAGGCTTCACGCTCAGACGTCTGTTAGAGAGAAGAAGATTCTCTGGTGGTGACTTTTTATTTCTTATAAAACGTTGATGTGTCCCATGTGAACAGGCTCCAGCATGAGGTGAGCGTCCTCCGGCAGCAGCTCTGTGAGAGTCGCAGCTTGGTCCACTCTCTTCAGTGTGAGCTGCAGGTGTATCGCAGAGTGTGTGGAGTCAACGCCAACACACACACAGGTAAGACACACCAGACAACCAATCAGCTGTTAGCTGTAGAGTTTATGAGACTGCACTGCCCACTTAATCAACACCTGCCCCCTGGTGGATGTATCCACGCCCTGCAATCTAAACCTTTTGGCAGCCATTTCCAAAATGGCCGCCTTCATGAACTGACTTTCTGACTTTTTACATGAAAATCTTTTCTAATTTTATAAAGGTTATGATAAAGAATGTCCTTTATGTTGAGACTGATATATCAACATGAATATTCACATTATGTTAAAGTCAAATCCTATTAAAACAGCAGGTATGCACACAATTTTAGATTTTTTTGCAAGCTTTTCTAATTTAATTAAAGTTTAAATGTCATCTTTAAATATGCATTTACTTATAGATATTTCTGTGTGATTTCTTCAGTCACTTGGTAATTTTTGTCTTTTGTCGTCCTCAGTTTTCAACATAATTAAATGATTATTATAACCTATATAATATAATGTATATTTACCAATTTAAAGAATTAATCCGAAGACACAAAATTTGTTTTTCAGTCCATTTTTTGCCTTTTCTAAAATGAATAAAATAAAACGGCCGTAAAAAGGGAAAAAATACAACCAAACTAATCTAAAGCTGTAGTGAGTAAAGTTCCATTAATGCCTGATGTGTCAACTATGATATTAAAAACATGAAATTCATTATTGTTAATATAATTATGAGGTTTCTGTATGAACGTCTGGAGTTCATGTGTTCATATGTTTCCTGTCTGTGACCTTTGACAGTCTGAACCCACAGCGTTCCCCTCTGTCCCGCTATGAGAAGGTCAAGCTGAGCGCTGTGTGCTCTCAGCAGACCCTCTGGCTCCTGTTGGTGTTAATCCTCTGTGTCTCTGAGCAGGTCAGGTCGGAGACCAGCCGGGACTCAGCGCCACGCCGGCCCTCGACCCCAGAGAGCTGCACATTCAGCTGGAGCAGCAGCTGAGGGCACAGGCCGACGCTCAGCCTGGAGCCAGGAGGCAGCTCTTCAGCGGTCAGTATGACTGACGGAGAAATAAACTGGAAAATAACCCAGCAGAGAGCAGAACTGGAATCAAGGAGGTTTTATTTATTTATTCCTCCACAGATAACGTTCCCTCTCCACCTGTCAGAGACACTGGACTCATCAGTCCGTCATCTCCTCTACGTCCTGCACAGAAGGAAACTACAGCGGCTGATCCAGGTGAGAAATAAATACCTCTGCATCATTCAGATGTCCATAACCACATGAAGCCCCGCCCCCAAACAATCTGATTGGCCCAGCAGATCTTTGCTGGAGCCAAATCCCAACAGAGAGACTCCAGAACAACTTTGCACCAAGTTCAGGTTCCAGGCGAGGAACCGTCCTTACTTAGAACAGAAACATCATTTATCATTCAGTGAGGAGTCTAGAGACTTGTACACTGGGGATTTAACGGTCCACCTACAACTGAAGGGACAAAGGACACTCTTTAGATAACAACAACGTCCACAGTTTAATCAGAGGAGACAGATGTGGTTTGAAAGAGGAGTAAAGGAAGATGTGTAACTGGAAAACTGGTTTACAACACAGTGTGAACATCTGTCTCCAAGAACGTTCACACCTCATTAAGAGTTGATTCAAAACAGATTCCTCCAACTACAAGTGTGGTCACTAACAGACCCAGGTTGTTTCTTGGACAGACCAGGACCTGGATCATTTATGTTATTTCCCTCCACAGATCTCCTTTTTATTTGAACCATGGTTGAGCTCCTTCCTTTCTCTTCAGTACTTCATAATCATCTGCAGAATATTTAACACACATAGAAGATGTCTTCTTTGCACACACCTCCAACCACCCACCCCTCTCTTCTCTCTCTCTTTCCCTGAGCAGCCTCCACCCTGCAGGGGAAGGCCCCGGATGGTTCCTTCGCCAACCGTCACGGCCGCCACGCCGTCGGCCACATTGACGACTTCAAGGCTGTGCAGCAGCAGATCCTGGAGGGAAGTGCTCTCCTCCTGAAGGTGGAGGCTGGCCTTTATTCTCTTAGCACCTCACAGGATTTCTATGAGGTGAGAGCACGGACGAGTTTAGACATAAAAGTGTTTCAAAAGTTTAGCAGATTTTCACACAAGTCAAGAAAGAAAACAGAACAGAAACATAATAATACTCAAAACAGAAATATAATACTTTTGTTTTTATTTATTAAAGAAAGTGAGCCAATATTACATATCAGTGAGGTGTTAAAATAAGTGAAAGTAGACAGAGAGAACCCAATGAAAGAACTGAGACTGAAATCCAATGATTGATGCATCAACAGAAATGACTGCAGACAGATTTGTTTTCATTGAGCTCCTCGTACGTTGTGTCTCAGCCTTCAGATTCTGTCATGAAGCTGCTGTCGGACGTTAAAACTCTGCGTCAGATCTTGGAGGAGTCCGGCTCTCTGCTGAGGATGTTCTGGAGGGCAGCTCTGCCCCAGTCGGACAAAGCCCAACAGGTCAGAACCGGCAGCGAGTTCCAGCAAGAAACCACAGAACTGGATAATACATCATTTGACTGAATCCCCTCGTGGTCCTCCGTCTCATCTGCGCTGCACGTGTGGATTAACTGTGAGTGTTTTGCTCTTTCAGGATCGGAATCTGAGGGAGGAGCTCGCTGCTCTCCGTCTGAAGCTCTCCGAGCGAGAGGAGGCTCTAAAGGACGCGATGGAGCGAGTGAAGAGCTCTAACCGCACCAAAGATAGCATGGAGCACTTTATAGTCAGCCAACGTGAGTCACTCAGCCTTTCTATTAGCACATACAGCCTCATGCATCATAAAGAAATGTCATAATCAGACTTAAACTCAGCTTGCACCCTGTATTTATTTCATCTCCTGCTGCAGATTTGAAATGCAAACTCTGAAAGTCTGAAAAATAGAAGCTGTGGAGAGGATTAGGACCACTGTAAATTTAAAAAAAGCTCAGCTTGTACCCACAGAAATCTGTGGAAAAAGACAGAAAGTTAAGAAAACAAGTCAGAATTTAATATAAAAAATGATTATACCTATTTTGTATTTTATTTTTTTACAGTGGCCCTAATCCTCCTTGGTACAAATCACCAGTATCTGAGTATTTACATTTGAGAATTCAGTTCTGTATTTTTCTGCTGTTTAACTGATGAATGAATGAATGAATGAATCACTAACATGAGCTCTGTGTTTGTTTACAGTGTCGAGAACGAGGGAAGTTTTGAAGAAAGCCAAGACCAACCTACAGGTGAGTTCATGAGTTCTGTCCTCTCTGACGTTCTGGATGCTGATGATAACTGAGGAGATGGATGAAGATGGATGTAGGTGGATGTTGATGGATGTAGATGGATGTTAATGGATGTAGATGGACGTAGATGGACGTAGATGGATGTAGATGGACGTAGATGGATGTAGATGGATGTAGATGGATGTTAATGGATGTAGATGGACGTAGATGGATGTTGATGATGTTGATGGATGTAGATGGATGTTGATGGATGTAGATGGATGTAGATGGATGTTGATGGATGTAGATGGATGTAGATGGATGTTGATGGATGTAGATGGATGTAGATGGATGTTGATGGATGTAGATGGATGTTGATGGACGTAGATGGACGTTGATGGACGTTGATGGACGTTGATGGATGTAGATGGATGTAGATGGATGTAGATGGATGTAGATGGATGTTGATGGATGTAGATGGATGTTGATGGATGTTGATGGATGTTGATGGATGTTGATGGACGTAGATGGACGTTGATGGATGTAGATGGATGTTGATGGATGTAGATGGATGTTGATGGATGTTGATGGATGTTGATGGACGTAGATGGACGTAGATGGATGTTGATGGATGTTGATGGATGTTGATGGACGTTGATGGACGTAGATGGACGTTGATGGACGTAGATGGACGTTGATGGACGTTGATGGATGCTGATGGACGTAGATGGACGTTGATGGACGTTGATGGACGTAGATGGATGTAGATGGATGTTGATGGATGTAGAAGGATGTAGATGGATGTAGATGGATGTTGATGGACGTAGATGGATGTAGATGGATGTAGATGGATGTTGATGGATGTAGAAGGATGTAGATGGATGTAGATGGATGTTGATGGACGTTGATGGACGTTGATGGATGTTGATGGATGTTGATGGACGTAGATGGACGTTGATGGACGTTGATGGATGTCGTTGGATGCTGATGGACGTAGATGGACGTAGATGGATGTAGATGGATGTTGATGGATGTTGATGGATGTTGATGGATGTTGATGGACGTTGATGGACGTTGATGGATGTTGATGGATGTTGATGGACGTTGATGGATGTAGATGGACGTTGATGGACGTTGATGGATGTAGATGGATGTTGATGGATGTAGATGGATGTTGATGGATGTTGATGGACGTAGATGGACGTTGATGGACGTAGATGGACGTTGATGGATGTTGATGGATGTAGATGGATGTTGATGGATGTTGATGGATGTTGATGGATGTAGATGGATGTAGATGGACGTTGATGGACGTTGATGGACGTAGATGGATGTAGATGGATGTAGATGGATGAAGATGGATGTAGATGGATGTTGATGGATGTCGTTGGATGTCGTTGGATGTCGTTGGACGTTGATGAACAAACATCCTTCCTTCCTTCACCTCTCTCCTCTTCCTCCCTCCTTCCTCTGGATGAGTCTCCTCAGGAGAACGAGCTCAGGATTTCCTCCCTCCGTCAAGCCTGCTCCTCCATCCCTCCTTTCTCTCCCTCCTCCTGCTTTTCTTCTTCCTCCTCTTCCTCCTCCTCCTCTTCCTCACAGCCCTGGCCTGGTAAAGGTACATCCCCCTGGCTTTACTCTGCACCCATCAGCTTGATTTTTGTTTTGAAATGCTGGTTCATTAACAGAACAGTCTGACTTTAGATCACATACTCACTGTGACTGAGTGGATTTCCTTCATTTTGATTTAATTAACTGAGGATTAATCGTGCATCAAACAAACGAGGTCCCGTCCCTGAATAATAAACTAACCTGTTTGTTCAGTCGACTTTAGTTCCTCTAAGTTTAACAATGTTTGCTACAGACTTCCACATTCTTTCTACTTCTGTTCACGTCCTTTATTTTTCTGTCTGTTTCTGTGTGAACTGGACGATGTCTGCAGCGCAGTTTTATATATTGTCTCTTGTGATTGTCTTATGTGATCATCTTACGTCTCTTGTGATCGTCTTATGTCTGTTTATGATTGTCTGATATCTCTTTGCTATTGCCTTATGTCTCTTGTGATCATCTTGTGATCATTTTATGTCTCTTGTGATCGTCTCTTGTGACTATCTCTTGTCTCTTGTGATCGTCTTGTGTCACTTAAATTGTTGTGCAGCAGGTGTGTTTAGGGAAAGGACCAATAAATTCCCTCCTCTTCATCGTCTCCTCTCTTCTTTTATCTTTCAGGTGAAGTCACAGGACGATTCCGTGAGCTCTCCTTCTCTCCTGGTTGGGGTGTCCTGACGCCCCGATCATCTTCCTCCTCCACCACCTCTTCCTCCTCCTCTACTATCCAGGGACTGGATCACCAGCAGCGCCCCCTGCAGACATTCTTCCTGTAGTGCAGCCGCCCTGAGCTCCTCATCACCGTCAACCTGCTGTTCAAACTGAAAATGTTGAAAACGTTTGCGTCTGTCTGACCGGAGAACCATGTCCGTTGAGCGTCTCAGGATGTTTGTGATTCATTTTTGCAGGTTCGTGGATGTGAATGATTGTGATCGTTTCATGACGGGTGCGTCGTTGTGTGTCAGAGATTATGAGGACTTTTGCGGAGGCCACAAACTGAAGGGATTTTCTGGTTTATATGAGAGCAGCAGGGCTGAAGTTTGCTTGTGATTAGATTATTGTTTCAAGCTTCTATTCAGAAGCCAACTTCAGCTTTTCAGGGATGCAGAACAAAATCCACTTGATGCCAGCAGGTAAAAGATGCTTTTAAAAAAACAAACAAACAAACTAACAAAGTGCTTCCTCTCAGTCTGGGCTGAGGATCGTATCTGTAGGTTGTGTGTAGAATTCATGCATGTGGTTTGAGCAGTTTGTGGAAACGAAGCCATGTTCTCTGACGCCGATTCGTTTTGTCCTTATCGTCCTAAAACTGTCATAAAAATGGCCGACTACTGATAATATACGACAAAAGCAACATAGAGCTACCAATAGACGACGTGTCCATGTAGCTGGTAGATGATGTCCTGTTGCATTTACTCTCAAAACACCAGTTTAGGGATTTTAAACTATTAATGTTAAATAATGTTTTTTTTTTTCCAGTAATGGAAAGCCTTGTGATGAAACTGAAAAATGCAGCATCTTAGTAAAACCAGTGTTAAAAAATAAAAAACAAAACAAGCACATGTTGTAGATGCCTTCAGGTACCAGTTTAATAATCTGTTAAAGTAAATTTAAACGGTCCAAAAGAGAAGACATTTCATTTTTATAAGCAGAAAAATGGACCACACTTTTTTTTTATATATTAAAATCTTTTAGGACGTTTTACTTTTAAGCTAAATTTGTAAGAAATATTTTAATGTTCCTCAAAATGACAATCACTTGAAAAAGAAAAAAAATCAGCTTTCAAGAATCACACTGTGCAAATGTACTTTTCTGCAATTAGGTATTTTAAACTGGCTTTCTTGATTTCTCTGTGTCGTAGATGAACTGTTTTATTTTGTGCATGAACTGTGGCGTCGCCGCCGTCGAAAGACTTTCACTGAAATATGCAATTTGTTTGGGGTTACTGTGCAATATGAAAGCCTTGGTGGTTGCTTTATGCTGATATTTTAGGGCCTGGGTGTTAAAGTGCCATGTCCTCTGAAAATAGTTTTTCTTTATTACGTGTAAAGTTTCTGACAATCAGTATAAAACAGGTTTAATGGCTCAAACATGAATCAGAGTTTTATATGCAACATGGGACAAACTGTAAAAGAACATTTATGGAGCAATAAGATGAACCAAAGTGGACGACGTTTAAAGTGTGGTGTTGAATCAGGTGTAAAAATTAATTGAGTTTAATTTGCTTTTAGTGTTCCCTACAGGTCAAAGGTCAAACTTAGTGTCTTTCTTAGTGTGTGTGTGGTTTAAGGAACCACGTCTCATGTATGTACATATTAAACCGAGTGTGTACCAAGTTCTTTTGTTGCTGTGAGAGAAGAGATTGTATTTTTATGCATGGTCTCTTTATTAAAAAAAAAAAAGCTTTGGGGTAAAATGAACCTTTTCAATAAAAGGGGACAAAAATGATTTCTGTCTTCTGTTTTTTTTTTTTTTGCAGATGAATTGAATGATGTGATTGTAAAGATAAACATATAATAAATCTACTCAGCCAAATAAACTGAAACTAAAAAGAGAAAAGAGCCCAGTTAAACATAAAATGTAGAAACAGACATTTAGCCAGAATTGTTAATAATATGATCCTGGATATTAATCAACAATAGAATGTCTGGGAATTATTTTTTTAATTAAATTTAACTTTAGGATGTTGCATTAAACATTCATTGTAACACGTGTTAAATCACATTGTCCATGTAGTTCCACCGCTGACCTGCAGGTGGCAGCAGACTCCAACTAAAGTGGATGTGATCGTCAAACCCTTCTACACAAACTTTTCAAACACACAAAACATGCGCAGTCAGGCGGGTCTTTAATGTGAGGAAAACAGCTCAGAATACTTTTTAAATTAAATCTGGTTTGATTTAGATTTTGAAAATGCGCCGAGTCAGTGTGGATTATTATTATTATTATTCTTTTTCCTGAGGAAACATCAATATCAAACAAGTCTGTAAGTAAAGCTAAAAAACAGAGAGAGGAAGCTGATTGGAGAGTTCTTTCAAAATAAAACTTTTAGTTTTTCCTGTGTGATTTGAAGAACTCAGAAAAGAAATATTTAATGTCACTAAATTTAAGACAGAATGCATAAATATCATTAAGTGCGGGCACATTGTCCAATACTCCAGGTCCAGAAACCTTTCTTTCCTTCTTTCTTTCTTTCTTTCTACAGATCTACAAAACGTTTAATGTCCGTTGCAATAAATTACAGTTTTGACAAATTATTTTACTTTGTTGTAAATTCATTTTTGTATTTTTGTTTGTTTGTTTTCTCCACTGTACAAGTCTGTACATTCCTCACTGCACTGAACGGCAGAAACGACATAAATTATGTTTCTGTCATGAGTACAGATGATTCCCCTGGTCCACAACAGATTCTTTGTGGCAGAGAGATTTGGTCACAGCGGCATCACAAGCAATAATAAAAAAAAAAGAATTAGTAGCATTAAAAACAGAACAAAATTAAACAACATACCAGTAGATATACAATCAATACTGTTGGATATAAAAGAGTTATGGATGGGATAGAACAGAAAGAAATGTTCTTCTTTCTATCTTACTGGATAGATGGTTGTTTTTGCTTTGCTTCAGCTTTGCTCACTAGATAAGATGCACCACACTCGTATTTCACCTTGAAGATACCAGTTAGGGCCGGCCTCGGCTACACATGGAAGACCACTGATCCACTAAAGGCCGTGCTCCTCCTATTGTCCTCGGGTGGAGCCCAGACAGAATAAAACCTGTGTGCACACTTAGTGGGGGGCTTCTCTCCTCCTCTCCTTAAGGTGGTTAAGCTGAAGTCTCAGAGCTGACTCTGGACCTATTCTCTGCTGCTAAATAAACTGTTGATTGGAGAGAAGTTGTGGGGTGGTCTATTCATAGTCGAACTAACCTTTCCAATAGGTAGAAAGAACCTGGGCTGAAGGAGAGGGAAATATTCCTCCTTCGACAAAATACAAAGGGCAGTAAAGGGTGGAAGGTATCAGGCATGGTTCATCATCATAATTTGTGAATAATAATCAGAATCAGAACCAGAATACTTTGTTAATCCTTTAATGGAACTGTTTAGATTATCTTTAAATTATTAATTATTAAAAAAAACATTATGAAATCTTGTTTTAACAACAACAACAACAACAACAATGATAATAATAATAATAATAATCCTGATATGGTGAAAAGGTTTGGCTCTTCTGTATTTTGTTTATTTTTATTTTGATGGAATTTTATTTTGACAACAACCCAACCGGATGTGCTCTCCTACTTCCTGCTACCTTGACAACCGTGACCGTGTCAGAGTCAGGAAACAAGCCGAGCCGTGCCGTGCCGCGCCGTGAAACTCAGAGCTCATAACCCGGCGTCCACGCACCGCGCTCAGTGTCTCTGTCCCCGAGGATGGAAGGAGGACACCCGGACAGTTCGTCCACGGCCTGACACGAAAACAGGAACACGCACGGAGCGGACACAGCCCCCCCGGCGGGAGTCACCTGGAAGCGTCCGTTTTTAGGAGCGGAGAGGCGGCGGACCTGTCATGGGAGTCACGGAGCTTCCTCTGGGCAGGTAGACGTTAGCAGCAGCCCGGCTAGCCGCTCAGCTAGCCGCTCAGCTAGCCACGCATCCGGGGGAAGCAGCTAGCTCAGACAGCTAGCAGCGGCCACTTTCTTTTTACAAGTGCTGGAGAAATTAACCGTTGGAATAAAACATTAAACCGTCCTCGTGAGGGAGCACGCACAGCCCTCCTCATTGTCTGGAAGGCGACAGCTGGAGCTGCAAGGGTTTGATTGACAGCTTGTCACAACGGCTTTTCCAGATGTGCAGCCTTGCAGGAGCAGCGGAGCAGCTCGACTCCTAGGAGGAGGTGAGGGAGGCAGGCAGGGGGGAGGAGGGAGGTGAGGAATGGAAACACAAACCCACGAGTGAACTCTCAACTCAGCAAGCGATGGGTGTCGGTGAGCTGAGCAGCTAACTGAAGCCAGCGCACTTGAAGAGTTTTTTTTTTTTTTTTTGTAAAGGAGAGCATGAAGAGGACGGAGAACACAAACAAGAGGAAACTGTGCAACATGGAGCAGCAGGAGAGAGGAGGAGACGACAGAGATGCGGTGAGTGGGGTTTTTACTGCAGCCTGTCAGCCCACGCAGAGGGCAAAGCAAAGAGCAGCGACCTGGTGTAAACAGAACCCTTAGAAATTAAGAGGAACCCATTAATCTGGTGGATTCAGATTGTGTCATTTATATTCCTGCGACCAGCTCCCAGAACATAAAGGTCTGACTTTAGGTGTAGATCTGTGTCTTAATCCTGTTTTCTTAATTTAAAAACACTTTGTCTTACTCTAGGAGTTGGCTGGTTGCACAGGCACACCTCTTATTTATGGGGATGGATCAGTGTGTGTGTGTGTGTGTGTGTGTGTGTGTGTGTGTGTGTGTGTGTGTGCAGCAGTAGTTAAAGGCTAAATGATTTCTTACAGCCTTCTTCTTCTTCTTCTTCTTCAGCAGCAGAGTCTAGACTGCAGCAGAGTCTGTGTCATGTCTCTGCCGTTGCTGCAGCTCTGCACCTTTTCCTCTCGTTTTGGCTCAGAGTCAGTTTCATTTTTTTTTGCTCAGTCATGGTTGATCCTTGCTCCTGTGGACAGGTGAAGTGTGTCACTGCAGCATGGCCGCTGAGCTTTGCTTCAGCAGTGAGCGCAGAAGACGGATAGAACCAGCGCTGCACAGCTTCACATTTCTGTTTGGCCCTTTTTGTTGCCTGTGATACCTGTTACCTGTTCATGTGGAAGTAAAGAGGACAAACTGATGGTGTGTGTGTGATGATGGCAGGAAACCAGTGAGGTGTTTGTGTTTAATGATGAGAATGAAACTGAAGCATCTTCCAGCTTTAAAGAACTCTACACATGATTATCAGACTTACTTTTATCAGTTCTAGTCCTGATTTAAAGACGACCTGTTTACTAATCTACATCTCAGCATTTCTTACGCTTTGCATTTTTTTATGCAGCATGTGAGTTTCATCTCTGCTCCTGTCACTTTATGCTTTAAGATTCCTAGCCTCCCAGCTAATGGTGTCTCTCCCTAGTGTCCCAGCTAGTAGTAGCTTTCCCTAGCATTCCAGCTAATAAAATAGCATTTTTTAACATCCCAGCTAATAGTTGCTCGTCCTAGCGTTCTAGCTAATAGTAGCTCTTTCCAACTTCCTAGCCTCTCAGGTAATACTAGCTCTTCGTAGCCTTCCAGCTATTAGTAGCTCTTCACAGCTTCCCAGCTTCGTAGCTAATGGTAGCTCATCCTAGCTTCTCAGGTAATACTAGCTCTTCACAGCTTCCCAGCTTCGTAGCTAATGGTAGCTCATCCTAGCTTCTTATCCTCCCAGCTAATAGTAGCTTGTCCTAGCCTTCTAACTAATAGTAGCTCTCCCTAGCGTCCTAACTAATAGTAGCTTTCCCTAGCATTCCAGCTAACATAGCTCTTCCTAACCTCTCAGCTAACCGTAGCTTTTTCGTGCTTCCTACCTCTCAGGTAATTGCAGTTCTTCATAGCCTCCTAGCTAGTAGTGGTTTTTCCAAGCATCCCAGCTAACAGTAGCTCTTCATAGCCTCCCAGCTAACAGTAGCTCGTTCAGCTTCATAGCCTCCCAGCTAACAGTAGCTCTTCATAGCCTCCTAGCTAACAGTAGCTCTTCATAGCCTCCTAGCTAACAGTAGCTCTTCATAGCCTCCTAGCCTCCCAGCTAACAGTAGCGCTTCCTAGCCTCCCAGCTAATAGTAGCTCTTCCTAGCTTCCTACAGCTAAATGTCTCTGATTGGTTGGATCCATTTAGATGCAGGTGTATTTTATTTGGACCATTTAAAATACGCCTCATAGTGAAATCCAGATGTTTCAACACTTCACTGATATTCTGATAAGAATGGAGCCTGACTGCATGAGGCTAGGTTCGTAATAACATTTGAACAATCATCTAATAATAAAACTCCCTCCAGCGATGAAGTCACAGCTGTTTGTGCCTGATGAAGTCTGATATGAACCCTCCATCCACTCTGACTTTATCTACCTTCCATGAATCATGGCTGTGTCACGGAGCTGATTTACTTCTGGGACCGTCTGCTTTTATTTTACTGACAATTTGTCTCGCTGAGTTTTCTTGTAAATTGTGTTGAAGTCTGAAGTTTACATATTCTCTGTTGAAGTCATCAAAACAGATTTGTTTAACCACTTTACAGAGTTCATGTTAACAAACTATAGTTTTAGTGAGTCGCTGACGACATCTGCTCCACAAACAACTGTTTCCAGATAGATTAGTTCACATAGAATGCATTATGTCACATTTCTAGTGGATTAAACGTCTGCATGCATGGCTATAGGAGCTGCTGGTGGCTGATTGACACGAGTTGTGTGAATGTGGATGTAGTTATAGGTCGACCTTCAAACTCAACATGGGTTGCCAGGTCTGGTTCATCCTCGGGACGCAGTTGTCAAATCCCAGAACAGCAGCAAAGGACTTTGTGAAGACGCTGGAGGAAACTAGGTCTGCGTATCTCACAGCTGAATCAGTTCGATTTTGATTTATTTAGAGATGTTTTGAAACAGTTTTGCTCAAACAAAGCTAATGTTGTTCCTGGTTCCAGAGATTTCTAGTGTTTCCACAGTCTTTTCCCTCTGGGTTCACATCTTCCCCGTGTCTTTGCTTTTTTGTCCCGCTCCTTCTCTGTCATCATCCTTTCAGCTTTCAGGTTCGACAGTGCTCTCAGAGTTGGATCGTCCATCAGGCTGTTGAATCCAAAACTTGCTCTGCAGCTCTAGTTCAGATTTAATATCTAATATCTAATGAGAGGATGCAGGAAATGGTTTATATTTAAACAATGAATCGATATTGTCTGTATGCACAGTAGAACGAGTCCTTCCGACTGTACGTCTTTGACTAGAGAGGTGGACGTCCTCAAGAAGAGCTGCAGTAATATGAGTTTTTATTGATTAGTTAATAACCTGAGCAGAATTTAAATGCAGCAGGTTTTTATGGAGCACGTTTCTCCACCACGTAAAAAGCAGAACGTTGTTTCTCGTAACCAGAAACCATGCAGACATCTGTTGTTTAGCTTGACTTTTAATCGCGGTTAGACTTTCACCACACTCTCAGCAGACGGCAAACGCAGCGTCACGTCCCACTCGTCCCATTCGTCCCACTCGTCCCGTCTCTGCAGCTTCGCTTTCTCGCCGGCTTGTAGGAGGGTGCAGCTCCAGCATCTCTGTGAAACCAATGAGGTCACCGTCTTTTCCTGACATGTGCATGTTAACGCGTTGTCAGGGGCCGCGACCCAAACACGCGCAAACATGCTCCGCAAAGAATCTGGGACCTTTTGAGAGAACTTTGAAATGTGTGAGCTGTTTGCAGTCACATGATTGGAGCAGACGGTGCAGGGCAGATGTGCATCATGCAGCCTGAATGTCTCCTGGAGGAAAAACTCTTCTTCTTCTTCTTCTTCTTCCTGAAAGTTGCAGCTTGTTGTTAAAACCGTCTCTTCGCAGGTTCCTGGCGGCTGATTGGCTGAACAGAGCCGTTCCTCCTGTCCTCCTGGGACTGTTTTCAGTCTGGTATTTCTTTCCATGGTGCTGACCCATGCCATGCGTTCCCCCGACACTGCTAAGTGGGAGCAGTAAAAGCAGTGAAGTCCTCTACACATAATAAACAGTGACAGACAATGGTTCCTGCAGAGCATCCACTGGCATTTACTGCAGCTGCTTCCTATTCCTCCTTGTTTACCTCAGACTCAGCATGATTAAAAAAAGAAGAAGACAAATCCAGTGCCGTCTCCTCCGAACTTTAGACTAAAATCTCTCTGAGGTTCAGCTTTTCCTCGTTGAAACTATTTGGAAATTTGTCTGTGAAGGTTCTGAGTCATTCAGATCTGAAACAAGGACGGCTGGACCTGTAGAGGTTCTTGAAGATGTTTCGTTTGCTTTTTTTTGGGATATTTGGAAATGTGTCAGCATCTTCCTTTTGCTTCCGTCACTGAATTCTCATTTTTCTAAATTGATGCTTGACAAGGTGTGTGGTGTTTCCACTAAGACAGTTCTGAGATGCAGCTTTAGTTTCTCATCGTCCTTGCGTCTTTGCTTTCGTGCAGCTCTTCTCCGTCGTCAGACTTTTTAAACCCAGTCAGCGTTCAGGCCCGACGGTTGCTCTCAGAGTTGGAGCTGTTTTGGGTCTCCTTCCCACGTTGACTAACCTCTTGCAAGATTTGTTGTGTGAAACCAGTCTCTCATGATTTGTGACGAGAGGATGCAGGAAATGGGATTTAATTAAAAAATAAATATATCAGTTTGAGGATTTTACACATCGATGTCGGATCTTTCGAAGCTGGTTGTGATTGCAGGAAGAGGTAAAGAACGTGGAGCTGTTTGTATTTTAAACATTTAGTTTATTATTACCAAAAACACATTTATACCAGTAAACATGTCGACACAGACACTGACTCTGAGGCACAAGTTTAACCTCTAAATTAAGACCTGTCGGCTCCTGGAGTTTACTTTAAACATTTGAAATGTATGAAAGTGTGTCTCCTGCTCTCATCAGCTGCACGTCGGGTCGTATTTTCTCATTTTTGACTCGCAGTATCCTCGTGCAACCAAACCCTGAACTTATGTAACGCTGCCTTGCAATGTTGCCTGGATTTAGCGGCTTTGCTGCATCAGTGCTTTGTGTGTTAACAAGGACACACGGAGCACATGCATGTTCAGACGTGTAGCAGCGCTTTAATATTTTACATTTTAATGCAGAAAAAATCTAACTGGAACGTAATGTACTCTCTAACTGGCTGGTGGTGTGTGACTGAGATCTAAAAGCAGCAGCACTACAAACAGTTGCATGTTTGTAGTGTGATATTATGTGTTTTATGTACGATAGCAGGGATGGAGCTGATTAGATATAATCAGTGTCAGTGTCACTGCAGCTGTTTGATTATCTGTTAGAACACTATCTGGACTCATTGTCTCGGTGAGTGAGATCGCTCTGATTGGCCGATCAATTCAGAGAACCAGAGCACGAGAAGAGAAACAGGAAGTGATGAATGTAAACAACACAACGCAGATATTTACACAACGTATTTACAGATCGTGAATGAATAAACTGTCGACCAACCGATCGGCGTGATTCAGGAGAAGCCAGCTCTGTACGAGAGCTCCTCCAAGCTAACAGTAGCTCTTCCTAGCATCCGAGCCTCCCAGCTAATAGTAGCTCTTCCTAGCATCCTAGCCTCCAAGCTAATAGTAGCTCGCCCTAGCGTCCTAGCTGCCAAGCTAATAGTAGCTCTTTCTAGCCTCCCCTCTAGTAGCTCTTCCTAACTGGCCTCCCAGCTAACACTTGCAGAATGCATGCACCCACTCATCATTGGCTGTTGTCTTTGTAGTGCATTCAAGTGCAACTTTTTGCCTTCGTTGCCGACGAGCAAATTTACAGAAGCACTGAGTCGTATTTAAAAGCACCGACTGCAGCTCGACTCGACTCGACTGCATCTGAATGTGAACGGGTGGGTTTGTTTCTGAGCCCATCACGTCATTACCTCCTTGAACTAAGTCTGTGAATGAGCAGAGGAGGGAGGATAATCTGTGGGTCCACTCAGGACAGCGCAGTTGTTGGTCTCAGCTGAAGCCCCCCCTACCCACCCACCCAGTAGGATAAGGCTAATTAAGGTAGACATGAGTTGGATGGAAATCTGCAGCGGATTAACAAGTGCATGGTGGAGTGTTAATGGGGGTGATGGAGTAAAGGGAGTTCAGTTGTAGGACTTTCAGTGTAAGCTACAAGCTGCAGAGTCTAGATATGTGTAGAAAGACTCAAATGTAGGTCGTTGGGATTCGGACAGAAAGTTTAATCTGTTATTTTTCCTCGTGGATGTTCCTGTACTTATTTCTACTTCTTTCTACTTGTTTAAACGGTAGCCTTGGGTTTTATTTGGTGTTCTCTTCATTGGATATATGTTAGGTTACTCATTAAACCTCCTCCTCTCCCTGGTGATCCTTTAACCAGCTGAGGAGTCTATGAGCCAGAACGACCTTTAGGGCCCCCCGCCCCCCCCTCCCGGCTGATTGTCGCCCCGCTCTGTGCAGGCCAAAGGAGGGTGATTTATGGAGCTCAAACTGCACAAGTGTACCCCTTTTAGGGTGCCTAGAGGGGAGGTAATGGTGGGGCGCAGATGCAGGAGGCGATTGGCATTAATTATAAAACCCTCATTAAGCAGAATTATGGCTCAGATCAGTCCTATACATCAGTGCATGAGAAATGTCATTTATTACTGCGCAGCCTCCAGTTATCTGGTGGTAATCTGTGAGAAATGAAACCCCTTTGTTCACTTTTTCTCCGGTTCGAATAAAAGATTTGCAGCTATTATATTTTTAAACTTTCCTTCAAATGAAGTCAGATTTTGTTTTTTATTTTTTGCTCCCACTCACACTCTTAATGAAGGAAATCCATCACTCTGCCCCCGCTTAGTGCCGCATTATGCTGCTGTTTAAGCCCTCCTGCCCCCCCCCCCCTCACCCTCTAAGTCATTGGAACTGAGCGATGTGCTAATTTCACACTTAGCTGGATCCCACATTGTTTTTTACAGGTTATTCCTCCTCTTCGCTGGTTCCTTCATATTCCTTCTTTCCTCCACCGGTCATGTTGTCGTGGTCTTGTCATTTATCGTCGTGGAGTGAGTTTCATTAACCAGCCACAGCCTGATTGTTCTTGTTTATTTTATGGCTGGATCTATAAGATAAGCTAAGAGCTATTTGCGAAGATGTTAAAGTTTGTTAGTTGACTTTTTTATTTGATTAAAATCATCCAGCTCTGTTCTTTTCTTTTAATGTTTGTGCACAGTTTTCAGCACCAACCAAAGCAGCTGTTTCATTACATGATGATGAAATGGAAAAGAAGCATGTTAAGTTACTAGACGTGGTAGCGCCACCGATGAGAACACGCGACCAAAATGACTATAACTTTCACTTTTGACACCGCCGCAGCGTTATGTGGGTTAGCTGAGACGCCGTGAGAGGCAGTAAATGTGAAACTCTGCTTGCAGCCGTGCACTGATTACAAACGGCAACATATACCTCTTGTTTTTTTTGAAGTGCAGCCAAGACTTAAAGGTCACTTCTTCCTCTTCATGTTTCCATTGTCAAAGCGTCTCGAGTGCGTCGTTTGCAGGAATCAAATCGGAAACCTGCGAGTCAGAGGTCAGATCAGAAGTGGTTTTCGATTCGCACACCTAGATTTCAGCCAGTATAGTTTGCACAACAAAGAAGGTTCTGCAGTTATGTGTAAAGCACAATATAAATCTTTAATCCTTTTATTATTTAACTGATCACTTGATCGGGACATCCCTTCTCAGATGAGCTGGCTCCCCGTGCGTTCGTAGCATAGTCAGTTCCCAACAGAGAGACTCCGGCCCGGTTCCTCCTCAAACATTCGTAGGTGGGGAAGTAGATCTGATTTCCAGGCTACTTCCAACCTGCTTCTACGTTAGAAAACTCTAGGATGTTAAATGGAAGCTTCCTAACCTCTTAGCTAATAGTACCTCTTCCTAGCTTCTTAGCCACCCAGCTAACAGCAGCTGTTCCTACCTTCCTAGCCTCTTAGCCAATAGTTGCTCTTCCTAATTGATCGGGATCAGGTCGAGAGCAAAACCATCTTGAATCAGGACACCCCTCCTCCTTGCTCCTTCATGTTTGTCCTGAGACATACTGTGCTCAGTTGAGCTGTTTGCTTGTGACTTCATAGCATCGTCAGTTCCCAACAGAGAGACTCCAGACAGACTTTCCTCCACAAACATTCGTAGGTGGGGAAGTAGATCTCATTTCCAGGCTACTTCCAACCTGCTTCCACGTTAGATAACTCTGGGAAGTCAAACAGGAGCCGGCGTTGTTCTTGCCGTCGCAGTAATTTCACATCTGCTGTGAGTTAATGTGGGAGAGATTTGCATTTTTAAAAGGTCATCATAGCAACAGTAACTGTCATGATGAGGGTGGATGACATGAGCAGGAAAAACAGTCTGTTCCTCGAAATGCTTATTATTTAGGGAAGGATACGCTCCTCTGGGAGTTACATCTGTGACTCGTGGTAATACATGTGTAGTTTGAACTAATCAGTATGACACTCTGCAGGGCTCAGTACGTTTCATGACCTGTTGATTTTGTGCGTCTCCTCTGACTTGGTCCAACGTTATTCGGGTTGTCGTCTTTTCCCTGAGGCCTGTTTGTTGGTGTGCCAGTGATTGAATAAAGTTGGAGTGTGTGTTTGGGTTAGCCAGCTTCCCTGTGTCTGATTAGGTTGTTAGCTGACAGCGTGGACGTCAGCGTGCAGGGTCAGGACAGACGGAGGGAAGCAGGAATGTTACAAGCAGAAACCTGCAAGGTCGACGCTTCAGTACTCTGCACGGTGGAAAACGAACTGCTACCACTGCAGCCAGTTACATCATCCTTTAATCAAATATACCGTCCTGCAGCACAGAACTAAAATATGACTCTGTAATTAACTTCAATTCTTATCCATCATCCTATCTGCTTCTATCCTTGTCTTCTCCAGGAGTCGACTGGATTCAGTCCAATAAATCTTTCAGTCAAAGTTAATGTAGTGTGGAGAGGGTAGCTGGTACCTTGTGTTCTCTACTCCAGAAATGTTCTGGTCATCCAACGCTGCCATAAACTCCCTAACCCTCTCTGGAAGATGTTTCTCCTTGACACCGTCTCCAGGAAACTTTTTTCTCTTCTTTCAAACGTTCAGTGTTTGTTGTTGTTGTTGTTTGGGTTCAGCCTTTGACTGAGTGGACTCCATGGATTCTGTTTAGATGATCAACTACTACCACCTCACCACCATTTTCGTCTTCTTTCTACTTCTTCTGACTCCTCCTCTTCTTCTTTAACTCGTATTCTTCTCTTTGATGCTAGCCCACTGCCATTAAAACAGAAGAAGAAGTAGTTTGGACTCTACAGGGATGTGGTTTTGGTTTAAACGAGACCTAAAATAAGTAACTACAACTGATCCGATAATTTTTTAAATGCCTGCGTCGGCCCAGATACAGATCAGGAAAACCAAGTCAAGTTATTTAGGTGACATATAGACGAGGTCGACCAGGTGTTTGTCACTCACCTGACTTCTTTTACTCGTCCTCGCTGTGATACTGGGAAATCAAGGCTGAGGTCATGTGATCTCTGTTTCGTATCATAGTGATCTCACTGTTTACACACACAAACTGTACACGTCAGTACTCGTTTCATAAGCCGCTTTGATTGTGTTTGAGTGGGTGCGACGGCTCCTGCAGCGTAAATCAAACAACACGCCTGGAAACATTTGAATATATATATACACATGTGTGTGTACATGTGTATTTATGTGTTTGTTGAGGTATGTGCCGGCCCTCCCTGACCTGATTTGGGGCTTTTAACCTTTTGGGCTGTGGCCAACAGAGGAGCTTCCAACAAAACATCCTGCTTCCTCCAGCTCAGCAGCTAACTATAGGAGCACAACAAGATGCTGGTCCGCCCAGATCCACCAGGATGCAGAGGGCACTTTCACATTCAACAGTTCAGTCACATTTCAGTCAAGTTAAAAGATGTTTTTATGTTGCATTTCTTTTTAACGTCATGCAGGTTTGAAGTGGTGTAGCTACCAATCTTCTGAATTGATTCAGTTCTGATTCACAAGGTCCAAATTTGCTTGGTTACGAAAGAGATTTTCACAAAACCAATGTCAGAGATTTGTGGTATTCCTCTAAAATCGCTCTGATATACAGAGCTTCCTCTCTTAAACTATTTGGAAATGTGTCTTTGGAGGATGTTAGTCATCCAGGTCACGGTAAATCCAAATAAACAAGCTGAATCAAGGTCAGCTGGACTTGGAGATGTTTCATAAGTGTCTACGGGTATTTAGAAATGCTTCCGTCATTGAATTCTCTTCTTTGTTCTCTTTGTTCCTTTCTTTCTTCCACATTAGTCGGTAGCTCTGGGTGTCACCACTGATTTCCTCAGTTGAGTTTATTCTGCTTCACAAGGTCCCGACACGATTAAATATCAATTCATTTAGAGATATTTCAGTTTCAAAACTATTTCAGCTTCCAGTCCTGACGGTTGCTCTCAGACTTGTGTTGTTGTGAGACTTGTGTCTCATGACTAGTCTTGCTGGATTGTGCAACTGGAGGCTGCAGGAAATGGCACATATTTAAAAAAAATCGGTCCAAAGATTTTATGAATTGGAGCCTTAAAATGAAGATTGATTTTAATCCAATTTTTTTGAGAAACAGGAGCTTTTTAGTTTGGATTTAGTGTTCCTACTAAGCTGGAAGCACTTGTTATTGTTGAAATGAATTTGTCAGTATGTCTTATAAAACTGCTGCTGCTCAGTGTGACGCACGAGTCCTGGTCTTTGATTTGAGCCGTCACTACGTCCCTGTCATGTACAATACAGACTCAGAACTAGTTTTATCGACGCTGAGTTTGCTGGAGCATAAATATTTTTGAGGTTGTTAAACAAAAGGTGTCATTAGTCAGATTTTACTGTGAAGACGCTGCTTGAACAAGTCAGTCTTTAGTTATAGCTTCAAAACACAGAAACGTTTCCCATAGCGGCAGAATCAACATTATGAAGAGCTTGTTTTTGAAATGTAATCTCATTTTTTTCATCAAATAATGTCCGTGTTGCTTGTAATTCAGTTTTTTTCTTAGAAGTGTCAAGTCCTCCAGGCTGCAGAAATGAGATTCTGTCTTTATTTATTTATTTATTTATTTTCGTTGGCCACCAGAATCAGTCTAGGCGTACAGATGTGACGGGAGCTGAAATGTGTAACTGTGTCACACGCCTTCGCAGCAGGGACACGCCCTGGGATTACAGCATTCAAGTTCACATATCAGTTTAATCCCCAGGGAATTAAAGAGTCGAGCAGTGAGGAGCAGGCCGGAGGGTTAGTGTACACAGTGTTCTGGGACGGATTAAATTGCAACATGCTAAAAGCGTGTTACACACATGTTAGGTGTCGGGTCGTGGCAGGTGTAGCTGCAGACGTTCAGTATATGTAGACGCCACTGTGTTTACTAAGTCTGGGTGATTAAACTTCTCAGTCATGCTCAGAAAGCTTCCTAATGTCCAGGTCAGTGAGTTTCTTTACTGATACATCCATCATATCTGACAAAGCGCCGCTGTCAATTATATAAACGTCTCTGAAACATGTCTGAGCAGGTTTTAGTTCTTTGTTTGACCTTCAACCTAAAAGCTGTCAGAGGAGGAACAATGACTTGACTTGTTCAGACCTGGTGTTGACTTGTGTCCAGAGCGATCAGATCACAAGTGTCCAGCTTTAAGGACGTGTGTTCTCCACACCCGAGATCTAAACTAATCTTAGTTTTGTCCTCTGTACAAAAGTCAGTAGAATATTGATCCTCTAGCTACTGCTGTTTCAGAACCATGAACAGCTGTTTCTTGTGTGTGAGTCATGACTTGAGAGATGATACGAAGTTTGGAACGAGCTGTAAAGTCTCTCACTGAAAGAACACTTTTTTAAAATCATTTCACTTATTAATTTTTGTTTATTTATTCATTAGTTTGCTAACAGCTACAAGGACAAAAATATATTTAAAAGTTTTCATTACTAAGACAACATCAACCATGATTTTATGTCTTCAGGCAATAATTAGCAGTTGTGTGTGTGAATATTTTTCTGAATGAACAATGCAGCTTCTCGGTGCAGTAGAAAGTCTTTAATGTGGCTCGTTGTGTGTTCACACTGCTGACACAATGTGGTTACAGTTTACTGATCTCATCTCTAATGCTTCCTGACCACACATCCTTGGTTTCATTTCAGTTCAGTTCACGTTTTATTTACATACGGCGTCAATAACAATTCAAACTGTCTCAAGATTCTGTACTTCACAGAAAAGTCTGAGCCTGAAACTTGGGCGTGATCACACCTGTACTTAAAGCTGGCCACTTGTGATCAGATCACTCAAGATACATGTTAATGCAAGCTCTGAGTGGGGTCTATGAATTATGATCATATCACTGTGTCTGTGAAGGTTCCCAGTCATCCAGGTCATGGTTTATCCAAAAAAGGGAACTGGACTTCTAGAGTTTTTTGAGTAATATTACCTCAGAAAACTCTACAAGTCCTTTTTTAAACCTTTTTTGGATATTATATCACCGTGTATATGGTTTGGTCCAAGTGATGTAATAAAACAAATTGTAGCTGAGTTGAGAATGAATGTTTTCAGTGTAGTCAGTGAATTCACACTTGCACAGCTCCTGCAAAGCCCCTATTACAAACAGTCCTTCTTAATGTTTTGTTCCATGGCCAATAATTACACAATACAAGGGTTATTTCTGCAAATATTATAAGCAAATCTAAAATAGTTCTTGGTCATATTTTTCATGTCATTTGTTTCTTTAATACTTTGCACTGGTGCTGAGAACTAAATCAGCTCTTAGTGACGTGCATCCAAATGACGCCAGCATGCAGGCTTACATTAAAAACAATAGGGGCTGTGTTTTATTTAGATGCGTTTCATATGCAGCCCTTTACATCCTCTGACGGTGCTGCAGGGAGCTCGGCCGACGCCAAACATTTACGAGTGCCAAGGCAGGCATCAAACGACTGGCAGTGTCTGAGCTGTTCCTTCTGTTTTATTGATTTACTGGAACGATCTCGTAAAAAACCGCGCTCATATCGAAGAGTCGGCCAGCTGAGACAGCATTAACTTGTAGGTAGACGCTAGCGCCATAACTCCAGTAAATACACACTTCATTATATTTTTTTTTTAGTCAGAGATCAGTCTGTTTCAGTGCTGTTCAGGAAAACGAGAGCTCCAGAAAACTGGTGCAGCAAACTTTCTCTTCCTGCCACACGCATGCACACCGCAACATGTGCAGGAATGCACACAAGAACAATGGGCTCACGCTAGAGTCAGCGCCAGGTGACTCAGGTGGGATTAAGCTGCAGACATGTAATGAGTGCGATCTGCAGCTGTAGCATTTAGAGGAAAATATAAATATTAGCTGAGACGCTGCACCAGAAGATACTCTGGCTATTAAAAGCTTCAGTTTGGGATCAGAGAAACCCGATCAGGACATCCTGTTTTGGAGGAAATGTCACGCTGCACTCTGATCATGTTCAAAGTCAGTGAAGGAAACCTCTGTCGACGTACAGAGAGGAGAAGCTACGAGCGTATTAAGGGTCGGTTGAATCGTCCCTGAACTTTAGTGTGAGTGTTGGCAATCAGACGAATGTGTGTGATACGCTCAGGCAGGATGGCAGGCAAGGAAAGGAAGGTGGACGTCAGGAGGTAGTTTAAATCAAGTCAGAGTGTAAGGTACTTAAAGAAGGTATCTAATGAGGCAGCAGTTATGATACCAGTTGGCTTTATATACCAATCCTGGCATTTGACCTTCAGCCAAGACTGATCTTTAGTAGTTATTCTTTTTAGAAGAGTCAGAAGAAGACTCAGGAGAGGAAGAAGAGTAAGAAGAAGAAGTAAGCGAAAAAGAAGAGTCATAAGAAGAAAAAGAGTCATAAGAAGAAGAAGTAAGCGAACAAGTAGAGTCAGAACAGTCAGGAGAAGAAGAAGAAGCAGAGTCCGAAGACGAAGAAAGAGAAGAAGAAGAATCACGCCTGACTATGAATGTCTGTTGTGCAAACTGAAATCAGTCCTCTGTTAGTCAGTAACTAGTGTACTGTGGATGTGTGGTGAGGTGGTAGTAGTTGATCATCTAAACCAGGGGTGTCAAAGTGATCCGTGAAAGGGCCGCTGTGGCTGCAGGTTTTCATTCCAACCATGCAGCACCCGTGCAGTGGGTGTGGCTGGCAAGTTTTTGTTCCAATCAAGCAAGAGGACGCCTGAAATGACTGCGTGAAGGCAGTTCAGTTGATTGATTGAGCCAAGTCAGGTGTGCTGCTGCATGGTTGGAATGAAAACCTGCAGCCACAGCGGCCCTTTCACGGATCAGTTTGACACCCCTGATCTAAACAGAATCCATGGAGTCCACTCAGTCAAAGGCTACACCCAAACAACGACAACAAACACTGAACGTTTAAAAGAAGAGAAAAGTTTCCTGGAGACAGCGTCAAGGAGAAACATCTTCCAGAGAGGGTTAGGGAGTTTATGGCAGCGTTGGATGACCAGAACATTTCTGGAGTAGAGAACACAAGGTACCAGCTACCCTCTCCACACTACATTAACTTTGACTGAAAGATTTACTGGACTGAATCCAGTCCACTCTAGGAGAAGACAAGGAAGACAAGGACAGACTTTAGGAAGCTGCAGGAGACCCACTCTAGGAGAAGACAAGGAAGACAAGGACAGACTTTAGGACGCTACAGGAGACCAACTCTAGGAGAAGACAAGGAAGACGAGGACAGACTTTAGGAAGCTACAGGAGACCAACTCTAGGAGAAGACAAGGAAGACAAGGACAGACTTTAGGAAGCTACAGGAGACCAACTCTAGGAGAAGACAAGGAAGACAAGGACAGACTTTAGGAAGCTACAGGAGACCAACTCTAGGAGAAGACAAGGAAGACAAGGACAGACTTTAGGAAGCTACAGGAGACCAACTCTAGGAGAAGACAAGGAAGACAAGGACAGACTTTAGGAAGCTACAGGAGACCAACTCTAGGAGAAGACAAGGAAGACAAGGACAGACTTTAGGAAGCTACAGGAGACCAACTCTAGGAGAAGACAAGAAAGACAAGGACAGACTTTAGGAAGCTACAGGAGACCAACTCTAGGAGAAGACAAGGAAGACAAGGACAGACTTTAGGAAGCTACAGGAGACCAACTCTAGGAGAAGACAAGGAAGACAAGGACAGACTTTAGGAAGCTACAGGAGACCAACTCTAGGAGAAGACAAGGAAGACAAGGACAGACTTTAGGAAGCTACAGGAGACCAACTCTAGGAGAAGACAAGGAAGACAAGGACAGACTTTAGGAAGCTACAGGAGACCAACTCTAGGAGAAGACAAGGAAGACAAGGACAGACTTTAGGAAGCTACAGGAGACCAACTCTAGGAGAAGACAAGGAAGACAAGGACAGACTTTAGGAAGCTACAGGAGACCAACTCTAGGAGAAGACAAGAAAGACAAGGACAGACTTTAGGAAGCTACAGGAGACCAACTCTAGGAGAAGACAAGGAAGACAAGGACAGACTTTAGGAAGCTACAGGAGACCAACTCTAGGAGAAGACAAGGAAGACAAGGACAGACTTTAGGAAGCTACAGGAGACCAACTCTAGGAGAAGACAAGGAAGACAAGGACAGACTTTCGGACGCTACAGGAGACCAACTCTAGGAGAAGACAAGGAAGACAAGGACAGACTTTAGGAAGCTACAGGAGACCAACTCTAGGAGAAGACAAGGAAGACAAGGACAGACTTTAGGAAGCTACAGGAGACCAACTTCAGTTTAATTTCTGTTAGTGATATTCATTACTTTGTTCCAAACCTAAAATCATTTCTTCAACCTGACCGTACCATACTTTGTATAGACGGAGCACAAGTGAAATGAAACACGATGAGAGCTGTAATAACCTTCGTCTTGGAATTTGTCCTAAACGCCAACATTCCCATGATGCTGTTGGACGCTGCTGTGTGTATATTTTTGACACACTTCATTGACACTGTTAGAGTTTATGCTAATAGCCTCCATGTTTGTGCTCTGGCTCACCTCTCCATCATTTCTTTGGCTCTCCTCCTAACGTCCCCTCCTCCTCCTCTTCATCATCCCTCCTTCTTTATCTCAGTTTGTCTTTTCCCATCTGTTTATCCTGAGTCATAGCAGAGCTGTTTGGGCTGGCAGATCATCTGCTGCCAAACCCTGTGTTTGTGTGTGTGTGTGTGTGTGTGTGTGTGTGTTGCAATAAGCACTTTTTCACACGAGTCTGAATTCTAAGTGGCAGGATGAAACTTTAATTAGTCCACTTATTTTTGTCATTGTCAGGAAATCCCACCAAAACCAACAATACACTTAGGGGAGGATTTTAAGAGATTGATTTTCTGATTTAAAATCCATCACCCTCGTTTATCTGAAAGATCCGATATTGATTCATAAAATCCTCTGACTTGCCGTGTTCTTGCAAAACAGGGTTTGCATGTCAAACCGGCTTTTCTGAGAGCACGGTCAGACCTGAGAGCTGCATGAAAGATGAAAGCTACAGAGAGAAGCTTGAGGAAACACCACAACGGCGTTGGTTTTATTTTTAAGTAAAATAGCTTTTAAAAGTGAAATATCTTGAAGTGATTTTGTATTGGATTGAATCGGGTGAATCTTGTGGAACAGAAACAAATCGATTCAGGCGACACGATAATTATCCCAAATATGTTTCTCCTTGACGCTGTTTCCAGGAAACTTTTCTCTTCTTTTAAACGTTCAGGGTTTGTTGTTGTTGTTTGGGTGCAGCCTTTGACTGAGTGGACTCCATGGATTCTGTTTAGTCATTTTATTGGAGCTGTTGAATCAAGTTGGTGGTATCTAATCTCTAATCTTAATCTCTCTCTTCGACGAAGAAGAAGTTTGGTGAGGTGGCCAAACTTCTTCTTCTTCTCTTACTTCTTCTTCTTACTATTCAACCAGTTACTGTCTGACTCACTTAATTTTAGCTAAACTGAGTTAAAACAAATAACTACAAGATCGGACATCTCTAAAATTTGACCTGATTGTTTTTTAAAATGCTTGGATTGTCCCTGAAATCAATCTCTCGATGCTGTCTGGGATATCTCTACTGAATGTTTTTTAAGGTTATTGGCTTTGGATGCACATACAGGATCAATTAATTATCAGTTGTTTTGATTTTCTTGTAGTCTTCAAAAATAGCTTAATAAATATAGACTAAATAAGGAAGTAGGATTTTTGTCTGTGACTCCACAGTTCTGTGAAAAACTTGCAGAAATGTTAAGGAGGGTAAAAAATAATACTGATATTTATTTGTAGTCAGTGTTTAAAGGCAACATTAACATTGACTTAAATCAGAATAATTCACTGTTTATTTTTCCCCAACTTGAAAACCAAACAGCCTTGACCCTGTTTGACCTCTGACCCTGACCCAGGAGGGTGGGAGGGCCGCGGGGTCCCGTCACACCAGGACCGACATGGAGACCCGTGAAAACTCTTCATTAGTCCCCGTGTTCTCCCGTCTTTGACAGGCAGCCCGAGCCGGGGAATGAAAACAGAGTGCACTCGGTTAACCGCGCTAACGCAGCGGCCAAACCACACATTTATGCTGGCAGTCAGAGCGGCTGGACCCCTTGGGGGAATAATGTAGCATGCTAGCTTTGTATTACGTAGCTGGGAGAGGCTGACTGAGCTCTGGAAAAGTAATGGCTTGCCACGGTGGATTATGAAGATGGATTCCATCCCGGCAGCCGGTTGGACATGAGGAGAGAGTGGAGCTTTTATGAAAGCACTTGATTGTTGTTCCTCCGGTTAGCGTGAGAGGCCGGTGTCGTTAGACCTTATGATGATTACAACATGTGGAATGCCTCATTGATCTCCTCATTCACTCATTATTTCTTTGTCCTTCATCCGTGTTTCAGGTTCAGGTGCACCGCGACAAGTTCAAATGTTGAGTCCAGTTCAGATTTTGGGATCTGACGCAGATAAACCTCCTCTTTCTCTCTGAGTCGGTGGCTTTATGCCGCTGGATGGAACGCTGTGTAATCCTCAGAGTGCTGGGTTAATGGACTGGAACTGGTCTCTGAATGCGCTGCTCGCTCTCGTCCACACTGCAGCACTCACTGCAGCAGCTCTCTGTCATTTTTAAAAGGCCACCACTCTGTCATGCCTCAGAGCCGCTGTGCTGCTGGGAGCTGAGCTGTTATTCACATCTTCCACTGCAGCAGAGCTTATTCTGGAATTCTTTATTTTATTTGACTCAAACATCACAGGAGAGCACAGTTTACAGCAACAGTTTACAAGTCAGTGACAGCGAGCCAAGTTTAGTTATTAAATGGTTAAAGAACAAAACAAAAAAATCTTTAAAGCAATGCAGCGTACGAGCAGCTACAACAGGCCCCGTGTTTAACGTTAAATTTAATCCATATACTGCTTTAACAGATCAGCTGATTTTTACCTTTGTCTTTTTTGAAAGTCATTGTCATTTAAACGACATCAGAAAGAGCTCAGCGCACTGCAGCTTAATAAAACACATGCAACCGGACAAAACACAAGGAAATATAGCAAACGTCTTCATCGTTGTGACGACACATCGGCTGCAAATACTCAAGGAACAATTAAAGAAGTAGTAGCCCAAATGTTTAAACTTCAAATTCTTTAACATTGTTAATGTTGTCAAACTAACGACAAACAAGAACAAGTTCCTGCCAGGTTCATCACTTTTTGGACTCTCTCAGCCACCGTAGCATATTTAATATCTTTACTCAGAATCTGGACACAAGAAAAATAACAATGCAGCAACATCCAAAACATTTTTCAAGCCTGTAAATACAGATTTTGCTTTATGAAGAATAATGTCACAGCGGGACAATCAAGGAAGTGTTACCCTTTCTTAAAAGAAGAAATAAATGAACTTTAACGCCTCAGTGACGTCTCAGCTCCAGGCTGTAAACATCACGACCGTCGTGTGTCTTTGTAATCCCGTGCACACAGATTTTGATCAATGCCAAATTAAGAAAGTCTTTGGTTTTTAACTAAACTCCTCCAATTAGGCCTGGAAAAATATTTGTACCTTATGATTTCCGTGGTGGAAAACAAGCATCCCAGACGAGTAGGGACCCCGACCAGGTGTCTCCACACATTCCTCACACCTGAACACACACGATTACACACTCAGTGCCTCGTCCCGTCTCTGCTGCCAGACATTTAATGAGCTGTGTCTGTGTGAGAAGACTTTTACCTGCTGCAGCTCCTTTAGTATTCTTATTAAATGATAATGGATGCTCATCATTTATTTGTGAGCGACTGTTGGATTTTTAAACCTAGTATAAATTAATAAATAAATACAATTAAAAATGCACCCACAAGACAAATCATCAGCTACACTAGTAGATGCATTAGAGCTCCATCCTCCAGTTAAATCTCCACCGTCTCTAAACATGTCCTCCTCTTATATTCTCCACCTTCATAAAGTCATGAATTACTCTGTAATGAACTATTAGCCTCAGTAGGAGCTACCTGTTAGCAGGTGAAGATCTGAGAGCTGAAAGACAAACTGATTCTCTTGTTTCTGGGTTTTTCTGGGACTTCCTATTATTTTTGACCGTTGATGCTCTTTTTAAGTCTGGAAATGACTCAGAGAAAATGCAACAGAAAGATAACACCAGTGAATCTAATATAAGATTCGTCTTCATGAAGGTTCTGGTATTCAGCAAATAACTGAGAGAGCTGTTGATTCAAATGTGTTTTCATTGTGTGGCGCTATTTTACAGACACTTGTTCCTATTATTTTGACATTCAAGGCTAAATAACAGAAACATTTTAATGTTAAATTCAATTCAGTTTACCAGCACCACACACTACATCATCCAGTTGATTTATCACGTTTCTGACGCTGGTTCAACATTAAAACAGTAATGAAGGAGGATTTAGTGCAGGAGGGTTTTATTAGAATGCATTTGTTTTCACCAGTGTACCTAATGAAGTGGCAAATGAGTGTAAATACACACATGCATATTTTATCTTTGTCATTATTGGGTGCAGAACTCCTGCTGATCCTCTCACTGCAAAATAAATGAAGGATATGTGAAACTTTACAGTTAAATTTAATGAAAAATCTTCTTGCCTTTAGCCCTCCTGACACAGAGGGGGTTGAGTCTGAGTGCACACAGAAGAAAGAGGAAGAGGAGGGAAAGGAGGAAGGGGAGGGAGATGTGACATTTTGCAGCGTGACATTTTCTGAACGCTACCCACTGTTCTCAAAGACATTTCAGCTCCTCATCTCTGTCTCCTCTCTCTGTAGCTGTAGCTGCCTCCTCCACAGCAACCGTCTTGTTATCTAGAGCTGGGTTTATTTACTCCACACACACCCCCCCGCCTCGCCCCGAGGGGTCTGCAGGCCGATGAAGGTCACCTCACACTGGGAGAGGGGGTGTTAAAGGAGGCGGGCTGGAGAGGACCCGTTGAGGCTGACCTCACATTAACACACACCTCATCTATCATTCCTTTTTCACTCTTTGTTTTTGTCCACCTTGTGTCTGTTTTTCCTCTTTAACTGTCTAAAAGTGAAACCTGCAGCCGTGCTCTTAAACCTATTAGCAGTCAGACTGACGGTGGCTAAAGGTTAGCGCTGACAGCTCTCTGCTAATATTAACCTGATGGACTGATGGCACCGAGCTGGAGGTTGCAGTGCTGAGCTTCTGAACATTTGAACTACAGTGACATATTTTCCATCCACTCAGTTATTGAGGCCGTGACACATCAGGTGTCACGTCTGGTGTTCTGTCTTTGTCTATTTCAACAACAACGTGACGATGATCTAGAATAAATAAAATGTAGAACAACTGGTCAGCTGCTTCAGAAAAGACCAGTTCTGTTTGAAGATCTGTAGCTCTTCCTAGCTAACCGTAGCGCTTCCTAGCCTCCCAGCTAACAGTAGCTTTTCTTAGTTACTTAGCTTTCCAGCTAACCGTAGTGCTTCCTAACCTCCCAGCTAATAGTAGCTTTTCTTAGTTACTTAGCTTTCCAGCTAACAGTAGTTTTTCCTGTCTTTCTGGCCTCCCAGCTAAGTGTTGCTCTTCTTAGCCTCCCAGCTAATAGTAGCTCTTCCTAGCCTCCCAGCTAATAGTAGCTCTTCCTAGCCTCCCAGCTAAGTGTTGCTCTTCTTAGCCTCCCAGCTAATAGTAGCTCTTCCTAGCCTCCCAGCTAATAGTAGCTCTTTCTATCCTCCCAGCTAAGTGTTGCTCTTCTTAGCCTCCCAGCTAATAGTAGCTCTTCCTAGCCTCCCAGCTAATAGTAGCTCTTTCTATCCTCCCAGCTAATAGTAGCTCTTCCTAGCCTCCCAGCTAACAGCAGCGCTTCCTATCCTCCCAGCTAACAGCAGCTTTTCCTATCATCCCAGCTAATAGTAGCTCTTTCTATCCTCCCAGCTAATAGTAGCTCTTCCTAGCTTCCCAGCTAACAGCAGCGCTTCCTATCCTCCCAGCTAATAGTAGCTCTTCCTAGCCTCCCAGCTAATAGTAGCTCTTTCTATCCTCCCAGCTAATAGTAGCTCTTCCTAGCTTCCCAGCTAACAGCAGCTCTTCCTATCCTCCCAGCTAATAGTAGCTCTTCCTTGCTTCCCAGCTAACAGTAGCTCTTCCTAGCCTCTCAGCTAACACCAGCTCTCAACAATGAACTATTGCAGGAAACGCTATTGACTGGGGCTGGTTTAGTTTCTCCTAATAAAAATCTGCATGCATGACTTGTTAGTTAAATACCACATGAAGACACCTTCCATGTTTTGTGTTTGTAAAGCTGCTCATCTTGACTTTCATGACAAGATAATAGAACCCGTCTCTGTACGGGCTTTAAAAGGTTGTAGATGTGGAGAGTCTGAGCACACTGAGCGCTTTGTTCGGAGCTGAGTAGACGTTTTTCTTTCTTCTTCCTCTTTCTCTCCCTCGTTCCCCGCCCCTGATCAGACATGACCTCATGGCGACCCAGCGGCGTCTCCTCAGGAGGCTTCTTATCTCTGGCGGCCTTGTGGGCGTTTCGTCATCTGAACTCTAAACTAGCGACTGTTGTCTGTAGCTGTGGTTTTTCACATAAAGGTTTAACATTAACTTTAAAAATCATTTTGTAGCAACAGGATCCTGGAAGTGGATGAATAGCTGTTAGCGGTTTGCATTCCTGCAGACTGGACTGTATTCAACCTGGAGCGTTTAGTTTAAAGATGAACCTGATACCTGCAAAGACGTGATGTCTGCTCTGACAGCTGCAGCACACAGATAGAGGCCAAATGTTAGCGGCAGACATCCTGGAAAAGCTGCTTTTCTTCTTAACTAAACACAAACTTCAAAAACTGGAAGCTGATTTGATTAAATGATGTTGCATCTGGAGAGCTGTTCGCAGAAATCCTTAGCAGAGATGGGAATTGATTAGATTTTATCAGTAGAAACCAGTTCATTATTAATTCCTTTATCAATTCCTGGTGACTTTATTTTCCTTGTGTTCAGCTTTGTTTTCTGATCGGTGTAGATTTAAGCTTCAACATACCTCAGTGCACAAAACAGAATATATTTGGATCTCGTTTGACACATGAAGCAACATGCAACCACACCGACCTTATAACTGTATGATTATTAATTGATTGCCTCATCAGCCGTGATTATAATCAGGCCTCCCAGACTTTGACCTTCTTCTCCCCTCTCCTCCCGTCCTCCCGTCCTCCCGTCCTACTGTGAGAGGATTATTGACTGTGTTGTTTACACAGGATCTTTACCTCCAGATAAATTTACTGAGGCGTACCTGTTCATGAAGTAGTTCAAAATCCTTAAAATCCTCATCAACTTCAAGATTAATTGTGAGATTTTCAGAGCCTGTATCTGAGTTTAGTCATTTTACTTTTTTGATTTTTACAGGACATATTCATAAAAACAAACAAAAACAAAATGAATGTGTGATATTCAGATATTTCAGTTTCAAAACAGTTTTACTTCAAACTAAAGCTACTGTTGTCTTTGGTTCCAGAGGTTTGTGGCGTCTCCTCCAACTTCTCCTTATAGTTTCTCATCTTTCATGTGTCTTTGCTTTTGTCCAGCTACATTCAGTCAGTTTTCATCCTGACGGTGCTCTCAGAGTTGGAGCTTCTGTCAATGTTTTGGATTTCTTGAGATTTGTTGTGCAAAACCAGTCTCACAAGGTTTTTAACCAGAGGAAGCAGAAAATAGCGCATATTTGAAAAAAACAATCTAAGGATTTTGTAGATATCACATCTTTCAAATAAAAGTCGTTTTGTATGAGAAAATGTTTTAAAACCCAGTCCTAGTGACCTGATTTGCCTTCAGTAGAGTTCTTTTTAAGTGTCTGTTTGGCTTGGATTGGATTGGACTGATTTAACATCGGCTGATACACTTGTGTGCTGCTCTGTACGTTGAGTTCAGCTGTTCTCCCTCTCTCCTGTTTCTGAGAAGAACAAACTTGTAGGAAAATGAGGTGTGGCCGTTGTCTGCGGTGTGCAGGGTATGTGTGGTGAGGTCGCCTGCCTTTACTCTACTGTCAAACAAATGAACCTGCAGTCAGTTCAGACGGTGGAGATGCTGCCATGTTCCTCTGCACACGTGGAACAAGTCGAGGTTTCAGTTCCAAATCACCAGCAAGAAAAACAAGCACTAATCTGAATCTAGATCGCTGGGAGCTAAAACAGGGTTCGATACGCCTCTGCAGCTTCCCCACATAAGAATAAATGCATGCTAACATCATTTACATGTACGAGAAGGAATTTGGAGGAACATTTGGTCCACTTAAAGAGTCATTAAGAAGGGCCGGTTGCTTATATCGGAGCGTTTCAGGAATGCTAGGAGCAGATTGGAGCTGTGTTTTCTTTTTATGGACAGAAATCTGACCCGTGGTCATTTTGTGGAAACACAAAAATCACCAAAGAAACATTCCCCACAGTTTTCTTTCATGTCATGATCTGAGTGAGATTTGCACCACTCTCAGTCTTTGTGGCCACTAAGCTCATTAAACCATTTTGTTGTGGACTGTGGGTTGGTTTTTTTTGAAGTTTTATGGAGTTCTGGACAAACCGTTTCTACACAAACCACAGCTGAGGAGAGGCTCACTTCACACTCCTCTCTACATTCCTGGCGTCGGCCTCCCATCGCTCACATCCATCCGTCAGACTGCCTCTCTCATTGCTCACATTATTATTTTTCTCCCTGATGCACCTTCTTCCAGCTCGAGCACAGCTGGAACACATCAGCGGTTGTATCCGCCCTGATTAACAGCAGCTCTGCCTCTGACAGACAGGAAGCAGGTATGATGCAATGTAATCCTGCTCAGACACACATGTGATTAATCTCATGATGTAACAGCCGTCAACTCTCTCAGCTCGTTAACATGTTCACCTTCAACAGCAACACACTTGACCTCAGGGTCGGCAGAGATCGCGCTGCGCCGTTAATGCAGCGGTATAATCCTATAGAGAGTCAGCATTCATGCTAACATGTAGCTAACAGTCATGTCTATATGAGAGGAAACACAGTTGCTGTGATGCTTACCACTACTAAAGGTTGCTAACACCCACTTAAAGCACAAAGTTCATGGAAATCTACCTGGTTTAGCTTTAGAGGTCTATATGAGCAGAAACAAACTGAAAGTAGTGAAGCCATGCAAGCCATTAGCATCTCCATTAGCACTGCCATTAGTGTCATCCTTTAGCATTGCCATTATCCTCACTTTTAGCGTCTCCATTAGCTCCACCTTCAGCATTTCCATGAGCGTCATCATTAGCATCGTTGCAGCAACATTTGCTTAATCTTTAGCGTTGCCATTAGCGTTGCCATTAGCTTACCCGTAGCTTAGCATTTAGTCACAAGGCCAGCAAATAGTCTTGTATAGTCTCAACGCCAGTAAATACAGAAACACAGAAACCTCATTCAGCTTTGATCAGTGAGGAATAAATGTCTCACAACATCATTAACTTCATAACTTGATAAAATATGAAGGATTAAATGAGACAGGGTTCAGCAATCGTCTTTTTATTAAATAAACAAATAAAATTAAATGCCAGTTTCTTTAGGTGACATCAGGCGTCTGATTTAACTTTAAGGACACTTTCCACATTCCACCATCGTGTGCTCAGACTAATTATGCTCTCTGCCCTTTAAAGCTTCAGCAGCGGTGAAGCAGCAGTTACAAACTATTCTATGACCGGACTGTCAGTGTTGTTGACAGCAAACACCGACCTGCTCAGTAGCTGGAGGCCAAACGGCAGCAGAACTAGGCCCAGACGCCACCATCAATCACTGCAGCTGCAGAGGTGATGGAATTTTTTCATAAACATAGGTTTGAAATGTGAGCGGTTTACAAGAGAGAGACACAGTGTTTGGTAAAGAACGTTCCTCTAGGCTGCAGACGCAGGCTGACAGATTATTTAAACCATAAAATGACGGAGGTGACAAATGGTGAATGTGATGTAGTGCGTTAGTGATCAGATCACAAGTGTCCAGCTTAAAGTACAAGTGTGATCAGTCCACATGTGGAGGTGGTCTGGGGCATGTGACCTCCATCCTTTGGTAGTGTGAACACACAATGAGTCCTGGGTCACATTAAAGACCACCTACTCAACAGGGCTGATCTGTGGAAGAGGAGTTTAACTCATTCATTCAGAAAAAAAAAAGTCTCAGACAGAGAGAGAAATCTGGATCATGTCTCCAAGTCAACAAGCAGCTGTTGATGGTTCTGATCCAGCGGTAGGTAGAGATCCATTAGAGACAGCAGCTGCTACAATATTCTACTGACCACATGATGGCGCTGCTGATTTACAGACACACAAACTGAGATCAGATCTCAAGTGCTGGCTGGGGACGCATGTGGAGACACATTTATATTAAGACCAGGTGGAGACACAGGGACTTAGAGATGGACAGGTGAGACCAGATGTTGATGCAACATAGTGATTTGATGACTTTCAAGATAAAAACCTTTGAACTTGAAGGTTTTGTGCTGGATTTCCTGTTTCTATTTATTGTTGTTTACAACGTGGTAACCTCAGCAGCTGAAAAGGAAGGGAAATGTGAATAAAGTGCTGACTGTGGAAAGTCTCTCTTCCACTGTGGTGTGAACACTCCACTACTTCTCTAGTGGTCAGCCTGCACACCCACACTCAGAGGTTTTATCCTCGCCGACAGACTGAGGACGACTCTTTTAATCCTCCACTTTACTCCAGGCCCTTTACCACGAAGCTGCTCGGCATCTTCAAACCTGCGCTGCCTTAAAATTCACCTGGGGTTATTTTGCTGCACTTATTCGCCCACGATTGCATCTCAGTGAATCAACAGTCAACACAGTCTTCTACCGGGAGAGTTTTTAAATTGCTCTTTGGATCATTGAGCCTCTTTCGCTGGCGGAGAAACAATACGAAAGATTGATCGGGGATGGTTTTGTGCTGTGTGGGCTTAAGCTGCAAATTAAATCATGAGGCTGCAGGCGAGCTGCTGAACAGCTCCACTGTCTGTCTGCACATTTAACCGACACCATGCACAGAAAAAAAACAAGAGTAACTGCATTGTCTTTGCTTGTTTCTGTGAGAGGAACGTGACAAATGTCAAATGATAAATGTCGTCCTGAATGTGATGCAGCAGCAGGAGGAGATCGTGAAAAGCTGGTTTTGCTTCCTTCTCACTGATATGTGTCAGACGTTTACTTACTAAAAAATCACTCTGGAACAAATCCTTTTGTGAAAGCTGATCTGTGTCAAACTGAGCTGTGGTCGTAACATGTAGAGAGTGTTTATCTGAGAGATAATCCTCATCGTGTTTAAAAGCTGCTGGACGATTTCTCTCCTGAGATTTAGTTTCCTCTTTTTTATCACTAAACTCTCTAGTTAAAGGTTGCACTTAATGGCCTCCGTGTTATTGGTTTGTCAAAGCTCCGAATATGCAAAGCTCTCAAGAGGAAAATGAAAATCCCTTTTATTTCACAACAACTTGGACCTTGTTGCAGACCAGTTGTTTGCATATTAAAAGAGGAACTTTGACCTCCGTGATTTGAAAGAAAATACTTAACTTCCACGTCTCTTGTCACCAAATGTAAACGGCCAACATGGTTGACTGAGAGACAACTGTTATAGCAGGCGTCATGTGATACATCAACAGAACAGAGCAGAACAAGAGACCGTCACGCAGGACATTTATTTGAATAACTTTTACTTTTTCAGAGAGCCTCTTTCATCGACTAATAGGAAATGAAAACTGGCAAATAGGCACAAATAGTCTCACCGCCAGCAAATAGTTTCATATTGTGAAATAGTTACAAATAGTCACGTCACTAAATAACCACAAATAGTCCTCAAATAGTCACAACATCAGCAAATAGTCACAACGCAGGTAAATAGTAACAGCCACAGCAAATAGTCTCACCTGCAGCAAAAAGTCCCACATACTCACAGTGCCAGCAAATAGCCTCACAGGTAGTAAATAGTCTCAACGGCAGGAAAAAGTCTCAACGCCAGCAAATAGTCACATCGCAGTCACAATGTCAGCAAATAGTCACAAGTTGTCACATCGCCTGCAAAAAGTCACAATGCTGGTGAATAGTCACACAGTCTGCAAATAGTCACAAATGCTTATAATGCCAGTAAATACAGAAACACACTGCAGTGAGCATTATGCGCAGCAGGAATATTTCCTGAGGACCCACAATGAGACAAAGAGGCTCAGAATAAATGATTAAATGTTATTAACTTTGACAGTCTGAGAATTAATTTTATGTGTCATCAGATTATTTGATCTGTCACTGCTGCACAAGGTCCTGGATGTGTCTGAACGACCTGCTGTGGCTCGTTGACTGCAGCTTGAGGTTGCAGGTTGCACATAATGTGTGTGTGTTGACGAGTGTTTATCACTGCGGTTGGTTGGTGTTTTACTGGCCGAGAGCAACGGAAGCTTTCACTAAAACTCTTCCATACTTGCAAACATCTGGGAGCTGCTGAGTGCGTGTTAGCGTGGGCCCGTCCAGATGTTCTGGAAAAGCATCGTCAAGGGCTGGTCTCCGAGCAACACGGAGGCAGGCGGGCCTTGCTTCCATGGCAACGGCAGATGTTTTCAAAACCATTTGAGCGCGCCCAAACCCCACAGACCTTCTGCATGTGTGTGTTGGCCGAACTGTTGGAAGTCAAGCTTTTCCTTTTATTACACTGACAAACTAAATGGTAAATGAGTGTCATGGCTGGAAGTGTTGGCTAATGACAGAGCATCGCCCCAATGAGAGCCGCCTCTATCGCTAACTGCCCCACAGATGCATTCTGGGAAGAAAGAAAAAACAGGTGTGCGTTTCTGTTTAGACAAGTGTGTGTCCTCTAAGAGCCTGAGTGTGTGTCTGGATGTGAGATGGAGATGTGGTGTCAGCGAGTGGTTAGCGTCGGGTTTTATGACTTGATTTATTTTGGCTCTCGCTGACGGGTCCTGGGTTTTCTCTGCTCCGTTTGAAACTGGCTTTAGGATTTTATTATCTTAACGGATTCTGTTTGGTTCGTATTAAAGTAAAATGTGTAAAACTTTGTCTGGTTAAAAAATGTCTAGCAATAAATACATCTGGGGCGTCTCCAGATTCACAGGACCGCGTATCGCTGCTCTGAATCAGTTTGATTCTTTTAGAGATATTTCACTTTTGAAACTATTTTATTTAGTTATGGTTTCATGCATTTGTGGTATTTCCACAATCTTCTCCCTCTAGTTTTTCTTCATGTGTTTTTCTTTCATTCAGCTCTTCCCTGTTGTCGTACTTTTAATATCAGCTTCCAGTCCTGACGGTGCTCTCAGAGCTGGAGCTTCTGTCCATGTTTTGGATCGAGAGGATGAATCTTGATCCTTATTTTCTGAATCGATACCAGGTCTTTCAAATGAAGATATGAAGATGGATTTAATCTGACGTGTGTTCCTGTCGTTTTCTTTCCGTCTTCTCTCCAGAAGGACTTTGCAGCTCCCCCTCCTCTCCTCTTCAGGAAGCTGAGTAATCCCGACCTGTCGCCCGCGGCGACGGCTGCCACCAAATCCAAACTGCACCGACAGCTGAGCCAGGATGAGAGCCGGGCCCGACGCAGCAGCATGGCCATGACTGGTAAACGCACGCATACCTGCAGAGCTTTTAAAAGTTTATAGGGTGGAAAGATTCAGAAATGTTTGGACTGGTTTATTGTTGAAATGTTGAGGTTAAGCTCAACCAGCGCTCTGCAGCTTGTGCACTGCAAAATGTGTTCATTGATTTGACAACGCATGCAGACACCAGAAAATAGAATGACGCATTTATTGTTCAAAGCTTTATGACTTTTGGAAAAATGTAAGTTGTTTAATTTGTTTTATATGAACATCTTGATCCCATGATTCAATCAAAATATACTGTTAGTTTTCAGATTGACAGCGTTAATAGTATTTAAACATTTATTCTGACCCTTTTTGTCTTTTGCAAATATTTCTGCTCTTTGCGTCTTGCTTTCCCTTTTTGTTTTGTGATGTTAAGATCTGTAGCGCAGGTCAGATAAGGAAGGAAGGAAGGAAGGATAGAAGGAAGGAAGGAAAGAGGGAAGGATGGGGGAAAGGCAGCAAGGAATGAAGGAGGGAGGGAGGGATGGAGGGAGGGAAGGAAAGAAGGGACAAAAGATGGAAAGAAGGAAGGAAGGAAAGATGGAAGATGGATCTTCCATCTGTAATGGATCTCTACCTACCGCTGGATCAGAACCATCAACAGCTGGTTGTTGACTTGGAGACATGATCCAGGTTTTGGAACAAGATGGAAAGACTCTCACATGTTAAGATCTGATTTATTTTAGAGACAAAGACTCAGATTAGACCTGAACCCTGGAAGCTTCATCCTCAGAGGAACCAGGTCACTGATGAGGAACAAACATCTCTGATGATGAAGGAATAAAGACGTTGCTCGTTATTGAGGAAATAATCAACATACCTCCTCCCTCCCTCCACAGGTAAGCAGCTGCTGCCTCTGTCTAGCAGCCTGCATGCTGGAGTGAGTCAGCTGGCCTGGCAGTCCTCTGGAGGACTGGGAGGACCCGGGGCCATCGGGGGAACATCTGCAGGAGGAGATGCCAACAACCTGGTCCGAATGAGGAGCCAGGCCCTGGGACAGTCTGCTCCATCTCTCACCGGACTGGTCAGTACAGAAAACACCTAAACACAAACCCACGCATTAGCATTAGCTGTTAGCTTTCAGTGCTTTTGTGTTAGAGCTGCAGGTCGACTCATGTTGAGTATGTTGACGTGTCTTGGTGTTTGTTGAAGAAGCCTGAATCGGAACATCAGAAGTGATGAAATTCATTAAACAGAGAAATCTGTCCAATGTTCTCTGAGTAGTCAAGGTTAGAACCTACAACCTTCATGCTGTGATGCTAGCCACTGCTAAATGGAAATCTACCGACGGGGTAAAACTGTTTACAACAACAAGGGTCTCCGTTTCGACTTGTTTGCGTAGTCGATGTCAGGACTGACCCACAACTAGAGTCTGAGGGTCTTAAACAGAGTCATCGGTTTGTTTTAGTCCTGCAGAATCCGTTCCAGCTGCAGACTCACAGAGGATGACTCAGGCTTTCACGACCACACACACACACAGAAAAGTTCTTAACATTCACAGGAACACTTGTTTGCTCCGTGCTGGAAGGAAGAAGTGGGGCAGAAATGACAGTGTGTGTGTAATGCGTGCTTGTGCATGCACCTGAGTGTGTGTTTTAACCTTCGAGTGTGAAGGGTCGACGGTGCAGAGCTGCCTCCATGTGATGGTGGTCTGGGTGGATGCTGCTCTGCTCCACTGAGACCTCTGCTGGTTGTGGATGGGATCACAGTCACAGGGAATGAAACCTGCTTCCTTTGTATTTTTTTTTTTAAGTCCTGTAGTTCAGGGGTCTTCAACGTTTTCCAGGCCAAGGACCCCCAATCTGATGGAGAGATGGAGCGGGGACCCCCTACTTATATATATATATTGTATAAAATTGTGTTTTATATTAAACCGGTCCTATAGTATGGCACAGCAGCATAGATCGTTTATTTACATCAAGATGGTTGACTCTGTTGCCGTTTATGATCACTACTATCAGGAAATCGCCCATAAATATATGTTATATAATAGTTAGAGCCTTGATTCTTTTCCCCATAATCCCCAAGCTGTATAACATTTAAAAAGAACTTCATGTGTGTTTAAAAAAAATTGTGGAGGTGAATATAAAAAAATGTCTAATCAATCAAAACATTTTCGCGACCCCCCTGCAGTACCTCCGCGGACCCCCTAGGGGTCGCGGACCCCCTGTTGAAGACCTCTGCTGTAGTTGTTTCTGTCTGAAACTGTTTTTAGTGCAGGTCGGCAACTGGTCATAATTCTCACTTTCAGTTGTTTTGTCTTCTTCTCCTTTAAAATGTTAAATTCCAGGATCCCAAATTCTCCAACAACAGGAGAAAAGCAATAAACGTTTCATGAAAAGATTCAGATATTCAATCAGCTTTATTCTTATGCTGTTGCTATACGGAAAATAAAAGATACTTTATTGGGTTTTGCATAATAACATGTTGCCTCGGGTTGTGGATCTTGTTTGTGGGAACGAAGATGAAGACGAGCAGAAACTCATCATCTCTGTCATACAGATTTTATTCTTTAGATAACAGAGAGTACAAATTAGGATTTCTTTTTATTGGCTTCTATTTCTAAACTGCTGCTGATGCATCAGTTAAGACGTTAACTGTGGAAGATCTTATTTCTTTCCATTAACAGCAGCTAAAAAAACAAACAACAAAAAATCAACCAAAGCCTTAAAACGTTTCAGAAATGAAAAAGAAAACAGCTGATACATCAGAGGAAATTAAAGTAGAGCCTAGTTAGAGGTGAGGTCACCTGCTGCAGCTTGATCTGCTTCAGTCAGAATGATAATAATAATACTACTAATAATAATAATAAGATAAATGTCTGTTGCAGACCGTACCAGCAGGTGGCAGCAGCGTTTAACGTGTAACGCATCAGAACCCTTTGTCTCATATCTGCTGTCATGTGTAATAATCCAACCAGGACTCTATAACGTTCGTGTTCCAGGTCACAGACTCATGCTAAACACATTAAATAATAAAGTTTAGATGTGAACACACTGCGCTCTGATGTCTCTGTGGTCGTGTCGGGTTGAAGACCACCGTCTGTAGAGAGAGTGGACAAGAATCCATTAAGCTAGAATGAATTGTGTCTGAGGTTTATCTTGGCTGCTCGGAATGACTTCATAATTAACTTTCTCTTTCTGAGCCAGCAGGAAAACGTAGCCTGTATTTGAAACGGAAAATGTGATCTAGCCGAGCAAATAATTGCAGGTTATTATATTTCTCAAGGGCAGCTTTATTAATGTTTTCCTTTTTCTTGGCAGACTCCTTCCCCTCTCTCTCTCTCTCTCTCTCTCTCTCTCTCTCTCTCTCTCTCTCTCTCTCTCTCTCTCTCTCTCTCTCTCTCTCTCTCTCTCTCTCTCTCTCTCTCTCTCTCTCTCTCTCTCTCTCTCTCTCTCTCTCTCTCTCTCTGAGATGATATTCTGGTCTCACTCACTTTCTCGCTGCGTCTTATTTATAATATTTTATCATATTTCAGTCCGGTGCGGTTCCTCGGGGTCACAGCTCTCAGAGACTTTATATTAGAGGGTTTAAAGCTCCATCTCGTGGTTTGAATCGACTTACGTTGGGATTTAGGAAGAACACCTGAGCCCTGCCAGCTCACTTATCATATTTTTCACACTCTTCTTCTTCATGCCGTTTCAGGTCATAACTGAACAAATACAGTGTACACGTGTACAGTCTACTGCAATGTATGCAGTTCAGTTAATTGTGCAATTATGTGTTAATGCAAATTTATGACACTTTATTTTGTCGTCAAATGTACCTTGTAGCTGCTGCTTCTTGTTCTTCTTCTAGGTGTTTTCATTCTCTTTCTTCTGCTTCTTCTAATTCTTAACCTTCTTCTTCTTCTTATTCTTCATCTTCTAACTGTTTTCCTTCATCTTCTTCATCTTCTGCTTCTTCTGCTTCTTCTAATTCTTAACCTTCTTCTTATTCTTTATCTTCTAATTGTTTTCCTACTTCTTTTGCTTCTAATTCTTCTTCTTTTGGTAGTTTGAGCAGTTTTGAAACTACGGAGCTTGTTACTGCCCTCTGCAGTGTAAAAAATAATTTGCCACGAGTCTGTTTTCTTAAATTAACGTCATGTAAGATAACTGATATAAAAGCAACTCAACAAGCATGAAGCTCAGTGTGGCGTCTGTCCGGCCGTTGCCATCTTGGTGTTACCTGGCTCCAGCTCTAACATCCAGCTGATCCAGTCATGGTGGGTTAGTGGCTAGTAGCTAGCAGTCTGTGATTGGTGACACCCACCTGTCACTCATTACTTCTACATTCCTTTAAGCCGTTAAACACGTTTATTTCTGCTGTAAAAGCATATTTTAGACCTTAACACACTGAACAATAATTATAATTCAACCTTTATAATCAACCTCATCTTCATCACAGGCACAGTTTAGTCAGTAGCTCTCTAGTAATATCCAATAATATGTAGCTGTTGCAGGACATTAACTGTTGATCTATTACTCGCCTTCAGCTGACAAGACGTCATTATACTTTAATGCTGCAGCAGGAGGATTAATATCTGAGAGTTGATGTGTCCCCTTGGTGTTGGAATTAAAACGCAGCATGCTAATGGACAGGAAATCTTCTCCCTCGGGGTGTTGTATGTGTGTGCGTTGTTAGCACCTGTGTTGCTAATGTGTGCTATTAAGTGAAATGAACGGAGCTCGTGGAGCGTGTGTCGGGGAAAAAAACATTTGCGGACGTCCAGATGGTGTTTACCTCTTGACTAATGGCCGAAGGTCGGCGTGGCCCCGCTCCCCTTCTCTCCGACACACTTCACTTTAAGTGCATGTGTGTGTTTTCCAACCAAGCGTTGCCTGGTAAACCCCCGCGCCCCCCTCCCCCCCCAAAACAAGTGCCAGCTGGGCTCTATGTATATTCCAGTACAATTGCCCCTAAGTACCCGCCACATGGACAGTATATGGACCCACGCACTGTATAAAGAAGAAAGAAAATGACCCAGGGGCTCTTTGAGAGCAGCAGCTTCATTCACTGAGGAGGTGAAACTTTGCAGCTACACACACAATCAGATTAGCATATTATTAGCATTTGTTTTGGAGGGGAAAATAGAAAGAAAGAAAGAAAGGAAGGGAGGAAGCTGAAAGGGGACGACGCGGCTGAACATGAAAGCAAAGAGCTGCCGTATTGTTGTGAACGTGTTGCTGTATTTTTGGCACGTTGCCATTAAACTCAGGCTGAATCCTGCAGCATGAGTTTAGATTCAGGTGAATAAATACACTCTGAACCTGCCTCCACACTTCTGTCCTGAGGTACTGAGAGCACCAGCTGCTTTACATTGTCTTTATATTATAGTTTGGTGTTTAACATTTGCATGGCCTTACTTTCTGTTCAAAATGTTCCACGTATGTGAATAAAAATGAGTCAAAACTAGTCCTGAAAGTCGACAAAGAGAGCCTAATTCAGGATAACGAGCCAATATGACATATCGGTGAGGTGCAAGAGTAACTGAAAAGTAATTATAAACTGATTTCAAGCCCAAAGTACAGCATGGCACGGACAGATCAGCAGTTACCGGAAATGTTTAGTTGCGTTATTCCTGCACAGGATACTTTTACTACTTTTTCAACTTAGATACGTAGAAATAATTCATTTTCTTGAATAAATAAATGTTTAAAAGTATAATATTACATTTGTATTTGTGGAATTGGGTTCTCTTTGTCTACTTTCAGGTCTTCTGTGAAAATTTGCTGATGTTTTGAGTCATTTTTAGGGGGGAAAAACCTTTAAGCTGCACTGTACATATACAAGTATTAAATGGATATTCTGCATTTTAAGAGAAACAAATATACATAAACACACGTACCAACGCTTTAAAGGTTCACTATTAACACTCATCTTTTGTGCACGTTGGACAGACCGTTCTCTGCGAGGTGCACCGTAGAGCGGTGTTTAGACGTGCAGCGTGTCGGCGGTTCTTTGCCGAGTACACCTGCTGTCTGCAGACGTCAGGCCTCGGCCTCGGTGACCTCATCCACGCTGGCGTGTTGGAGCTGCAGCCGGGGAGCAGGCTGACACAGCTGCCGCTTAAATATACATGAGAACACGTTGAATAATTGCTGCGGTGCTCGAAAACCTCCGCGTCTCCTCCTCTTTGACTCCAAAGACAATGAGGGCGAGGACGGGTTTTAACCGCTCAGAGTCTCAGAGCGTTTTCCAAAGTAGAGATCACATCCATCCCAGCTGATCGGGTCTGGGCCTGTGTGTTTGCTCTTGATCACTGTGAACTAAAAATGATCCCGTGGACATGTTATAATAGTTTCAGACAAGTTTGATTTTTAAGTCAGAGCGTATCTAGAGGAGAGGAAGACTGTCTGATCTATTCTCCTGCCTTTGTCAGTTTATCCAGTGCAAATACATATAGATCTGCATTTGATTTGGTCTGTAGTCAAATAAATGATTTTGGAGACGTTTGTGTAGCAGGAGGATTCAATATTCACTCCACTGACTTAACTTTTAAAGGCAAAATAAAGCTCTCACTATAAAACCAGAGTCTTTCTAACGAGAGGATGCGAGAAATCTGAGGATTTTAAGAATCGATTTCAGATCTTTTAACTCGGCAGTGGTTAGGACGACCTCTCAGCTCCCATGGTGCCTTGTACGGCTGCCTTCCACTCAGCTGGATGGGTAAAATGCAGAGAACAAACGTTTTGTCAAATCAAGCAGGTTTTGTGTTGCCCTGATGTCGTCTGGCGGTTGTTGTGGGCCGAACGAGAAGCAATAAAAACTTTATTTCCTGATAGAAGAACTGCTCTGAGACTGTAGAGAGTTTTTTTTTAGGACAGATACGATGAGTCATGCTGAAGGTTGGACTCTCTCAGAGGAGATGGTGAACAGAGAGAGCACAAGTGTGTGTCTGTGTGTGTTTAGCTCACATCTACACACTGGTCTTCATCTTGCCGCAGGCTGTCAGTCGTCCTTGTCATCAGCATGATTCATGGCTCGAGGAGGAAACTGCTCCTGTTCTGTTCTGGCTTCACACTTTAACAAACACATAAAGGACGTGTAGACACGTTTACTTTACCGTGTTCCTGTGACGCTGCAGTGCTGACCGCCCTATCACCAATATATAAAACCTTCTTTTAATAACAAACAATATGTTTTCATAGGTTGTTTTGAGATGCACAAACACATTTTGTATTTGTTTAAATGAAGAAACTAGAATTCTCACAAGCTTTGGAGAACTGTTCTAATGTGCTTCTATCACTTAATAATGTTTATATAATCCAGGTCATGGTATATCCTAAATAAAAGAACAAGCTGAAACAAGGACAGCTGGACTAATAGAGCCTCTTGAAGACGTTTTATCCAGGTCTTTACTTCTTAAAGTCTCATCTGAAAAGTGTTTTTCTATATTTGCAGCAATGCACAATTATGGAAAGTGCTTTTAAATCATTAAATCATACAGTACATTTTAAATAATCCAAATTATGCTTATACATCCTGTAGTTTGTAATATATGTCAGTAATAACACTATAATATTATCTTTTAGGGAGAATTTATTGTTTAATGTCTAAACTGGTCTAAAAATACTAAAAAATATAAATCCAATAAATATATTTCACTCTTCTAATGTAATAAATCCTTGTAAACATAGTCTCAGGTAGTAGCCTGGTCCTTTGTACTAACTCAGTTACAGTCCCGTATGTTGAACTTAGTTCATATGTCTATATTACACATATGGTTGCCATGGCAACAAATTAATCAATTGGTTTAGATGTTTAATTTTCTTCCTGACTATTGAAAGCTGTGAAAACTTCGTCACATGTTCAATGAGGAGGCGACAAACAGGACGTCCTGGAGATGTAACGTCTTCAAGTATCTGTAGTTTCAAAGTAAAAGAGACATTTTTGACGATTAAACAGTAAAAGCATCAGTTTTATTTCACCGTCTTAATAAAGAAAACGTGGAAGTAACCTCCTGCTTGTCTTCTTCAAAGCAGACTCTGTCCATGAACGTAGCTCAGCCTCAGATTAGAGCAGACGCTGTGTTTGTGTTGAATGTTTTAATCTGTAAAACAGATAAGAACCTTCCACTTAATCCTCTTTTCTTGTATAATCCGTTAGTTTAGAGACAGGATTAATAATAACCTGATGGAACCAAGCCGTCCGTCACTGTCACCACTTCCTTATTTCACTTTCTCCTTCTCCGTTTCTCTCTCTCTCTCTGCTTTCATGTCCTGATCCTCTTACAGTGGAGGAGTAGAGGCTTTAACTTAAGAGGAGTCTCTCATTGTGTTGAGTGGGAGGAAGAGGAGGGGAGACGAGAGGTGACATGTGTCCAGGTGAGAGACGAGTCTGAGACAGCTGCAGTGTCCTTGTTTGACCTTGGCAGCGATGAACGTCTCCTCGTCTTAGAGACATTCACCCAGGATGCTCCTCTGCTCGTAGAAGACTGTGACGTTTAGTGTTTTAGAATCTCTCTGATGTTCCTCCGTCCGTCCACGTCCACTCGTGGTGACGACAGGAATTACAGCCGTCCCTCTCCAGGTGTCCCGGGGAGGTCCCGGGTCAGTCCTGGGTCGACCCTGGGGTCTCCTCCAGATCTCAGACCAGGTCTCAGAGGCTCCGCCCTCTTTGCTGCAGCACCATTAGTTCCCAGAACAACTGACCACCACGATAACCTTCTTTTTATTCCTCTTTTCTTTCCTCTTTCATTTCTCTTTCCTTCTTTCCTCCTTTCCTTTCTCCCTTCCTTCCTTCCTTCCTTCCTTCACTGCTTTCTTCTTTCTTTCCTACCTTCCTCACTTCTCCTTCCATCCGTCCTTCCTTCATTCTGTCCATCCCTCCCTCCTTCTCCCCTTCTTTATTTCTTTCCTTCCTCCTTTCTTTCCCACCTTCCTTCCTTTTTTCCCTCCATCGTTTTTCTTTCCCTCCTTCCCTCCTTCGTCCATTCTTTTCTTCCTCCCTCCCTCCCTTTCTTCCTTTCTTCCTTCTTTAGTTCCTTAATCACTACTCCTTCTGTCCTTCCTCCCTCCCACCTTCTTTTTTATTTCTTCCTTCCAACCCTCTCTCCTTCCTTCCCTCCTTCTTTCCTTCCATCCTCCCTTACTCCCTTCCCTCCCTTCTAACCTTCCTTCCTTCCTTCCTTCCTTCATTTCTCCCTTCCATCTTTCCTTCCGTCCTTCCTTCCTTCCTTCACTGCTTTCTTCTTTCCTTCCTACCTTCCTCACTTCTCCTTCCATCCGTCCTTCCTTCATTCTATCCATCCCTCCCTCCTTCTCCCTTCTTTATTTCTTTCCTTTCTTCCCTCTCTCCCTTTCTTCCTTTCTTCATTCTTTCTTTCCTTTTTCCCTCCTTCCTTCTTTCGTTGCTTAATCACTTCTCCTTCCGCCCTTCCTTCCTTTTTTCCCTCCCTCCCTCCTTCCCTCCTTCCGTCCTTCCCACCTTCTTTTTTCTTTCTTCCTTCCATCCTTCTCTCCCTCCTTCCCTGCCTGCCAACCCTCTCTCCTTCCTCCCTTCCTCCTTCCTTCTTTCTTTCCTTCCTTCCTTCCTTCCTTCCTTCCTCCCTTCCTCCTTTCCTTCCCTCCCTTCCTCCCTCCCTTCCTTCCCTCCTTCGCTCCTGTAGTGACCCAGTCAGACACTGAGCCAGAGGGCCCAGAGTCTTGTATTTATTTACCAGTTTTTTAAACATACATGTGAAGCCTCTAATTAAAGTGGTCCAGGGATCTCAGTGTGTTCTTCACACAAACATCAGGCCAGTGTTAGTCTCAGTGGGTAATTCATTCATAGACCGGAAACATTTTTGAGCCAAGTTGCACATCGTTAGCGTTGACACTCACCAGAGCGAAATCTGCCGGCTGTAGAAATGTTGTCCAAGTGAGACGAGGGTTTTGTTTTCCTCCGCTGTCAAACGTGAAGGTCAGAGAGGAAGCTGAGGTTGGACGTCTCCCTCCGACGGTGCATCCAGTGATGAGATGGAAAATATGCAGAGGGAGGGCATGGAGGGCTGTGATGGACAGAATAAATAAATCAGAGCCAGAGTGTAATAACAGAACTCACCCCCCCGGGGGGTAGAGGAGGTGAGGGAGGGGGGAGATGGATGGAACAGAGGTGGAGGTGAAGGGAGGAAGGGAGGAGCGTTGTCTGGTCCTGCTTTCATCTGTTAACTCTGCTTCAAGTCTGTTTCTCCTCCATGTCTTAAACTGGACGTCTTCTCTCTGGTTTTACATCCTGCATGATCAGCCACAACATTATGACCACCTTCCTTACAGTGGTATGCAAAAGTTTGGGCACCCCTCTAAGATTTCATGATAATTTGCTCTAACTTTATAAAAGAAGATCACAGCAACAAGATTTGATTTCCTACAGAGATGTAGACATTTGAGTGTTTTCCAGACCAAAATTCTCAGAGTAGCATTACATAGTTTTATTATGATAAATTAAAATCTAAAAAATGGTATGTGCAAAAGTTTGGGCACCCTTTTAATCACATTGATTTCAAGACCTGTAGGGATTTATAGCTGACAGGTTGCAGCACAAAATTGCTTTGACTAGCTTGTGAGACCTTCACTTACAAAGACAGGTGGAACCAATCATGAAAAAGGCTATTTAACAGAGGCAATTGATGGCTGTGCTTGTCCTAGGTTCTTTTTTAGAGTGTGGCAACATGGGGGCATCGAAAGAACTCTCCACTGACCAAAAAACTAACATAATTCATTATCATGAATTAGGAGAAGGGTACAAGAAATTATCAAGAAGGTTTGGACTGTCTGTCTCCACAGTCAGAAATGTGGTGCAGAAATGGAAGGCCACAAGAACAGTCCTTGTGAAGGAAAGATGTGGAAGGCCAAAAAAATACTGGAAAGGCACAGGCGAAGGATGGTTAGAATGGTCACAGACAAGCCACAGACCACCTCCAGAGAACTACAAGAACATCTGGCTACTGATGGTGTAGTTGTTCATCGTTCCACAATCCAGCGTACTTTGCACCAGGAAAAGCTCTTTGGAAGGCTGATGCACAAAAAGCCTTTCCTGAGTCTTCGTCACAAGAAGAGTCGCATGAGGTATGCAAAAGCACATCTGGACAAGCCAGAAGCATTTTGGAAAAAAATACTGTGGTCAGATGAGACTAAGATAGAGTTATTTGGTCAGAACAAGAGGAGGTATGCATGGCGAAAAAAACACACTGAATTCCATGAGAAGAACTTATTGCCTACTGTGAAATTTGGTGGAGGGTCCATCATGTTATGGGGCTGTGTGGCTAGCACAGGGACTGGAAACCTTGTTGAAGTTGAGGGCCACATGAATTCCTCTCAGTATCAGCAGATTCTTGACAAGAATCTGTCGCAAAGTTGAAGCTACGCCGGGGTTGGATTTTTCAGCAGGACAATGATCCTAAGCACTGTTCAAAATCCACCAAGGAATTCATGCAGAAGCACAAGTACAATCTTCTGGAATGGCCATCCCAGTCCCCAGACCTTAACATCATTGAAAATGTATGGATTGATTTGAAGCAGGCTGTTTACGCATGGAAGCCAAGAAACCTGACTGAACTGGAGGCGTTTTGTATGGAGGAATGGGCCAAACTACCACCTGCCAGACTTCAGGGACTTGTCTGTGGCTATAGGAGGCATCTACAGGCTGTTCTTGCGGCAAAAGGAGGCTCTACTAAATATTAATGGAATTATTTCTTTGGGGTACCCAAATTTATGCACATGCCTATTTTTGTTTAAATACACATAAAAATGTTTCTGTTGGACCAATGAAAGTGATTTCACTACTGAGATGTTTCAGTTTCCATAAGGTATAACATATGTTAAAATAAAGTTGCTGCTTCAAAAGCTCAGCAAGTGACAAACCGATGCAATGATTTTCCTAAGGGGTGCCCAAACTTTTGCATACCACTGTATATTGTGTAGGTCTGGCCTTTGAGGGGAGGAGACTTTTGTCAGGACAGTAACCTTCCAAACTTGAAGGAGTTCTAAAGTTCTTCTTCATGATCTCTCTCCTAACTTTGTCCTTAATTATAAGATTCAAACAGACTAATAAATAATTGAAGCTTGCGACCCGCCTCACATAATAAAAGCTCTTTAAACACCCTGTCTGTAGTTTCATGTTGAGGACTGAGTTCATAACAAACGCTTCCATTTTGCCTGAATGGAGCTCGTGTCTCGTTAACTTGTGGAGCTTCTGGGGTTTTATCTGTCGCGCCCTTTCTTTCTTTCTCTTTCTCTCGTTTCTCATTTGTCATCAACCGCAGCCTTTATGCTTCCTCCTCACAGTGACAGACTTTTAATTAGGTGAAACTGTGATGAGCACGTTCAGCAGCTCCGAGGCCCTCCAGTCGTCACTGGATCAGCCTCCTCTACACATCTGATATCGTATCTTTACCAGCTCTTCTTCTTTTTCTACCATTCTCATCATCTTCGTCAGCGCTCGCTCGTTCTTTCTGGTGTTGTAGCTGTTTTCTTAACCTCTTCTCTTTCCTTTCACCTCCTGCCTTGTTAGCAGCTCCGAGCCTTCCAGCCAAGCATGGAAAGTGTTGCGTGTCCAGTAATATTAACCCGACTCTGTTTCCAGCCCCCCACTCTGCAGCTAAAGGGGAGGTGTTCGACGTTTTGTTGGTTTTTCCCTTTTCTCTGGTCTGTGTCGGGCTAATTACCCCCTGAAAGTCTCACCACAGTCAGGTTTATTGGTTCTTCTATTTTTAGTTGGTTAATTACCTGCCTATACACGCTCACGCATCCTCTTGCAAAGAAGTCGCCTCCTGCAGAGAGATCAGCGTGACTGACTGCACGCTGCAGTCATGACAAATGAAATGTCTGCATGTGATTTGGAGAACGCACTGAGGGAGAACAAAGCACAACATCGACCACAGCTCCAGGCAACAGATTGCTCTGGAATGATTAGCTTTTATTTTCTAACTTCTCTGCTGAGAAAATAATATATTTATGTTTTTTTTGTTCCTGCAGGAAAACATCTTATTAGATCTACTATGTTCTGGCCTTTTGTTCCTTCTGAGGACTCCTAACGTGGCTCCTCACATAAATGATTTACATGTTTGTTTCAGACTCCTTTCTCTTCCTCAGTAGTTCAGCGGCTGATTATAACTGAATAAATGTTTATTTATAATGTCTATTAGATTAAACTAATTATAGTAAAAGACCTTGTTATTGGTTTGAACCTCAGCCTTTGTCACTTCTGCTTGTCGATCATTTTGTGTGTGGAAGAAAGTGGTCGTACATGGTTTTAAACACCAAAGCAGACGTTTTATTATCTGTCGAAACACAATCTTGATGCATCTGATTGAAACGTGATGAATGTAAAGTTAATAGATGTGGTAGCAACTAAAAACATTAAGATTCACTTTGACCACAGTGTTATTTATGTTAATTGATTTGTTTAAAACTATTTTTAATTGGTTATGAGGCTAAGGCGGGGCAGTTAATTCATCTCAAACTTGCTCTGATTACAAAAACAAGTCTTAGATCACTTTTTCCTCTCCACCATCCATCCCAAATGTTTAGCTCAAGGAAAAAACAAACGTCGACTAGCCGTCTACTTGGCTCCGCCCTCAGACCGTACTGATCAGACTCTGGATCCAAACTCACAAGATGGCGCCGCCTGTATCCCCGGGAAAATAGAGTCAGTTTGACCAATGAGAGGAAGTGGAGACCATATTTACATATGTCCATATTTATATACAGACTGTGGTAGATCAACAAAGCAACGAACAAATAGCTTTAAGATGCGCTCGTACAGAATAACATACACGTTGCTGGTTGGGTACTTTGGTTGTTGTCACACTGATGACGGGTATGTGTTGAGAATATCTTTATGTTGATGTTTTGAATTTACAACCTGTCATATGCATTCTGCAAAAACTTACTTGCAAAAACCAAAATACATCTGCACACATTTAAATAATCCTACACCCAATCAGAGATGTTTTGTCAACTAATTCAGCTCCACAGCGATCAGATGACGTGTCGGCTCATAGTTCAGCTCCCAACCAATCGACTCCAGACCAAAAAGCATTTTGTTCGCAGAGGAAGTTCAGGTTAGCTTCAAGGCTACTTCTTGGCGTCATTCTATCATGATAAAATGCTTTATTGGTGCCTACCACAGCTAAAATACTCAATTCATCAGAGATTCATCTACTTTATCTGCAGAGAAGTTTTTTTAGTTTTTTATGCTCTCGCTGTTTGCACCACGTTTACTGTTCATCTCCATAAATTAAGGACAGTTTATCTATTCCAATAGATTCTGTCGTGCCGTTTGTTTGAAATCGTTGCCACTCGTCCATGAAGCAAAGCCAACACTTCCTACACAGATGTTCCACATTAAAATTCTCCCAGTGGCTGAACGTTGCTAATTCAACCCGTCTCTGTGGTTCTTCAGGCTTCTGAAGAGAAACATTTGCGGGGATCATTATGTTTTATTAATGGCAGCTCAGCAGCGATTGGAAAAAAAAATAAAGTAGATACAGTTCAGAATAATAATTAAATGAGTGGAAACATATTTTCGTAAATGCTGGTTCTTTGTTTTGTTTAGCGCCTTTGTGTCCAATTTCTTTTCACAGAATCCTCATTGTTGTCTGTTCAGCAGCGTTTTGACCAGAGACTCAATCTAACCTTCAGCCTCATACTTTTCTTTCTGTGTCGTTTTTCCAGTTTGTTATTATTTTTCTTAGGTTTTCTGTTCTCACAAGGCCTTTTTACCATTTTTCTGTTTTGCACTGCCGGTCTGATTCATCCTCTTATCCGCCTCCTCTCTTGCTGTATTCCGTCTGTCTGCCAGCCACAATGCATTAATTTGAAAACACTGAATTAGCCCTTGGTGAGGTTGGTCGGTGCCGGCTCTATTTTAAGCCGTCAGCCCTCGTACTGCAGCCGCCTACTTACATAAACCCAATCAGATCCTCATGAGGTGGCCTCGTGGAGATGGATCGGATGTGCCTGTCATCTTATTTTACTATAAATCCATCTCTTTCTTCTCCCTCGTCCGCCTCACTGCCTCGTTTAAGTACTTCAGTCTGGATTAAAGACAAGTTAATGATGCCACGGAGGGAAATGAGGAAATAGATTCAGCTAAGAAAAGTGAGAGTCGTGTGTTCATCAATTTCTTCAGCATGAATGGAGTGAAAAAAAACTGCTGGACCTTTGCTCTAGTACAAGTGTTTGGTAGCTCTGGCCTTCATATCACACCCACTTAAAATGCCACAGCACACACTCAGCTTTTCATTCAGACATCTGTGGATGTGTGTGAGAGACGAGCTGCTAATGGACAGAAAACATGTCAACAAAAATAGAATTCATGTCCATTAAACATCAGCTACTCATTAATGGATGGACGTCAGCTTTACGCCTTTAACATGATGAGTTTAATAAATAATATGTAACAGTGTGAGCAACTTCAACCAAGCTATGCTCACAAAGCTGAACGTATAGCACAGATAAATATGGAACTAGAGTAGAGCTGCAACAACTCGCGGCCGAGCCAGAAACCAATCCTTGAAACTATTTAGTAAACAGAGATCCAATCAGATGTACAGATGTAAAATAAATAAATAAAGAAACGGATCTGGACTATTCTAGTGAGTTTTATCAGATTGTTGATTGGCAATCAGTTGTCGTTGTGTGCTCTGTAGCACAAGCTAATGTTAGCATAGCAGCGCTGCTAGATTTCCTTGTAATGTTACGGTCTAAGTGGGTGTAAGCGCTGATATCTAACATGCCTCGGTGACTCGTTTCCCAGGGGAGTTACGTGCGTGCACAACAGCCATATGGAGAAAATATCAATATCTTTATGGATTGTATAATGTGCACAATGTTAGAATGTGATGATGTCCAGGCTGAATGAAATGGACAAAGGTTGAATTGTGTGTTTGTAGAGTATGTGTGCTTTGTGGTATTTCTCTAAACTCTTGGTCCAGTTCTAGTCAAGGGGTTGCTGAATGAGTTCAGAATGATATCATCTAATCTAGAAGACATTTTAGTCAAGGACAAAGTTTAAATGTCTCTTTAGTTTGATGTTTCCTTTAGGAAAAGTCAATATCTTTATGGATTCTATAACGTGCACAATAATAGGTTTTGATGACAAGCGAGCTAAAAAACAAAAGTGTCTAAAAGTTGAATTTGTTTTTCTCCACTTTACTTTACTTCACTACAAAGATTTAGTTCCTGTAATACATGCACACACTCATACACTCACCCACGCATCAACTTTTCAGAAACACACTGTCCTTGTCACCTTGGCAACAGTCATGAGTTGAGAGAGGTTGTGAATGTGTTTCTGTGAGATGATTCACTCACCTTTTCTTTCTTCCTTTCTTTCTCTTTGAGCCGTGTAGCGCTGCCCGTTGGAATCGATGCCTCAGTCTCTCGCTCTGATCAACTTTGGAAGTGTGTTTGTTTTCAGAAGGCTCGCTGTGTGTTTTGTTCCTGTGTGTGTGTGTGTGTGCGTCCAGGCGACTTTATTTATTTATTCCCGTAGAGCAGATAAAAGCAGAGCAGAGATAAAAACTGTGGTTCTTCTCTCTGGATCCCCTGCAGGCCTCTGCTTTGGTCTCACCACTGTTTATTACACCGACACAATACACATGTACACACTGGTGTTCACACTCCACACAACCTTCTGGGGTTCATGGTGGCTTTGATTATGCAGCTACATTTGGAGTTTACCCTGTTTTCCCATGTTATCCAAGGTAAATACCACACTTCCTGTCTTTGAGTGGGGGGGAGGTGTTTTTTAACTTTTTGTTTTCCACGCACAAGAATATGATCATTTTATAAAACACCACCACCCACTGCACACCTCACGTTCTGTAATCTGCACAATGGTAGAATGTGATGGTGTGCAGGCTACTTACACAACCATAGAGGAGGAAACATCAGTATTTTTATGGATTCTATAACGTGCACAATGACAACACTATTGTTTTTCTGCCAAATTTAGTAAAGTATGCACTCATAGTGATTGAAACTGTGAATAATGATGATAATAATAATAAGCACTTTGGCAAGTCAGAGGGAAACTGAGGTTTGGTTTATTAGTTTGTTCCCCCAGTCACTTCACCATCACCATCCACCCCAACCTCCTCCCCCTCCTCCTCCTCCTCCTCCTCCTCCTCCTCCTCCTCCTCCTCCTCCTCCTCGTCAGGCCGCCAGCCAACAGTAACTGAGACAATATATTTACTGAATGCGTCATTGTGATTTCTTTAGGCGACAGCGTTGCTCACTGTTTATTTGTGTTTTTTCCATCAGCTGGTTTGTGTTTCTTTGCTCTCAGATTCATTTTCAGCTTCCAGGACCAACTTTTGTTTTGTCTGACTGAAAATGGCATCTGTGACTGGAGTTTAATATTTCTCAGAGTGTGACTGTGTGTGTACAGTACATATATATATGTTTGTGTGTCACTTTTGTTAGGAACAAATTTCTGGTTTCCTGCAGAGGTAGACAGGTGTAGAAAGTCATCTTCCTTTTAGCCTGCAAGCCAACCTCAGCTTCTTCTTTCTTCGTTCTCTTCACTTTCTATTTTCTTATCCCTTCTTTGCAGGTAATTGAATCTCAGATTGAGCACAAGTGCAAACAGCAGGACACACACACACACAGAGCGATACACACTTTACACACACACACTTATTTACAGAAGACACACTTATTGATCTCTCACACAAATCCAGCCCTTTAATCCAGACGCCATCAGACGGCTCTCTGTGGTTAGTGTTTTATTTATTGGACTGGACTGGACGCTATAGGACACACACACACACACACATTAACACACACACACACATTAACACACACACACACACATCCTGATCTTTGCCCGTCTTTGATAAGCGCTGTGGCTGAGCCTTTGATTGACAGGTGAGCTGATTGCGTGCAGGGATTGATTAGCGAGGTCTAGTGAGGCGGAACTTCCTCCTGTCAGTCACAACAGGAAGTTCTAATTATAAAGGATTTTTCATTGGCTTTTCCTTCTCTGTGTGTGTGTGTGTGTGTGTGTGTGTGTGTGTGTGTGTGTGTGTTCATGTATTTCAGTTTTTTTTTTTCATAGCTCCATAAATAAAACCGTGAACTGAGCTAAGTGGAAATGAAACGCTCGATTTACATCTGAGATACCGTGACTTTTGTGTGACTGTGTCCACGTTCCTCCGTCTTTGTGGGAGTTTCATTCGTACCAGCTCACAGAATGTAAATAATGTAAATAATGTAAATAATGTAGCCCCGTGAAATACTAGTTAACGTTGTCTTGTACTTGTGCACAGAGCAAGTTGATTGCAAAGAATGTTTTTGTTGCTAAAATTGATGCAAACGATGAAATGAGACACGGTGAGTTTGTAGTTTGTGGTTTCTGGTCTAATTTAGGTGTCAGTATTCTTCTGCTGAACTCGTGAGCTCATGACGGAGGCCGTGTAAAACACAAAATGCTTTTCAGTTCAAGTCATATTATCAGCTGTACATCACAATGACATGGTGACCCAGGACTAAGGTCACATGTGTCCCAGATCAGTGTTCACACCTGGTCTCTGACAGAAACCACTAGAAAATCTTGAGTTTCATTGGAAGCCCGAACAAACTGTGTATTTTATTCTGAGCTGCCTTCCCCAGCTTATTATATTAACAATTATAACAACATAAATAACTTCATATGAAGCATATTTATGATTTATAAAACTACAGTAAGAGACATTTACTCCTTCTGATCTATGTTTGCACAAATGTCAACAAACCAACATGAAGCCTTCACACGTCGTTTCGTGCAGTTAAGACACCAAATCACATTTTTTCTATTGTCACATAGGAATTAAACAAATAAGACGTCATATAGTTGTTTCTTATGGTGCACAGCTGTTGATCATGTCTCTCTGACGTGTCTAACACAAAGAACACATGAAGGAGTGTGTTTCTGTTGAACCAGATGTTGTATCTGGGTCTAAACTTTAACAGGAAATGTTGTCGGTCAGATTATTGACGGCTCGGCGGCTTATTTAGAAAACGCTGCTTTACTTTGGTTTTATTAGCTCCGCCTCCAGCTTTATGCCTGGTAAGCACACACTCAAATGAATGGCTGTTAATTAGCAGAGTGAGCTATTGCCTCTTTAATGCAGCCAGGCAGCGACGCTCTGTGTTAAAGTGATGTATGGTTTTAGTTCTGAGCCGACCCACCGGCCTCCTCCTGGTCTAAAACCTAATGCTCCACATCGATCACACTAACGGGGTCACTGCAACGCTTTCTATCTCCACTCTTTCACTCCCTGTTCGTCTCGTTCTGGCTTTTATCTCCAGCTGTGAGCCCCTGCCGTCCCGTCCTGTCCTGTCCAACCTGGAGCCTTCCAATTATTATTTCTCCCTCTTGTTATTGCTGTGGCCTGGACCGAGTCGCTGGGAGCTCTGGCTGCAGCCACAGATCTGGGGTCAGTCAGATTCAGCAGATATGTGATCTCTATCGACCAGATCAGTTCAGAAGGAGATCCCATTACTGCTCCTTTCTCTTCCCTCCCTGAGTATCTTGAAAGTGTTTTTCTCTCCGTGCATTATGTTGCTGACCATCCATCACACTGCACTGCATTGATCTGTACTGTAGGCATCAATTATTAGAGGAAAGACTGTGGCCTTCTTATCACATTGTGTGTGTTTGATGGTTTGTGTCACGCTGCAGCGTTTAAATCTGAATCTGAGGACAGTTGTTGGGTCGTCCTGATAAAAACCTGTATATTTAGATCAGGTGTAGGTGGAAATAAGACGAGAGGAAAGTGGGTCTTTGAGTTCATCCAACTTTACGTCCTTCTCTGGATTTGTTCCTGCGCCACAGGACTCATCCTCTGGGAGATTTCAGAAACAACTCCCCCCCCGGCTTGTCTTCAGGTCTCACTGTGAGCTAGTGCCTCGACTCGCTCTCACAGCAGACGTCTGAAAGTGTCCTGAATCCACAAGTAGTCCTTTAAATGCCACTCAGAGGACACTAGTAAAGTATTTATCTGTTGGAGAAGGTAGAGTCAGGAATAAACGACACAGGGTCTGTTTCCTGTGTCTGTTAAAGATGCATTTTGAAGAGAACTAGTCTTCCACAGCTTCAGGTGTTGTTTTTTTGTCCAGTTTAAAGATCACCAGCATCTCACAGCCTGGCAACATCCACCAAACATCTTTATCTTTTAGTTTTGTGTGTGAACCTTCCCTAGCAACAGAGCTGACGTTACAGTATATATCCACCGCTTTACGTTTGCTTCCCAGGAGAATTTCACTCCCCATTGATTTCCACCCTTCTCCCTGATCAATAGTGACCTATATACGGATCACTTCCTAGCATCCAAGGGCGTCCGGCCTGAGAAACCGCGGCCTGTCACCAGCATGAGACATGAAACATAACACGAACTGAGAAAGTTAGAACAGATATATTAATGTTCAGCTCTCAGCGCTGTCACCAAAGTCAGACACCAAGGACCTGGTTGGGTCTGAGGGAATCTCTTGAGGTTGTTGTGTTCCTGCCTTAAAAACATGTGACGGATGAAGTTAGTTCCTCAAAGATCACTGTCACTGTGACTGGTGTCAGCTGATAGAGGATTAATAAGACTGGAAGGGTTTTTATTTCTTAAGGGACGGAGGGAGGGAGGAAAGGAAGTATAGAAGGAATGAAGGAAAGATTGAAGGAGGGAGGGAAGAAAAGAAGGAAATATAGAACATATAGAAGGAAGGGAAGGAGGAAGGTAACAAGAGGGGAAGGGAGGACGGAAAGATGTAAGGAAGGAGGTGAATAAGGAAGGATATAAAAAGAGACAAGGAAGGAGGGAGGAAAGGATGCATGGAAGGAATGAGGGAAAGAGGAATATAGAAGGAAGGAGGGATGTAACAAAATATGAGAGGAAGGGAGGATGGAAGGATGTAAAGACTGAAGGGAAGAAGGGAGGACAAGAAGGAAGGGGGAAGGGATGATGTAAAGATGTAAGGATGAAGAATGAAGTATATAAGGAATGAAGGAATGAATTGGAGAAGGAAGGATGGAAAGGAAGGAGGGAGAGGAGGGAGGGGATATAGAAGGAAGGAGGGAGGAAACAAAGGAACAGATGCAGGGAGGAAGGAAAGATGGAAGGGAGGAAGGTTATTTGTTGTGTGAAGTTTATCTGGAGTCTCTCTGTTGGAGCTGACTCTGTTCCTGCAAAGATCTGCTGCACCAATCAGATCATTTGGGGGCGGGGCTTAACGTGGTGATGGACAGAAGAGTAACAGTAATGTCATCTGAGTTAAAATGTCTGATTGGTTGGATCCGGTTGATGTAAAGTTATTTTATTTCTATGTATCAGTTGAAACTCGAACCATTTATTTATGTAACGGTGAGTTTTTAATTGAATTCTTTTCTGGACCGTTTATGTCTGAGTTATATTCCTTGGTGGAGGAACCGTTGTTTGTACCTGCAGCTGTGATCGTATCTGTGGAGGTGGATTTAAAAACAGCAGAACAAGATTAAATGAAGCTTCAGGGTGTTTTCCACCGTGACGTTTGGTAGTGTGGATCTGATCGTTGGGAGCGAGATGAAGAGAGCCGACGGAGTCTCCACGGATCATCGCCTGGAAGAGGCGTGAGGTGAAGCGTGGGTCAGAACAGCAGAGGATGCAGATCACAGTTTATTTCTGATCAGCTGTATCTTTTAATCAGCTTAATAACCACAAAAGCTCCAACCCACTAAATTAAAACACGAGCTGTAAAAGCCTCGTTGGTCGTCATAGTGATTCTGTTCCAGTAGCTGCTCTGGAAAACCTAGAAATCTGTTCCAACAACTCAGAACAACAGACAGAGGCTCTTCAGTGGCCTCAGGCTGTTTGTTGGCTTCGTCTCTCTCTCTCTCTGTGTCTCCTCCACTAATGGCATGTTTCATCATTTGGCTTTTATTGAACTATTCAAGATGTCCGCTGAAAATACAACGACACATCTGTGCTCCGGCAGACGCTCAGTAGACGCCATTAACTCTGCCATTAGAGTTTGATTAAAGCCAAAGACTTTTAATGAACCTGGACGCTCATCAAACAGGAGGAATAATTCTAGAAATGATTCGGCTGCAGCGGGGGAAGCGTTTAATGGCGAGCGGCGGTTTTAATTCTGAGGTGATTCTAAATGAGAAGAAGTCGTCACCTCAAAGGAGAGCGATCGGTGCCGAGAGGAAAAGGAAGAACGGGGGGATTGTTCTTTAAGTCGTGAGTCCATAGCGTGAGCCCTCTGAGGGGAAGGGATTGATCCAGACACGTTCAAACAAAACTCTCCTTTAAGCTGCCGTCTGTAGCTCAGGAGAGGAAAGATGGAAAATCCATAGGCAGTGGCACATGATCCAGTGTTTTATAAGGCCACATGGGATAAACAACTCTGTGTTTTACTCTAAGCTACTATCCATAGTTCTGTCTTTACAGATGGACACATTAATGCTTGATTTAATGATTTCATCCGTCTAAATGGGTGAATGGCTCAGAGACATGTCTACTTTGCTCCCTAACATCTGTCCAGACTTTGATTTACATCCTTCATGATTCTTAAGAGACAAGAGGTAGAAAAAAAATTGAGAATCAAACAAAATCCCCCCAAAAAATCACAGAGATGTTGATTCACACTGGATTAGTTTTATCTCAGGACCTCTGTGTTAGGAGAAATAGGGGAGGTCATTTGAGGTGTAATTTTAATTTTTACAAATTGCAATATTACAAATTACCGGAGGTTCCAGATGAAACTAGTCCCGTGTGAATAGGGCTTTAATCCAGCGTGGATCGGCGTCTCTGTGATTTTACAGATGTGTTTTTGTTTGTTTAAAGAGTTTAGTTTGTCTTTGTTTTGCCTCTTTTCATCCAGAATGATGAACGCTGTGTTATGAATCCAAGTCTGGACAGATGTTTGTTTGAGTGGAACGTCCAGATGTGGCTGCTCTAAATGATCAGAAGAACTGAATCTCTTGAAGGATGATGAGATGGATGAGATGTGTGGCAGCAGATCTAGATGTTTTTATTCCGTGGCGCATTCATGCGTTCATCACATCAGGTTTTAATCATAAAAATAGTTTTTATTATGAACCAAAGTCTGAAAAAGAAGAAAAACATAAAGCTGTGGATGAATCTGAGTTTCTTTACACAGACGTAGGTGATAAAACTGATCCTGTTTGAGTTGAGCTCCCTTTATCACGACGCCCGTGGACGTCTCTTCCAGGTGGTGGTGGGGTGGGGTGGGGTGGGGTGGGGTTGATCCTGGCTCAGTGCAGCATTACACCGCCTGCTTCCTGCTCCTCACTTACATTAACAAATACATTCAAACAACGTCCTGTTCTGTTGGAGATGAGGTAATTCAGTTTGGGCCGTATCGCCCATCTCTGATGACGAGGAGGAAATTGAATTGTCTTTCCATCTCACTCACCCTCCCTCCCTCCTTACCTCCCTCCCTCCCTCCATCTCTGCCTCCTGCTATCTTTATTTTCTCCTCACATAAAGCCCATGTTCTCTTTGCTCTGGCTTCCCTCTACGTTTGCTTTTATCTCTCAAATACAGCCGCTGTAGTTGGACAGAAAATGAAAAATCCACTGATTCAGATTAAATCCAGAGAGTTTTCTGATTTCAAGGTTGTGTTCACACTCAGAGTGACCCAGGGTTTTAGCCCGGCATGAATCACTCGGTTTGAGATGATGATGAGGATGAGGATGAGGAGGAGGAGGAGGAGGATGAGGATCGATCAGCGCTGCTTTTTCTCAGGTTTTACGTCCTGACTCGTCTCTGAAAGCAGTGAAACGTCTTCTTGTTCTTACTGGACTTAAATGAAAGTCACCTTTAATAAGGCTGAGCTTTCAGGTCCGTGTACTTTTTGGTATTTCTAGTTTTGTTTTAGAGTCAAAAATAAAAAAATAGTCCTTTTATTCATAAAAACAGAAACAGAAAGAGAAGTGAAGGAGAAAGCAGTGGTTTTTAGATTCGTATAAAACCACGTAGACTTAAATTACAATAAAAATGTAATAACAGTTGTTTCTCTAGTTTTCATTTCTGAGCAAAGTCCTCCAGACTAATCAGGCCTGGACTAGTGTCAGGTGAATGTGTCTGTAAATCTTAGGATTCATTCTTGTTGTAATAAAACGTCTCTTTGACTCTTTGTGGATCAGACTCAGGTTTCTGGTTGAGTTTCTCGTTCTCTGTGAGTTTGCATAAAGCCCCAGAACAAAGCTCTCTGTCTCCGCCGAGGAAGAGAACAACAGTGTTTGTTGTTGCCGCTGCAGAGTCTCCGGCGTGGCTCGACTCAACAAACACACCGCAGACTGACCAGAGTTTGAACTCGGACACACTCGTCACGCGGCGTGAACTTTATTCACATTAAATCCGACGCCCATTTGACAAGATAGAGATCAGCTGGAGGCAGAGGGAAGGTTTGACTCTGCTGGCTGCCGATAAAACAGCCTCCAGCTCTTCCTCTGTCTGTGTTAACGCTGTGGTAACAGTAGAGACGGTCAGGTTGAGCTCTGAGATAAGATCCCAGGTTACTGCTGTAGAGCTGAGTCCAGTCAGGAGTTGAAGTTACAGGGAAACTTGATTTCTGCAACGTAAGGAGAGAAATTAGAGAAACCTGAATGCTTCTCGTGTTCTTTTATGCACTGCACACTGAGAGAAAGCTGCAGAAGTAAAAAATTATTATTTTTAAAGTTGAATTTCTGTCGTTTTAGTAAGGGATGGGATAAAAATCTGAGATGAATGCTGCATCTCCTCATTAGAAATCTGACTGCGGTTTCACAAAACCCTTCAACAAATAGTAGAAAACAGAGAGAGGAGAAGCTGCACAGAAAACAAAAACTAGAAGCAAATACCAAAAATCTCTGGATCCAGTAACGACATGAGAAGTCAGCTTGTTTTGACTTGAATCAAATCAGGAAGACAGCTCTGACTCTTCTTCCTTCTTCTTCTGACTCTTCTTCTAACTCTTCTATTTGTCTTTTTCCAACTCTTCTTCTGACTCTTCTTCTTCTTCTTCTGGCCCTTCTGTTTCTTCATCGTCGTCTTCTTCTGACTCTTCTTCTTTATCTGACTGTTCTTCACCGTTGTTCACTCTTCTTTTTATTCTTATGACTCTTGTTCTTACGACTATTCATCTGACTCTCATTCTTCTTCTATTTTCTGAAGCGTCTTTCTTTGACGCTCTCCAACCATCATTAAAACAGAAGAAGACGCTTTGACGCCTCATGGTTTATGTCCGACTACCACTATTACAAAAGTTCAGGCTTGGCTGAAACCCGATTAGTTAGGGATGGGATAAAATTCTCAGATCGATTTTTCAAATGAATGCTGCATCTCCTCATTAGACCCTCAACAAATATTACAAAACCGCTCAACGAGATTAGAAATCCAAAAGCTGACAACTAAATTTAAGAAGTATGACGAGAGAGGAGAAGCTGCACAAAAACCAAAAACTAGAAGCAAATACCAAAAATCTCTGGATCCAGTGACGACATGAGTTTGACTTTTCAGTCAGCTTGTTTTGACTTGAATCAAATCAGGGAGTCAGTCGTGACAGCCAGCCCTAGACTTAGTGTCTGGGTTTGAACCTTTTTTAAATCCCTCTTCAGATCTATTGGTCTTTACAGTGTTGCATTGTGGGTTGTTTTGTAGCCTTAACGTTGCTAAGCTAGCCCGGTAATGTGTGTTGTTGCTGTGGAGGAAATAACCTCGTGACTGTTTGTCCTTCTGGAAACTTCTGAATGTTGAAGGCCTGGAGCTCGGTCGGCCACAGAGATCTGTTTAACTGATGAAAAGGATCGATGCCAGGAAAAAATGACAAACCTGCTGCTTGAACGCTTTTACATTTAATGTGAGTTTCCTTAATGTCAGAGCCCAGCGATGCAGTAAACCTGTGGAAACGATCCAAATCTGAAAACAGAAACACGATGGAGACGTCTGAGCTCAGGGCTGAACTACTGCTACGTGCACAGAGACTGAATAAAGAAGAAACAGGACACAGCATCCGTCTTTGTCTTCAGTTTGTCCTCCATCTGTCTCTTTACCCTAGTTTTCTCTCCCTCTCTCCTCCTCCTGTCTCCTCCTCTCATCCTTGTGCTTTCATCCGGCCTCTCTCCCCATCGCTGAGTAAAGCCTGTTCATACTGACTCAGCATTTTCTTATCATCCGATGGGGTAAAATCTTTATGCAACGCTGTCCTTTTCACTCCCCCTCTCCTCCTCTTCCTCTTCCTCCTCTTCCTCCTCTTCCTCCTCCTCCTCTCCAGCTTTGATCTAGTCTGAACTCCATCACATTGTTTCAGCCTCGCTCTCCTCGTTACGTGGCTCTTAGCAGCACAGCGAGGAGTTGATGAAGAAGGTTAGATAAGTAATAAAATGACGTTTTTATCTGCAAAACATCGAACGTAACTCGACACCTGTCATCATGTGGAATAAATGGTGTGATGGACTAGAAGGTCTGAAGCTGGATCCAGACTACAGGACTACGTAATCAGGAAGCATTGAACGCATCACCTGACATGATCTGACAGATATAAACAAACCTGAGACTGTGATGCACCTGGAAGCAATCAGGGAGGCTCAAGCAACTCTTATAACTGTCTTTTTTTTAATACCCGTCTATAGTAGCATGCTAGCTAACAGTTGCCTAGACTGCTTAAATGTTTACAGTTGCTTAACAACGCTGTCAGCTGCTCCGTGTCCTCGTAGGCTTATTTCTCTCACTGGTTATTGTCAAAGTACTGATCTAATCATCCAGATTTAAAAAGATGTCTGCACAAATTTAGGAAGGTTTAATTAAAATCAGACCTGTAAAACCTAGACTTGGAAGCCAGCCTAAACTTCCTCTGTAAAGTTTATCTGGAGTCTCTCTGTTGGGAACTGTTTCTGCTCCTGCAAATATCTGCCCAGCCAATCAGATCGTTTAGGGGTGGGGCTTAATGTGGTGATGGAGAGAACATTCAGGCATGCAAACTCCTCACCTTTCGGCGAAATTCGCCGTTTTCAATCCAAATTGGGTGACTTATGTGATTCGTGCAAATCCGAGGAGAAAATATTTGGGGGGGGGGGGGGGGGGGTAGCCTACTCGTTGACTTTTATTTTAATATATTTTAATAATATAATAATATAATGTTCTATATACCGTAAATCCTCTAATATTGGCCTGTATTCCATTAGCGGCCGGGTCTCCAACATTTGCCGGTCTCGCTGTCAGCGGAGGTAAATAAAGGCCGGTCATCTCGGCGGGTCAGGGTTTCGGCGGCACGGTGTGGGAGGATCCCCTCAGCGGGACCTCTCCCCGGCGTCGGCCGGCCCCCGCCGGGCGCATTTCCTCCGTGGCGGTGCGCCGCGACCGGCTCTGGGTCGACCTGGAAGTGCTCGGGGCGAAGGTGGCTCGTCGGCTCCGGCCGCGAGCTTTACAGCGACCCCCCGCATCTCACTTGGGGTCCCTGGGGTCGTGGAATCAGTGCTCACTGCGCCCTCTCTCCGTGCGGGGAGGGACGGGTCCCACTCGCTCCCGGCGCGACTGCCGACCGGCAGCGGACTCACTGTCCTCAGTGCGCTCCGACCGCGTCGCGCCGCTCATTTGTTGTTAATATTCTGTATGCATACCATGTTATGGTAACGGTACGTTTTCAATAAATGAACCTAGTATTTTATAGGTTCAAATAGACACAAAATCTTGTTTTTATTCATTCTACTCGTAGTTCGTTTTGCTCAAATAGAAATTAAGGCCTGCCTCTAATTCTGGCCTCCTTCCAATAAAGGCCTGGACCGCGATGTGCTTGAGTAAAATAAAGGCCCAGCAGTGAAATATGCCCTTCAGGCCCGAGGAAAAACAGCCATTGAGCTGTTCAGGCTCAATGGCTCAAAAGTTTTTTTTTTGGTAAAAATTAGTGAATTTGTAGTCTGTTGTCTTTGTAAATCTCTGTTTACCAAGGGGGGGGGGGGGGGGGTGTTCGTGGCCATTTCCCTCTTCACACTCTTCTCACCTTTTTGACCCCTGACCAGTTTGCATGCCTGAACATTAGTCATAGACGTTGGTCTGATTAGTTGGAGGATGATACAGTTGCATGCAGAGGTGACTTTTCTTTGTATCTGTTGAAACACGCCTCATAATGAAATCTAAACGGCGTGAATCAGGCTAGTAAACCCCGACATCACCAGATAATCATACAAAACTCCTGTCGTCCTTATAGTTGCTTGTGTTGTTTCACTGCCCTGTCACAATAGGGAAATGCAATGTTGGATTAAAATAAAATGGTTCCATTTGTGCCAACGTCCTAAATTAATCAGATGAACCCAACAGATGTTTCGCTGAAATTAAACTGAAAACAGAAATGCACGTTTGAGAAAACTAATTATCCATTTCTAGTCTGAGGTTCATATATAACGACAAAAATGTGTGCTATGTGATCTTTCCTCTTTATTCCTCATTGGATTCAGTTTCCACAGTTGGTTTCCATTAAGAAAATAAATTTATTCAAACCATCTGAAAAGAAAAACAACTCCTCCAGAATAATCTTAGTTCCCATGACACTGACACTCTTTCACAGCCGTCTTCTGTTCATGTCCAGCTCCATGAAGCCGAGCAGAGCAGCCCATCCTGAAGGGAAGCTCTGCTCATGTCAGGTCAAAGCTCTTCCTACTGTGTGTGTGTGTGTGTGTGTGTGTGTGTTAAGTGTGTGTGTGTGTGTTAAGTGTTTTGTGTTATTGTGAAAGTTTCAGTCTGTCAGAGATGAAGTCGACTGCGATGCTGCGTCTGTAACAAACACCGTGGAGTTTAATGTATTCACATTCCTCCTGCTGTCCGGTCTGAGGAGGATGACTCACACATTCAAACACGCCGTCAGCGCAATATGCCGACAGACCTGTCAGCATAATGCAGAAAAACACACACAACTGTCATCTCCACAGTTTTGCTTAATTGTATTTTCTGGAAATCTTCTCTGCAGTTTTTTTTCTTGTCTTTGCATCAAACCTATGTTTAGTATTAATTGTCGCTGTCTTTAACCCATCAACACCGATCTAATTTGGTGGTTCTGACTCTTCTTCTGATTCATCTTCTGACTCCTCTTGTTCTTGCTCTTCTTTTTCCGACTCTTCTTCTTCCTCCTTCTCCTCTTCTGACTCATTCTTCTTCTTCTGGCCCTTCGTCTTCTTTTTCCGACTCTTCTTCTTTGTCTGACTATTCTTCTTTTTCTTCTTCTGACCGTTCGTTTTCGTCTTACAACTCATCTCCTAACTGTTATTCTTTTTCTGACACTTCTTACTCTTCTTCTGACTCTTTCTTCTTCTGGACCTTCTTCTTCTTCTTCTGACTCTACTTCATTGTCTGACTCTTGTTCTTTTTCTTCTTCCTCTTTTTCTTCCCACTCTTCTTCTTATGACTCTTCTTCTCAATATTCTTCTTTTTCTGAATCTTGTTCCCACTCTTCTTCTGACTCTCATTCTTCTTCTGGCCCTTCTTTTTCTTCATCGCCTTCTTCTTCTTCTTCTGACCTTTGTTCTTCTTTTTCCAACTCTTCTTCGGACTCTTCTTCTTTATCTGAGTCATGTTCTCTTTCTTCTTACAACTATTCTTCTGACTCATTCGTCTTCTGGCCTTTCTTGTTCTCGTTCTCTTTCTTCTTCTACTAGTTTTGGCCAAAAATATCCAACCACCATTAAAACAGAAGAAGACGTTTTGTTGCCTCATGGTTTATGTCCGACTGCTACTACTAAAGGTTCAGTCTTGGCTGAAGCCTGATACCGAGCCGATCCTTTTAAAATGTCTGGATCGGGACGTCTCTAGTGGCTTTCATTTCATTGTGTCTGAACACAAACACACATGCACAGATCTGAGTTACGAGGCGGGCCGCCGTCCAGACAGACGGCCATCTGGCTGCAGGACTAGTCAGACTAACAGTAGACCAACTCATCAGGCTGATGAATGAAGCAACACAAACAATCTCCGCTCCTTTATTACACAGTGAAAGCCTCGACTGGCACAACCAGAGCTTTGTGTTTGTTCATGTGTTGTGGTGCTGCGTGTTTGACTTGGCCGTGGCTGGTTAACAGACGTATCCGTGAGTGTGAGTTACTGTTCCTCTGAGGTTTGTGTCTCAGTCAATATCCTCTAACTAAGCAAACACACTGTAAATAAAGGGTAAAGGAAAGCTTTAAAGTCTGGAACAAAGAGAAACAGCTGGGCTCACATTTGGACTTAAAGCTGGACGACTGTGATCAGGTCTGAACGGTGAAATTCATATTTAGAGATCTCTTGTTTCCATTCCATCCGTTACACTGAACGTTGCTGTGGGATGAAAAACGATAACATGACAGTGTTAAAGGATCCAGTCGTGAAATGCCTTTGTCACCTTTGACCTCTCACCTCTCAACCATTTGAGGTTACCTGGCCTGCAGTCAGTGCGGCGATAAATCACACCGTGGTATTTTGTGAGCAGGACTGAGGTCAGGACCAGGGAATAGGTCCAGGGGTATTGTTTTATCCTGACGGTTCAGACGAGTGTACAAACCTTCAGTCTGAGCGTTGACTGTTTCTCCAGTTAAAAGCAGACTGGTGGGTTCAAGACTTTAAAAAAAAACAAAAAGAAAAACTGCTGTCCTTAGAAGTTCTGTGGTATTGACGTGGGGAGCTGGAGCCGCCCCTTCAATTAACCTCCAATACGGCAGAGACCTGAAACAGAGCAGGCTTTCACTTTAATTAGCTGTACACGAAGCAGAAAAACACAGTCCTGCTTCTCTTATCGCTCCCTCGTTCATCCTCAATCTCTACTGGTTTTTCCTCTGAGCATCAAGTAACATAAACCAGCGCTTCCTGTGTTCAGGGACATTAATACAAGACTTTGAGCTCAACCGCAGAACAAAAGATAAAATATCCTCTGACAAACGTGAAGCCACGTCCACTAATATAATGATTCAGACTCTGGTCGTCTAGGTAACGCTCTCGTATATGTCCAAGTGAAACAAGCAGATCTGAAAAATGTTGCTGGTGTATGGATGGAGCTAGCTTTGTCTGCTACAGGCTCACCATCAGCATATGTGGACGGGACGGTGTTAGGGTGGACGTGTGGGGAACTCAAACGTCAGGGGCAGTTTATTGATACCAAGTACGTCATCTTTTTACTTTTTAGTTGACAGTTGAAGTACGGACTCTGGAGGGCAGGAGGATGCAGGATGGTGAGATGCATTCTGGGATAGCTGGCTGTAACATTAGTGACCTTGTGAATGGGTGGGGCAAGAACACCTCCTGGTATTTGGATCATACTTGGTCAGATGGTACTTTGAACTGGAACAGGTCTTGGACAGATGCTCATAAACGCCCCCATACGTCAGTCAGCCAGATGCCCCCATTGTTCGTCACCTCAAAGCTGAGATTAGCTCACTTCACATTTTATATTTTCCGTAAGTGTTTTATTTAAATGTTGTGTTATTTATATGTCAGCCTCTTAAGCTGGGAGTCTCTGCAAAATTTCGCTATGTTCTCATAATGACAATAAAGACTCTTGATTCTTGATTCTTCTCGATTCTTCACCGGTCATCGCAACAACTCTGAATTTCAGTAACATTCATTAACATTCATTATCACAGTATTTTTCCTGTGTATAGGAGCTGTTATTAGTTTGATCTAATAGATAGTAGGCCCATCCATTGTACATGGTGAATTTGGTGGTAGGAACCAAAGTCGTGGGCTGTTTCTTTGTGGTTTACATTTGGGGAACTCAGTCGTTCCCATTGGTTGTCGTCTCAAAGTTGAGACTCATACCTTCCCACTTTGCACCGCCAACATTAATGTATTTATTTATTTTTTATTCCATAGTGCTGCGATTCTATTCTTGTGCGTACGTCCCTTTACAAATATTAAACTTTGTGCTCATGATCCGTCTTAAACTCCTGGTGACATTACAGATGCATTTCACTACACAGTCGCTCCTGTATTTAGTATTTTTAAGGAATAAAACCAGTAATATAACAACTAATACTGCATGTGACAGGTTCTGTCAGCGTCCGTAGACTTTGGCCTCTGTGTGCTTTGGGTTTTAGATCCAGCCGGTCAGACTGCCTTTGTGGGTAAGCTGGTGTCGGTCCGTCTCATTGTGGCTCTGTGAACATTCCTCTGTGTGGCCCCTTTGGCCTTTGCTCTCATTAACACCGAGGCTCCGACCAGAAGCCGAGGGGCCCGAGCTGAGCGTGGTCTGGATTCTCTGTCCACAGATGTACACTATGTTCTGTTCATGCTTTCTAAACACGGTATGTACATACATTCAGCAGCAGACCGTGTTTTTCTGAGGTATTCAAGCCATCCATCCCTCCTCATTAGCAGCCTCTCTTCTCTTTATGACTCATCTCTCTCTCTCTCTCTCTCTCTGTGGAGCGTAGGAGGACACCAGACACTCTGCCATCTTCTGCATCTCTGCAGCAAAATCTCTGCCTCCATTTATCTTTCTATCTGTTTTTCTGTCCTCATTCAGTCTTTTTATTTATTTATTTATTTATTTATTTATTTATTTATTACTCTATTCATCCACTGCCTCTGTCTCTGTTTACTGCAGAGGAGGCTCAACAGTGGAAAAATAGTTTCCTGGCTTTTATAATCTTTATCCAACATGAAGGTTAATCATCTTACATATAATAAGCAAGGCTGTCCCTTGATAACTCTTCTATTATTTTGGCATCAGCCCAAACTGTAGTTTTTGGGAATCAGGAAGTATTCAAAGCAGCAGTAACGCTTTGGAAAGCAAGCAGAGCCTGAAGTGCAGTTGTAGTGAATGATTTTATCATGTTGACGACAGTGATGCGACCTGTAACGTCAAAAGAAGAAGAAGCAGCAGAAGAAGAAAGCAGGGGCGATAACATTTACGTAAATGGAGGATTTAAAACTGACCAAAGCAAAATGTGCAATTAATTGAGTTCATCTTGCGCCAACTATGGAAATCTATGCGATTAATCGCGATCGAATGGATTAATCTATTGACAGACGTAATACTTAACAACCCTCTCCATGAGTTAATGTTCAGTTAGTCAGGTTTTAGTTAATCTTTTAGTCTTTACAAGCACAGATGAAGGTCGTTCACAAATGATATTCAAGATATTCAGTTTGTGTTTAAGAGCAAATGGTTTACAGGTTTATATTTAAGTCTATCTAGCTTTCCACTGTCAACATGACTCATTTCCTGTTATGGTTGGATTTAAAACATGGATTAGATGATCCAAATTGATCTTAATTACAAAGATCCAACATTATTATTATGATTACTGTTACGGCGTTTCCTGCATCCTCACATTAGAAATCTTGCGAGTCTGGTTTTGCATGACGACAAAGAGATTGTTGGACATATTTTTTTATCTCTTGTGTGCTCTGCAAATATCCCCACAGTGGGATACATGGAGTCGGATTGGATTGGATGCAAAGAGATATGATAAGACTTGAAACTAGAGGAAAAACATTGTGGAAATATCACAACAGTCTTTGATAATGAAGCAGAACTGTTGAAACTAAAATACATCAGGACCATGTGATGTGTAATCCAGTCATTACCCAGCCCTAGACCCTGGAGCTCAAAGCTGACTCCATGAAGAACAGTTGTCCCCTCTCTTAGACTGAAGGTGTTATATATTTACATGTCCACATACTTTTGAGTAAATGGTTGCAGTGGAGACGTGTGTTTAAATCCGTCATCTTGAATAAGTAATTTGATCAGATCGCTCATGATTAATTCATGTGAATAAGCTCAGAGTGTGTGTGCTGCAAACACTCCCTCTTGTTTTGATCAGAGCAGTCGAGGTCGTGGCGACGGATGCAGAGCGCGGAGGCAGCGGGCGACGGAGGGGGGAGGCGGAGCGTCCCTCCCTTCTTCCTCCCTCCATTCATCGCCAGCAGTCTCTGTCTCAGGCTCGCGTCTGATTGGTTGCCTCTGCAGAGAAAGAGAGAGAGAGAGAGGGTGAGCGGGGGAGGAGTCAGAGCATGTGAGCATACTGACACATCAGAGAGAGCAAAGAACAGCGACAACACGGCAGAGATTTGAAGAGGAAGGAAAAGGAAGAGGAATCTGCTCATCTCCTGGAGAACCCCGACTTCCTGCAGCCGTTATTTTTGGAGGAACACTTTAGACAGAAGGATGCAGGGGGAGGCACGGAGCAGGACGGCAGAGATGAAGAGATGACTGGTGTTTGTGTGCTGGGGTTGCATGTGGAGTGTTTTGTGGGAGTCCCTGAGCTCCCGCTGGCTTTAACCAGATGGAATCTGGCCCGGCCGGTTGGCATGGAGATGGATGCGAGGTGGCTCCTCGCTCTGTAGACCGCCGCTAGCAAACAAACACACTCTTGTTTTCGGTCCGGCCGGTCTGTCGTCGAGCGGCTCCAAGCGTGGGCAGCGTGTGTCTAAAGCTTTTCCTTTTATCTTCGTTTTTAACAGAAGAAGTGTCAAAACTGAGCAGGACTCCTTCATGACACCTCTGCTGAAGGAAACTCTTGGTTTCTAGTGTTTTCAGGACCTTTTTGTTTTTTACAGCTCAGCTTCTAATTAAACCAGAGGGCAGCAAGCTGGTACCTTACCAATTTATGTTTTGCCTCCCTCCTGTCCCCTCTATCCCAGCCCCTGGGGCCCCATTGTCATCATTAATTCCTATTGCGAGCTGCCTATGAATAATGGAAGGAGCGGAGTCTCCCCTGGACTAGTGCCTTAACGGGTGAGAGGCAGACGGAGAGAGGAGGGTTAGAAAACGCTGGACTCTAGCTCGGAGGGGTGTGTCCAGCACTGAATGGATGAATGAACCAGCAGCCGATGGAGGCCGAGCTCGGGAACGACACATGCTGAGAGAGAGAGAGAGAGAGAGAGGAGACAACAAACTGGAGTTAATTTGTTTTTGGAACAAACCAGAGCACAGCAACACTGAAGCCTGAAGTAGAAAGTCCCAGTCGTTCTGACCCAGATCCTCTTTAAAGAACCAAACCAGGTTCTGTGCAGCTTCAGATTTATCAGGAGAAAGAAAACAAAAAGGCAGGACTACTCTGAGAGCTTTTGATTATCGACCCGGAAAATGAATTTTTTGGGCGTCTGACAGCTGATGGGCAGAGAAAGGAGGAGAGAGGGGAAGACGGACTTCCTAGAAAGTGCCTGAACGTTGTAGTTTTGTAAAAACCAAAAAAGGAAAAGAGAGCCTGAGCACACATGATCATGGATGACTCGAGTATTTTGAGGCGCAGAGGTCTGCAGGTAAGAGTGCTTTTTGTTCTGTTTTGTTTCACAGGGGTCAGAGGTCATGAAGGAAGAGAGCTGAGTTTTCTTTTTTAATACATTGTTGAGACATCTTCACTAGTTGGATCACATTTCCAGCTGGTGCTATAAGAGAGCTCTGATCAGGCCTATCCAGTTTCTCTCCGGTGGTAATCGGTAAATGACGCCACGGCCTGGTGAGCAACAGAGGAGGATACCTGCCACATTCATGTCTTGGTCTTAGTCTTTGAAATCATTTACAGCTCAGGTAATAGTAGGGACGTCCTGATCAGGGTTTTTTTGACAATCTGATCTAAAGTTGGTCCCCTGTAGCTTCCTAAAGTCTGTCCTTGTCTTCCTTGTCTTCTCCTAGAGTTGGTCCCCTGTAGCTTCCTAAAGTCTGTCCTTGTCTTCCTTGTCTTCTCCTAGAGTTGGTCTCCTGTGTCTTCCTAAAGTCTGTCCTTGTCTTCCTTGTCTTCTCCTAGAGTTGGTCTCCTGTGTCTTCCTAAAGTCTGTCCTTGTCTTCCTTGTCTTCTCCTAGAGTTGGTCTCCTGTGTCTTCCTAAAGTCTGTCCTTGTCTTCCTTGTCTTCTCCTAGAGTCGACTGGATTCTGTCCAATAAATCTTTCTGTCAAAGTTAATGTAGTGTGGAGAGGGTAGCTGGTACCTTGTGTTCTCTACTCCAGAAATGTTCTGGTCATCCAACGCTGCCATAAACTCCCTAACCCTCTCTGGAAGATGTTTCTCCTTGACGCTGTCTCCAGGAAACTTTTCTCTTCTTTTAAACGTTCAGTGTTTGTTGTTGTTGTTTGAGTGCAGCCTTTGACTGAGTGGACTCCATGGATTCTGTTTAGATGATCAACTACTACCACCTCACCACACATCCAGCTGCTGTCTGACTGACGTCATTTTCCAGGAGAACCTTCTTCCACACAGTAGACATGTTTAGTCATGTGATTTTGGTTCTTCTTCTTCTTAGGGTTTTTGGTGGCTTTGATGCTAGCCAGCTGCCATTAAAACAGAAGCAAAAGCCACAGGGACGTACTCCAAAAATTTAAAGTTGTATATCTAAACCAAAAACATACATCTTTTAATAAGGAGCAACAATCAAAACATGCTACAAACACATTCAGTGTCTCCATGCTGATTGATAATTAGAGCAATTACAGTTAAATAGAATGAAATATGAGCGTTACCAAGATCTCAGGACTGTAGACGCAGACTGAGTCACCAAACAACCGTCTTTCTCAGAGATGTGTACGTCCGAGGTTGAGCATTCAGCCTCAGATAACCTCTCTCTCTCCACTCGCAGGAGAAATCAGGATACGAGCTTCATCTTCATGCAGCGGCGCTGACGTACGGCGTTCTACATCTTGCATTTACTGCGTTAAAATAGCTTTGTGTGCAGAGGAAGTTGGCCTCGAACGAGGACACAGTGGAGGCAGAGATGACCTGGATTTGTTGAGCTTAAGTTTAGATTCTAGCTCCTCACTGCACCTGTTCTACCTCAGCCTTTCCAGATACAAGTCCGACAACACTTTAACTGGCCTTTACTTCCTGTCAACAAAGAACATTTTTACTGGGACACAGTTGGCATGATGTTTCAGATCAGTTACGCTTGTCTAGAAGATTGAAAGACATCCAACATATTCCTTCTTACTATATGACCAAGAAGAAGCAGGAGTAAGTGATTGATGGACCACTTTTCTGATCATAGTGGCCAGAAACCTTCTCCTGAACTTGCTCACCAGAAATGCAGAGCTTCTACTTCACCTGTGAAAGGTTCAACGGTTCAAAGGTTCAAGGTGTCGTTCTAAAATACAAACACAAGCCAGAGTTCTGCTTCTGAACTGACACACACTCTTAACAGGAAACAGCAGCTTAACGCTGTTGATGTGTGTCTGTTTTTACAGATGGAAGAAACTTTGCCAAGCTGATAAAAACAGAAATACGAACTGACAGCTGCACATTTCGTCTGGGGATGTTTTTTTTGTTTCCGTATTTCTCTCTCTCTTTTTTTTTTTTTTGTGGCTGGGCGCCCACAGTGAACCACGGGTACAGCCGTCTGGACGGATTAAAAACAACAACCATCAGCTCATTTAGCTCGTCTTAGAAACTCACCAGCCTAGCAGCTCAAATGAAATGAATAAAAGCTAGAGGTAATTATAATAGGATCATTAGAATCAAAAGGATGCTATCCTCTGGGGATTAGAAATGTTATTATCAGGAAATTCCACGGTCTGTTAGATTGTTAGATTTCCGGTGTGTGAGCGGAAATGTTTGCCCAAAGGTCAATGGTGCTCTGAAGGCCATAAATATCTGGAGCTGTGGTTGGAGGCCATTAGGAGATTAGTTTTTCAAGATAAATTACCGTGGATCAAAGGGACGTTTTAGGCTGACGGTGGCTGTGGAGGTAAAGGTCAGGGAGGTCACGGTGAAAGCAACACCAGACGGTTGTTGAGATTATAACTGGTGGAACGGATGCACAATGACTCATCTTGTGAAAAATGCATCAAAACTGTTAATGGTTCATTTGATTGTTCAATCAGTGTTTCAGTAATTTTCTAAAGAATAATGGATGCTTTCTCATTTTTAAAGGAAATAAAAACTTGGTTAAAATGCTTTAAAATGAGCCGTCTAATACATAATAGACTGATGACTGAGTGAATAAAAACTAAAGCAGACCATGCTCAGAATAAAGAGTTAGCTTGTCCTTTCTTTTGCGTGCCCTTGAAAACCCGTCAGGTCAGGCGTCGTCTAATTAGCTCTCCGCTAAGATAGCCTTAGGTCAGAGGTCACTACTCCCATCAGGACTGCCTGACAGACGGAGACAGTGAGGCAGCGTGGTGTTTAAAGACCAAACACAGAGCAAAACCTCCACAAACCACCACTTGACCTCTGCAGTCGGAGAAAATGCGGTCAAGGGTGAAAGGTCAAAAAGATAGCGGTCGCATTTAGCTACTAGGTCGTCATTCTGCTGCATTTCTATTCGTGGTCCTCTGTTGTTTCTAGGACGTGGTCTGGGGTTGAAGGGACAAGTACAAACCCATAAACAGCTCATTAGTCCAGCAGCCTTAAGTAGGCACTGATAGCTGTGTCCTGCCTGGGAGCCAGCTGTTGATGTGATTGATGCATGAACTACTGCCCACAAACAACCTGTGGTTCATTACACTGTGGGTTTATTTTTATAGTTCAACTTGGGTTTCAACTTTAGAACGACCAAGGACTAAATTTGACATCAGTTTCCTGTTATTTAGGCAGATTTCATGTTATCTTGATGTGACACTGATGCTAAATGTTCTTTCTTAATACTAAAAGAAGCATAATTTTGAACTTGGTGTTGAAAACCTGGAGTCATCTGGTAAATATCTCAAACGGTTCTCAGTCCACATACATGAATGCTCTAAAATCGTGATAAACTTTATGAAAGCACTGAATGAATAGTAATAGACCTTTGCACCTTTGATAATCGGGTGTATTTTCTCCAAATCCCCCAAAAAACAAGTTGAAACAAGGACAACCAGGCTTCTTTAAGACGTTTCACTCATTGGAGTTGCTTCTTCAGTTCTCAAACACAGGTTAGGATCTGGGGTTTGATTAGGATATCATAGAAGGCTTCTGTGAGGAGAAGGTCTAGTCCTGTAGGCAGCTTTAACATATCTCTGTTTGACTCCTGCACCAGTATAAATAACCTTAATGAACACTAAAACGCTCAGTAATGAGGAGGACTTGGCGTGTTTTCTGCTGTAGTGTGAGAAACAGGATTAGCGCTGCCATTCAGAGGTTGTTGTGTTTTTTTCTTTGACAGAAACAAAAGCCTGTCTGTTCCTGACTGTGTATTAAATGCAGAATCAGCCTGTCTGCATACCAGCAAACGGGTGATCAGCTCCTATCAGGTGGCGTCTGCCTCCGTCCCAAATCGCTGTCACATGGATTTAAAGACGACTCTTCACTCTGCTCCGTGTCTGCTCAGATTTCATGGAAACCAAATACAAGCAGATTAGTGCTCGGAAACTATGCATGAAATAGGCCGAGGATTGATTTCCAAGTTATCCAGAGTAAAAACTTTGTTTTCACGCCTGTGCACACCATAAATTAGATTCACCAGACACTGATCTGAAGATGTATTAGTTCCAAGTAAAGCTGCTGCTGTAAGAGGAAGAGGAAAGAGTGAATGAATGAGTGAACACAAGGCTTTTTCTGTCTTTACTGCTGGTTAGCCAGCCAGCGATCCAGAACATGGAATCAAAGCTTCTGTGTGGTAAACATTAACAGAGGTCCACAGGAAGAACTCCACAGTAACACGCTCCAAAGAGAGTCTAACAACACGTCTGATATTAAATGCCTTTTCAAAGAAAAAGCTGAGAACTCCACCAGCTGACAAGATCATTATGTTCTTCTTCTTTAGTATGATATGAAAGTATGTAGTGTGCAAGATGTGTTCTGTGAAGGTTCCCAGTCATCCAGGTCAAATCATCTTCAAGGAACCCTACAAGCCCATGTTTCAGCTTGTTTTGTAGATTTGGAGAAAATACAATCAACACAAATGGAATATCAAAAGGGAATGTGAAGTTTTCACTTCAATAGGTGAGTTTGTCAGTGCATCAGAAACTGAATAAAATTTGGTGTCAAATTTAGTTCTTGGTAAATACTGAAGGCTGAAACCCAGCTCTGTTCACTCCAGTCACCCAGAGTCCAAAGGTGCACCTCAGGCTACGGCGTAGGGTTGTGGAGCTACAGCATAGAAGTGAAGCGTGACTACAAAAGCTTTAGTTGTTCTTTAACGCCAGAAACTCAAGGTTTGAACAGGTGATTTGTTTTGGGGACCGTTGTTAAGACTGTGTTGCTGATAAGGGGTGTCTTAAACGGCCAAGGTGTCGCAATGATTGACGAAAAGCCTTTAGTGATGCAAAGTGAGCGGGTAACAAGTTCAGATATTGAGATTGATTGATGCAACAACAAAGTTCACCAAACAGTCAAGGAAATGCTGTCCACCGCTTTGGTTCCTGTCTCCAAGTCTGCCATGCCAATAGCAGGCTGGAGTGAACATGACCAGTCGATGTAAGCTCGCTCCGTCCATACGTTGGCAACACCTTTAAGTTCTGCTTGTTTCACTCCGAAATATGAAAGAGGGTTACTGAGGCAACCGGAGACTGGAAACGTCCACTAGAGATCACTTTATATGTGGACGGGGATTAAGTGTCAGACCCAGCTTTTAGGATTGAACCCTAAAAGCTTGACAGGTCCGTCTCTACATGTACCTGTCGATTGGTGATTATATTTTCTTATGTTGAAGACTTTTACTGCAGGAAAGAAGAACAGTTTTCGGACTGTTCTTTGAATATAATAAGAAGCAATTTAGCCGCCCAGACCATAGCTGGTTCCTTGATCACCCTCAAGAACAACATGGCAGACTTTGTACAGTATAGGACTTTAATGACTTGTATAAATCACACAGTGACAAACCTTCTTCATACAGAGGCGTTTAATATGTTCAACCTTTACCTGCTTCTCTTTGGTTTCTTTCTTTTGCTCATTAGCGTCATTAATTCTGCTTTTCTATCGATCTCTTTGCCTTGTGTGCTTTTTTTTTTCTGCTCTCTTTTAATCATACACCATATTGGCTTTAAGTTATAATGATGCCCCGTGGAGGCGGTGGCTCGGAAGATGATGGAGAGATTCTGTTCTTTCTCTGCTGCTCTCTCTCTCTTGTCAAATATTGATAACCCAGAGCTACCCAAGCTGAGGGGAAGCTTTCTATGGCTTCTTTAACCCCTGAACACCTCGTCTCCTTACACGGCTTGCAAAAGCTGTGCAGCTCTGGGTAATCATGTCTTTTGGCAGAGAAACAATTTGGTTTGAGGAATTCATAATAAAGATTTAACAAACAGCCAAATCCAGCCAATTAAAGACAAACAGGCATAAAGCTTCTTTATGGATTAGGAGTTATTAAGTGTTGGTTTCTCTGAGAATGGGTCGCAGTGCTGCAGGAGCTCCTCCGGGGGAGCGTTGGATTTCGTGAGTGCTGGTGATGGCTTGTCAGGCTCATGAAGAGGCAGAAAGGGAAAAGAGGTCGTTGGCGTGCAGGCGGTCGCTCAGCTGGTACGGCTTGAGGTTGAATATTATCAAGGGAAGCAGCGAGGCGGCCTCAGAGCTCAGACAGGTACGGTCAGTGTGCATCTACTCCTCACATCTGAGCTCCTGGTTCAGCCAAAGTAAAAGAGACGTCCTCGCTTAGACCTGCATCGATTTGTGGAGGAGGAGGAAGTTGTTTGTGTTTGGTTACAGCTCATTCAGAATGTGAGGAAGTTGTGGAAACAGTTGTCGTTGCACGTAATGGACTCGTACAGGCTCAGATTACCTATTAAGTAGTTTTATTGTTGTCGTCTGGACAAGCTGTTGAACAGCTACAGCTTTAGTGTGATAGAGTTGCTGTCACTTGTCCTTTACTTATGAATCCAAATCTACTCTAACTCAGACACACAATATCTGAACCTTATTTTCTCCATTTCAAACTGAAGTACCGCTCCAGAATAAATCTACCCATAAAAGTTTCCACCGTCAGCAGCTCTGGGTCAAACGAGTTCACATAAAGTTGCACAGAAACCGGGCTTACATCTTGTTCCCTCCCGTTGTTGATTTCCTCCTCTCTGTGGATCTTTTATCCTCGTGTTTCTCTGCTCTTGGAGGTGAATCGATATCGCGCTCCCATTAAGCAGAGCAATAACTCGAGACTTCGTCGCTGCAGCTGCTGCTTATCGAGAGCCTGCTCCGTCTGAGGATGAACTGAACTATTAACGGACCGCTCCGTGAGAAATCGACGCAATTTCTGCCGGCTTCCTGTTAGTCTATCAATAAAGCAGATATGTACAAGGAGGCAGAGAGTATTTAAGGCTGTGAGGTTGTCTCCATAGCGCCGATTGATTAGCAGTGATGGAGCTTTAAGGTCCCAGAGTCTTTTTTCTTGATTTGTCTGTTGGGCACTAAAAGGAAAGTCACTGTTGACTTCAATCAACATAAATAAAAACAGAACTGTCTTATGAATGTCCAAAACATTGATCTTCATCACCTGTCTGTCACATTAGGTTTAGAATAAGCTTTCAAACTCCTAAAGGATTAAAAAATAATAATCTGATCAAATGACCTCTATCTAATGATGAAGATGATTTGATATGATTGAAAGCTTCAGAACAGTTCCTGTATCGGCCTTAGAGACAGAGATCTGTTCTATAAAGCTTTAAGATTCATCTTTAGTTCGTCACCTACTAACTGAATAACAAATGAAAAGAGAACTGTCTAGTTGGACTAACTTAAAAGAAAGCTAACATATCAAGCAGTTGACAATCCCAGCTTCTCAAAAATGTTTAGATTTTTAAATAGTTTTGAGATAAAACGAGCAACTTAAACATTCTTGGAGCTGTTGGAGCAACATAATTGAATTCAGGATTTTAATATTAAACAAGAACAAAAGGAGAATAAATTGTCTTACAAGCTGCTCTAAATTTGCTGCTAAAAGCCTTCTCCCTACAACATAATTAATAAATTATAGATTCTTCCTCTTCATAGCTGCACAAACTTTCCCCTCCTCCTTCCTCACCTCCTCCTCCTCCTCCTCCTCTTTGCCCTTCGTCTTCCTTTTATCTGCCGTCCTGCGGGCAGACACCTCTCGACATGATAAAAGCAGAAGCCCGGAGGGTGGCAAGCCTGCTGCCATCCTGGTGGGAGAGTATAACGGAGAGGAGACGGGGGGAGGGAAGGAGGGAGGAGAGAGTCCACAATAATCTGAGTGCTGGAAGACGAGAAGACAAAAGAGACGACAGCAGAGTTGTCCTGCGTTTGTTTGTCTCGTGTCTGAGACTCGTCGTCATCCTCGTTTATTTCAGGCCTGGTGTGAAGGGTTTCTGTGACGGAGACAAACCAGAGTTCTGTCAACTGACTATTGTCTGATTAATCTTTTGGCTAACCAGGAAATAATTAACACAACTCCCCTAATAAACTTCTATTCTTCATTCATTTACATCTAAGAATAAAAACTAATTTTAGACTTGAGCTTTTACCAACTGATACTGGTAAAACCTCATGCTAACCACTGCTAAAGGTTGCTAACACACACTTAGAGCGGAATGCCATTAACTTCACCCTTAGCATTACCTTTAGCGTCACAATTAGCATCACCATTAGCTTCACCCTCTGCTCTAGAGTCTCTGTTGAGTTCTTCCCTCAAAAACAGCTGATGAGGACACGACCACACCACTGCCCTGCTAGCCATTAGCATCTTCATTAACACTGCCATTAGCGCCACCTACAGGGTCGCATTTAGCATCGCCTTTAGTGTAAGCATTGTTGTCACCTTTGCTGTCACCATTGGTTTTACCATTAGTTTTACCATTAGCTTCACCATTAGCATCACCATTAGTTTCACCATTAGCTTCACCATTAGCACATTAGCATCACCATTAACAACTCTTCAGCGCCCTCTTGCCAACAGTTTTAGCAGACCACTTTTAGTAGTGTAACAATTCAAACCTAGCCAAAGAGGCTAAAGACAGCTAGCATCCTATAATTACACCCATTCTCCTGGTGCAGTTGATATGAACCGAGAAATTGTTCCTGCTCTGGTTTTATGTCTGTGGGACTTTACTGTTGGAGCCTCTAGTGGACATTTTTTTTTTATTGGCTTCATTTTTACAGCTTGTCTCTCCTATCACCAGCTCTTATACACCCAGAAAGTTTTGTTTTCACTCAACACTGAGATGTGATCTGTTTCCTTTCCCATGTACAGTACATATTTAATCCATTATGGATCTTATTGCGTTCGGTTGCGCTGGTTCAACCAGTTCAACATCTTTTTTTTCTTCTTTCTCTCTCATTTATGTAACCTCTCTGGTTTGGAATGCATCGCAAATCTGGTAATTAATTACCCACGGTGCATTGCGTCAGCTCAGCAGATGTAGCCCCGTGTCCGTCCCCGGGGTTGCGAGATAGAGCAGCCGGTGTTTGTGGCCAATCAGGATGAAAGATGGTGCAGCTGATGCAGCTGGAGCGACACCAGGCATGTGGCGTGGAGGTTTCTCAGGCCTTCTGGAGAAAGCGTGGGAGGATTCAGAATTCATACGAGGGCCGTGACACCACACAGAGGCTTATTGTCAGCAGATAATGCTGTGTGTGCATGGGTGGCTGGGGAATTAGAATGGGTGGAAGTTTGCTGGTGTTGTTTGAACCCTAGAACTGTCATATTCCTCTTTATTATCATCCTGTCTGCAGATGTGATGCAGACTCAGAACAATAGGCCACACTGGCAGCTTTGAACTTGATAAACACCTGAACAAAGACGTGAACAACAACAGCAGCGATCAGACGAATGCCAGCTCTGGCAGCGCCGCCGCTTAGAGGACGCCGAGATAAACCGACAGAGACACAACGAGTTCACAGAGGCTGAATCAGCCATCAGCCCCCGTTTAGTGTCACCTGAAATCAGCACGACTCCTTCAGGGAACGTCAGACATCCAGGACGCAGTGTTCATGACGGGAGAAGAGACTTTATCAAGATGAAATTCCCACGAAGGACTTAGCCTTGTTTTGTGATGAGTCTCTGCTTTATAGTGTTGTAAGGCTAAATTATTAACTATCTTAATCTCAAACTATAATAAAAATCTGAATTCATTGTTTATCCAGGATTTATCCAGTACAGCATACCTTTTAATGTGTGTAGTATTCAGATATATGACCTATTTATTTTCACAATCATGTTAAACTTCTGATAGTTAGATGTGATTTCCAGCAGTTTGGTGAAAGTTCTCAGGTCAGAAAGTGTTTTTATCATTATTAACAAATGTCCACGTACAAATGCTCTACTGTAAAGATTCATGAGCTGAAACTTGATAAACTTGTGTTAACCTTTACGGAGGTGTTGGTGCTGCAGCTCCGGGGATAGAGGATACTGTAGCAGCAGGTTAAACTCGGCTTAGAGGGATTTAGCTGGACTTTGGCTGCTGGCTGCGTCTCCTGTTGTTTGTTTTAGAAGAAGAAGAAGAAGAAGAAGTATTGATGGAGGGGAGAAGAAAGAAAAGCCGGAGAACACTTTTCTCTCACTTTCTCCTATTCTCTCAACATTTTTTACTTTCTAACTTTCTTTTTTTTCAAGTCGCACACTGTTCCTGCATCTCTCTCTCTCTCTGTCCGGATTAGCCAATTAGAAATGAGCTATGAGCTCACCCTGTAGCCACGGCGACCGCTGAGAGGATAGTATGAGCTCATGCTCCGAGCGGCGAGCGAGGCTGATGCCGAGAGAGTGACCTGTAACCACAGAAGCACTTCTCATCAGCACTTGAATCCGTCTGCTTCCTCTCAGCTCTGAAGAACTGACGCTCTCGTCTAAAGACATCGGATCATGTTGTAGCGTAGCGACGGGTAGCGCTACGATTCTATTCAGTATCAGTTTGTTTGGAGATTTGTTGCTTCCAGAGGTTTGTGGTATTTCCACAATGTGTCCCTTCTAGTTGTCTTTGCTTTTGTCCAAAGTAACTGTTACACCATTACTGAATGTAAAGATGAACGTATAAAAAGCGGCTTTGAAGCTTAGTGTCGCGTCTCTTGGTGCCGCCATCTTGTCAATGCCTGACTCTACCTAGCTCCTAGCTAATTCAAAAATATAAAAATTCTCCCCCCATGGAGAAAATAGCTCTAGAGATGAAATCTGTTTTCTGTACTTAGCTGTAAACATGTTTATTTCTGCTGTAAAGTGTTTAGCATGGAGGTGTATGGAGATTGACTTGTTTTTGGAGCCTCTAGTGGACATTAGAGGAACTGCAGCTTTTTAAAGGACGTTCTTGTTGCTGTACAGATTTTCAAATTTTTCGTATTAGTCCTTTAAACTAAAAATACAAAACGTAAAAGACAATGTGAGCTACTTTATATGATGCCAACGGACATTTATTTCTCATGCATGCTTTTCAAAGAACCAGTAAAAATAAGTCATAAATAATATTTATTACAGATGTACAAGCAGAGAGCTGAACACACTTAACCCCCCGTGGTGCGCCTCAAACTGTACGGATATCACAGGGAGGGGGATGGAGAGCCTCCTTTGTGAATAAAATAAAAGAGGAAAAGGGGAAACTGTAATGTCCCTCCTCCTCCTCCTCCTCCTCCTCCTCCTCGTTTCTTGTTGTCTCATCTTGTCGAGTTCATCCACACGGCTGCGTTTGGCCAGCGGGCAGCAAACTTCAAAGAGTGTGAAATTGAATGTCTAGACGCCACCTCGTCCTCGCTCATAGCACAAACACACACAGATTCAGTCCCATCGCCTTCAGACATTTTATTTTCTTACCCTTTTATTCTTTATTCTGTGCAGCAGCAGCAGCAGCAGCAGCAGCACATCTTACAGTCTGTTTGTTAAAGGCACTCGTTTATTCTCTTATTTGACGTAGACGCCAACAAATAAAACGAGTACTTTTCCTCAGGTGATTCATCACAGCTCAAACAGATTCAGTAATACTTCTTTTTTTTTTAATAAGCAAATAAATTAATTCCTTTCATTTAAATCAAAAGGCGTAACCTCTGAGGTTTAGCTTCAAGCTCCAACAACTGCAGTTCCTCTAACTTCCACTAGAGGCTCCAAAAACAACTTAAAAACTTAAAAACATACCGCCTGATACAAAAAAAAAGATAGATTCTTTAGATAATTCTTCTATTTACATTATTATTATTTAAATTATACCTATGATCAAGGCCTAAAGTTATTGTTGAATTAGCTAGGAGTTTGGTGGAGGCGGAGGCGGAGGCGCCACACTGACCTTCAAAAACGCTCTTTTAGGAAAGATGTAGGTGATGTCCCGGAGGTTTTGTTCATCTCATGTCACCACTTAGCGTTTTAGAGACACAATCGCACAACAATGCAGAAACACCAGCTTCAAGCTTCAAGCTCCAACAGTTGCAGTTCCTCTAACTTCCACTAGAGGCTCCAAAAACAAATAAAAAACTTAAAAACATATTTCCCGCCTGATACAAAAAAAAAATAGTTTCTTTATCTTATTTCTCTGTTTACATTATTATGATTTAAATTATACCTATGATGAAGGCCTAAAGTTATTTTTGAGTTAGCTAGGAGTTTGGTAGAGGTGGAGGTGGAGGTGGAGGCACCACACTGAGCTTCAAAAACGCTCTTTTAGGAAAGATGTAGGTGATGTCCCGGGGGTTTGGTTCATCTCGTGTCACCACTTAGTGTTTTAGTGACGCAATTGCACAACGATGCAGAAACACCAACACAATCCAAGAGTATAAAGCAAGCTTTAAAGCTCTTTTATAGTACGACGGGACCTAGACGCCGGTGTGAGCCATTTCTACTTGTGCTCTGATTGGTTGGAGGACTGTCCAGTTGTGTGCAAAGGTATTTTTTTCGTGTCTGTATCTGTCATTCATATGAGAACACCTAGCTAGCCGCGGCCGCTGAGCTAGCTACCTTCATAAAGCCCATCAGTCAGTCAGTCAGTCGCTCTGGAGAACATGTTAATTGGATTTCTGTATTGGTAGTCCCAGATGAGCGACTAGCTGGCCCTCTGGAGCCCTGATTTAAATGAGGAGTGAAATCAGAGCAGTGTCTCTAACTGATGGTTATAATTACTGAGGTCCTGGGTGATCCCTCCTCCTCCTCCTCCTCCTCCTCCTCCTCCTCCTCCTTTCTACCCTGAACCCTCACACACTGTAAGCAGAGCAACAATGAAGACGAGTCAGGAGCAGGGTTGTCTGTGAACCCAGCAGGGGGGAGGAGATGGGGGAGTGAAGGGGGAGGCAGTGAAAGAACGCTCCCTTGCATCCAGACAGATCACATGTCATTCTTTCCCATCGCAGCGTTTCCCTCCTGGGACTCGTCTCCCTCTTTGTCTATCAAACTCCTCTTTGTCTCACTTCAGTCGGCCTCATCTCGCCGTCTAATTATTGGTCTTCATCCTCCTCCTCTTCGTCGGTCTGTTCACTGTCATTTTGCTCCAGTGTGATTAATCCCATTACAGAAACTTGTCCTGCTCCGTTGCTGCAGCATTTCATCATCCGGCTGTGATCGTCTCTCTTCTTCTCTCTGCTGTTAGTTTTATAAAGTCTGAACTTTTATTATTTGCAAAGCTCTCAGACACAGAACAAGTGGTTTAATGATTAAAGGAAATGATTCAAGGCACAAATGAAACTGGCTGACCTTCTGATACTTTCTTTAAAAAGAAAGAAACCAGACTGTTGTTTTCAGTCTGATGCAGTGCAGTATATTTTTTCTGGATGTCTCCTGCCTTGTATTGTTTGTGTTTTATTACAAAGGTGAAGATGCTCTCAGTCTCAGCACAGAACAGAATCTGCTGGAATAAATCCATTCTCTCTGAGCATGTCTGCTCCACGTGGGGTAAACATCAGGTGAAGGACAGAAACATGGAGGTAGAGAAACAAGATGAACCAAGATGGAATCAATGTGGACAGAGATGGAGACATCTTGGTCGTCTTCTAAGGCTCTACACATTCAGGACTGGAGGAGGACATGGAGGAAGAAATCTACTTCTCATCTTCCTCCTCTTCCATCTTCTTTTCCTCTTCTTCTTCTCCTCCTTCTTCCTCTTCTTGGTTCTTCTTCCTCCTCTACCTATTTCTTCTCTTTCTCATTTTCCTCCTCCTTCCTCCTCTACCTCCTCACCTTTCTTCTCCATCACCATCTCCTCCTTCCTCCTCCTCCTTCTTCTTCTTCTTCTTCTTCTTCTTCTTCTTCTTCTTCTTCACCATCTCCATCTCCTCCTTCCTCCTTCCTCCTTCCTCCATCTCCTCCTTCTTCCTTCTTCTTCTTCTTCTTCTTCTCCAACTCAATCTCCTCCTTCCTCCTCCTTCTTCTTCTCCATCTCCATCTCCTCCTTCCTCCTTTTTCTATTTCTTCTTCTCCATCTCCTCCTTCCTCCTCCTCCTTCTTCTTTTTCTTCTTCTTCTCCATCTCCTTCTCCATCTCCATCTCCTCCTTCCTCCTCCTCCTTCTCCTCCGACTTCTTCTTCTTCTCCTTCTCCTCTTGGTTCTTTTTCCTCACTTGCTTGTTTCTTCGTCTTCTTCTTCTGGTTTATTTCCAGTAGATGTGATGCTCCTCTTCATCAGTGGTAGATGTTTTGACGTGAACACATGTGATCAGATCAGGTTCATTTTATTCAGTCTCCATGGAAACAGTTCATCTCTGATCACAGTGATCAGGTTGAACATATATTATCCATGTGGATAAAACCTCTGTGGTCCTACAAAGACTCTCCTGATGTTTCTGGACGACTACAGACTAGACGGTTGGAGCTGAGGCTGCAGTTTCTTCTGTGGAGGTGGATGTGAGTGTGAGTCCTCTCAGCAGGAGTGTTACTCTTTGTGTTGTCTTTGCTGCAGACGAGATAGAGATAGAGGGAGGTGGTGGTGGTAGAGGTGGTGGGGGGGGGGGGGTTTAGCTGCGGGAAGGTGCAAATTGAAGCAGTTTTCATCAGAATGAAGAGGAGATGACAGGCGAGAGGAACTCTTCTGGGTTTGTGATAATAAACTGAGGCTGCAGGAGCGAGGGACTCACACAAAGGGAAGAAGAGGAATGACTTCATTTTCTTAGCATCCATATAGAACACTTTGTTTCTGTAACACTTGAACGCAGCCCATCGCCTTGATGCATTCATGAAAGCTCTGCTGAAATCTGGGTCACGCACATCACGGCAACGAGGGTAACTTCACCTCCTTCTCTGTGAAGCTCCCGTCTGTGTTCACGTGTCGGTGTTTGTTCTGCTCTCACAAACAAAAAGCTGCTGAAGGGCTTCAGATCTCAGCCTGGTGTTTGCCAGGAGGTGGAGAGGGGGAGGAAGGAGGGGGAGAGGTTAAATCCCACTCCGTCATTCAGGAAGAATTCCCATCAGGCCTTTAGACGGCGTCAGCGTTAGAGACCCTGCAGGCAGACGCTCACCTCATCAAGTCTACTAATGAATATCATCTACATTTTTATTACATCCATATGATGCTGGATATCCAACGTGACGACTGCAGCAGATTTTGTTCTTGATTACTTTGATTTAAACTTTTCTAACGCAGTTTGCTAAGCCTGTTGTGATATATAATTTGAAGATTAGTAAATAAACTAAAGGTATATTGGCTCTTATCACAAAAACAAAACACTTGAAGCTGGATGTATCAACTAGGGATGTCCTGATAAAGCCGGTCTGTAACAACGGGTTCCATCTAAATAACAGCTCTTTTTTTTTTTTGTGTATTAAGGTAGACTACACCCTTTCCACAATCTTTATCAAAAACTGTGCCTAAAGTAATCGATAAGATCTTAAAACAGATTCTAAAAATGTACCAGGAGCCAACAGAGGTCTGGTAAAACCGGAGTGATATGATCTATGATCTGGTGTGTGTGTTGGCTGTAGATGAGCAAGGCATTAGGAGTAACGTTAAAGACTGGTTTATGATTCTAGACTATCTGTTGAAGAGGTCCCGGTGCGGCTCGGTGCAGCTCAGCGGGTAGAAACAGACACCAGACACCCCCCTCTTTGTTTTAATTGTTGTCAGGAAGCTTGTTCCAAATCCACCTGCCAATCTCTCCCCTCCACCCGTGCCACTCCCTCGCTCTGTGTTATCTGCAGATAAAGCCCTTCCAGCGCCAGCGAGGCGTTGCAGATTTCATTTGAATGTGTAAATTCCAATTAGGATTAGCTTGTTGTCTCTGCCGCCGGCGCCGATGGCGGCTGTAGCATCGCGCCAGAGGAGGAAGTGTCGGCCTACTGGAAGTCATGATAGGCAGGCTGATGAGGCCAGATTAGCCCTCTACTGCTGTGTGTATGGAGGGTGGAGGGAGGGGTGGAGGGGGGGTGATGTTCCTCGTAGCTGAAACTAATTAGCAGGTTGTCGTTGCTGCAGAGCGGACGAGCACCAACACGCTGCCTGGTTAATTGTACACTTCTGGATATCCGCTTGTCCGCCTCACAGACCCCACAGCTGCATGATGGGACATCCAGCAGCGTCACAGGAAGCGAGGAGCTGATCTGATGAGTGAATAGTGCAGCTGTGAGAGGAACAATAGATGGAGGAATGGATATAGAGGCTGATATCTGGCGCTGACCATTAAAGTGCTGCTGAATTCAACTCATTTTTGGAGTTATATTCTATTCTTTGCATCTGTTTCCATTTAATGGCTTTATTATAGTGGCATGTCATATTCAAATTAGTCTCTTAACGAAGCGTAAATAGTTTTACACGTATCATATCATATAAATAATGTTCACATCTTAAAGCATCAGACGAGGAACCAGAAGTAGCGGCTGTGGTTGATAAAAGGCAAGAAAACAATATTGGTGAGGAAGTTTAGTTGGTTTAGAAATGACAAAAACACCGTGAGCTCCATCTTCTGCTCTGGATGTGAACTGAAAAGCTTTAAGAGTTCAAATAATCTGTGCTAATCCTTTTTTATATTTACTTTATCTCGACTGCCATAGACCAACCAAAACAAACTTTATTTTCAGTTTTGTCCTTCCAGAAATTACAGATGGGTCATTTACACGGGTCCTGAAGTATGAACTAATGAGTCAGTATAACATATCTGTGAGATGCAGAAGTTAATGTCAAGGCCAAATTAGAGTCAATTTGTACAGAAGTGTTACCAGTCAAGCCCTCCGAGCCGCTGTAGACGACAGATCAGCCGTTACCAGAAACTGGAAACACTGAAAACAAAGGTTCATATTGTTTTGCCCCTCACAGATATGTAATATTGGCTCATTTTCTTGAAGAAACAAACAAAAAAAGCATAATATTTCAGAATCATTTGTTAGACTTAATTGTCTTTGTCTACTTTCAGGATGTTTTTAGTCATTTTTATGTTGAGAAAATTTCTGAAGGAAGCAAAAACTTTTAAGCAGCTCTGTTGTTGTTTTGTTTTATTAAAGTAATGATTACGCGCTTATCCCTGACCTTTCAGCTGAGGGATTTAAAGTGGTCGGGTCACAGCTGCTCTTCCCACTTTAACTGCACTCACTCACGTTAATGAGTGAAAACACAAACACCTAAGTTGTCCTGTAATGACTCTCCACACAGTCACACACAGTAATTGCCTGTTATTAGCGATGGAAGAGTTATATCTGCTGCTTTGCAGAGTAAAAGCCCAAATGGATGCTGCACTCCTGGTGACACACACACACACACACACACACACACACACACTCTAATGGAGATTAGTTGTGTTAATGTATCAGTGTATAGCCCTGATAGTAAAGTGTGTTATTCTGGGAGGGGCAACAAACACACTCGCCCTTGTGGTCCTTACCCAACACGCCCCTCTATTAGAGCCTTACGGGTCCCAGCGGGCCCCTCTCCACGGCCCAGAGTCTCTCCCGTCGGCCGTAAAGCAGCAGCAGAGCTTTCATTAGGACGCCGCTCGTGTCCTCAGACAATTAGCTCATTCACTTAGCGGCTTTATGTCGCCGCTAAACGCTGCGTTTCACCGGGAGTCTCCCAACTTTTATGGCTGTCATTCATCACCGCTGCTTCTTCTCGCCCCTCCGAGGATTTTCATGATTTATTTGTTAAGGGTTGTTTTTTTTAAATTTATTTTAAAGTGGTGACTGATTTATCGAGGGGTGTTCAAGTAATCTGTTTATTCACAAAGCATGAAAACTGTCGACATGAACCGGTCCCAGTCCAGTCGATCTGCAACTAAAAAGTCTAACTCTTCTTTCTTTGAAGCCGTTTATGTAAGTAGAATTAATTTAATCTCAAGATTCCTATGTTATTTATTATTCTCCTTTAAGAAGTAAAGTGGGATTAATTACATTTATTCACCTACTTACTATTGGTTTAATCGTGGAGGATTAAATGACAAACACGTGTGCAGCTTCCTACACGTCTGATCTTTCGTTTGTTTCGCCATCAATCCAGATTAACCAGGATATTTACCCGCTGCACTGTTCTGTACCAACACACACACCCCCCCCCCCCCCCCCGCCCCGTTGAGAGGTTAATACATTTTACTGTAACTAATGCAAATGTGCCCCTGGCCTGTTATACCACTGAATGTGGGATTAAGAGGTGACTTACAAAGCCTTTCCTTGTCCGTTGTTGTTGGGTCACGGCTCAGATTCGTTCCTGAACCCGAGGCCAAACTGGGTCAGTTTTTATCGGCGGGAGCCAAGCAGGTTATACAACCTGGGATTAAGCTGCTGTGGAGTCACTGAGGGCTGAGTTTAGTGTCAATGAGGTGAGGATTTGATGTTGATTCAGCCTCAGTCAGTTCAGTGATTGTACAACGAACTACAACAGCCTCTTAGAGCGGGACGTTCATGGAAGTCTACCTGGTTTAGTTTTAGAAGTTTGTATGAGCAGAAACACACTGACGGGAATCAGCGCTGACATGTTAGCCTTTAGCATAGCCATTAGCATCTGCTCTGGAGTCTCCGTTCAGTTCTGACCACAAACCAACAATCAGCAAAGAGACACACTGCTGGAAAGCAGCGCTTCCCTGCTAGCCATTAGCATCTCGGTTAGTGTCGCTATTAGCATCACCTTTAGTATTATCATTAGCACCACTGTTAGCCTCACCATTAGCATCCGCTCTGGAGCGTGTGTTGAGTTCTTTTCTCTCCACCAACAATCAGCAAAGATACAAGCGCTGCCCTGCTAACCATTAGCATCTAGGTTAGCATCACCATTAGGAACTGCTCTGGATTCACAGACTCTGACAACCAACCAACAATAGGACTAAACTCACTGGAATAGTCCAGACACCCAGCGAATCAGCTTCAGTTTTAGTTTCTTCTTCTTCTTCCGTTAGTAATTTGTCAGTTTTGATTTACCGTCTGAGTACTTCCCTCTGCACCTTCAATATTTTTGAACGGTAACTTTTGAAACAAGTGTGGATCAGATAAGGTCAGAGGTCAGCAGCATGTTGTTGTGTGTCGTGACATCTTAACTGAAGAAAGTATTGGACTAAACTGATAATAGACGACGGTTTTTCCACGAGTGTGTGTCTCTGCCCGGTGTCTTGTGTGTCTTGTGTGTTGTCTCTTTGTTGTCACTGCTCTCTCATCAGTATTCACAGTGTTGATAATAAATTCTGGCTCCTGGCTTCTGCCTCTGCCTCTGCTTCTGCCTCTGCCTCTGCTGCTGCTGCTGCTGCTGCTGCTGCTGCTCCTCTAATTGTCTCCGGTGGAGCTCGGCTCCCCGGCATCCTTCTGTTAATTGTGTGTTTTTAGCTCGGCTAAAACATGTTATTACGATCGGGCCCCCGGGTTGGACAGCCACACAAGCACACACTCACTAGAGCAGTTAGATCTATTCTCATGTCTCTCTCTGATCCTAAAGGCCTGTTTCTTGGATAAACGCTCCTGTGTCGGGGGGGAGTGTGAATGTGCTCCCCAGCTTCAAACCGGTGTTTAAATTTCTAATGAAACAGGAAACACGTCTTCTAACTAGGGCCCCGTGTTTAATTCATTGGATTCAGAGGTTTTTAGAGCTATTTCTGTTTCACTTCCCAAACTCCAGAGTTTTAGCTTCTGTCCTGATCTTATTATATTTGATATTTCTGTGACACGTTAACACATTGACTCTGCTCCTAATTCCAGTCCTGTTTGTTTTATTTTACTCTTCAGACTCAGTTTAAGGCCTAAAAACAAACTAATACAGATTGTGATGTTGTTTATCCTCCAGACATTTAGCTATAAAAGTGAGATTTGAAATGAAAACTTTCCTTCTTTAGAAGATGAAACGTGAAAACAAACATAAATCGTTCTGCACAGCGACGCTCAGACTTCACTGTGCATGAAGATACAGAAAGAAGAAAATAAAGAGTGGCAGATAATTCCCAGAACTTGACACGTTGCAGCTGTGGATTATATTCGTCTGTGTGTTTGCAGAGAACTGTAGTTTCTCTGGGTTTATTGAGGAACCTCAGCTGTTAAATCTGAAGCAGCTCTGTGTATATAAACTACACTTTAACTCCTTGAAAATTAAATTTATAAGAAGTCTAAATGCTTTTAGAAATGTCTCTTCAGCTTAAGTGGTCTCTTAAGATGAATTTCACGCTCGTCTCAGCCTTAAGTTGCTTATGGAGACGAGGCTCTGGTCTTCAGATGTTTGAACTAGCCTACACCTCTTCACCGCCGCTCACCCTCTCTTCATCCCTCCATCCCTCTAATTACATTACCCTCCCTCCTCTCCCCTCTCCCTCCCTCGTCTCCCTCCCTCTCAGTGTATTATCAGAGCCTGTATATTCCTCTGGGCAGATTGCTCCAGGATTTGTGTTGCTCTCCTCTTATCCTCCACCGTCACCGGGGATAATTTCATCACGGCTCGCTTTGTGCCTGTTTGGTTTGTTTAACAAGCCGCCGTGTTGTATATGTGGCTTTTTATATATCGGGCATTAGCTGTTTTTATTCCCCCTCTCGTGAGTTGTTTTTTCAGGCTGGCTTTGGGGTGAACAACCTCCCCCAGGACTCAGATAGCAGCTGCAGCACACACACACTGTAATACAATAAACTGTCAGAAGAGCATCATTTCACATTACAGAGCTCTGTGTGGGCGGATGGATGGTAAGAGCATCAAGTACTTAAACACACCACCAGCCCTCCTCTGGTTTTTTTATTCCTGTTGTAGAGAAATTAAACCGAGTCAGACAGAGAGAGAGAGGAAGGAGAAGATAGGAAAGGTTTTTAACGTTTGTTTTCCAGCCTCCCGGCTAATGCTAGCTGTTTCTAGCGTCCTAGCCTGCCAAATAATGGTAGCTCTACCTAGCCTCTTGTCCATCAGCTGATAGTAGCTTTTGCTAGCTTCCTAGCTTCCCAGCTAATAGTAGCTCCTCCTAGCTTCATTGCTTCCAGTTAAAAGTAGCTGTTCTAGCTTCCTAGCTAACTGTAGCTCTTCCTAGCGTCACAGCTAATAGTAGCTTCTACCAACTTTCCAACTAACAGTAGCCTCCCCTAGCCTCCCAGCAAGTAGTAGCTCTTTCTAGCCTCACAGCTAATAGTAGCTCCTCCTAGCTTCACAACTAATAGTAGTTTGTCCTAGCTTTCCATCTAACTGTACCTCTTCCTAGCTTCATTGCTTCCACCTCAAAGTAGCTGTTCTAGCTTCTAGCTTCCCAGCTAACTGTAACTCTTCCTAGCTTCACAGCTAATACTAGCTTCTACCAACTTCCCAACTAACAGTAGCTTCCCCTAGCCTCCCAGCTCGTAGTAGCTCTTTCTAGCCTCACAGCTAATAGTAGCTCCTCCTAGCTTCACAGCTAATAGTAGTTTGTCCTAGCTTTCCAGCTAACTGTACCTCTTCCTAGCTTCACAGCTAATAGTAGCTTCTACCAACTTTCCAGCTAACAGTAGCATCCCCTAGCCTCCCAGCTAACAGTAGCTCTTCCTAGCCTCACAGCCTCCCAGACAGTGGTAGCTATTTCTAGCTTCCTAGCCTCCCAACTAATTCATGGGTTTCATCAGGTCCCTTTCCACAGGTGTTTTAATCAAGCACCATGCAGTCTACATTCATAATCTAGGTGCTTGATTTTAAACACCTGTGGAAAGGGACCTGGTGAAACCCATGAATACTAGCACTTCCTGTTTCCTCTTTTGATCTGTGAATACAGACTACTGCCACCTGCTGGTATGAAGAGGTCTTTCCTGTCATGTATCAGCTGGTCGTTGGCTCTAGTCTCTGTGGTGCGTTCAACAGACACAGGAGTTGTCCTTGTCCTTGAATTCTAAAAACCTGAAACAAACTAATTCTTGTGCAGCTTCTTCATGTTTTCACCTCAGACTCGTGTACGTTTTCTTTTTGATTCATGTCCTGCTGCAGAGTTTTAGTGCTAACTGCAGCTACGCCCAGGTATTAAACAACAAGAAGCTGAAGTTAAAGTTTAAAACGACCGTAAAAATAAAGGAGGACTCAGGGGATTCATTACTGCTCTGGAGCAGTAAAGCTGAAGGTCTTAGAAGTGACTTACTCCTTCATTTCTTATAAACGCCACATTAATGTTTAGTTGGGTTTCTGAATGATATGACTAGACACACAGGTGATTTCCTCCACCTGTGCACTTTATTTGTCCAGACCTCGTCTCAGCCTCCAGCTTCTCCCATGTCTCGACTCTGCTGCAGCGAGGTATTAAGACGCCTGAGGAGACAATGAGACAACAGAGAGGATTAGAAGGAGGAGTCCATTTCCTGTCCCTCTGGGTCTGGACAACATCTGTTCAGGAGGATTAACAGAATCACTGGTTCCAGTCTGACTGACATTTATCAATTCCTGTCCTGCTGGTGTTCTGTTAGGTGAACTGAGAGCTGGCTAAATGTTGACTGATGCTCTGGTGGCGCTCCATGATGTCCATTAGCTCGTCTGTACAGAGAGATATGAAGAGACAGGAGGAGCTTATCTGACTGTGATTAGAGTAGGAGAGTGACCTCTGACTGAAAGTCTGATGACGAGATAGGAATCAGTTCAAAAGGTCAGAAATGAACAAGAGAACAAGAAGCTGGTTGAAAGAAAATCAACATTGTTATTGATATAAATATATATCCTTCTACTCCTTCTTCTTCTTCTCCCTCCTCTTCCTCTTCATTGTCTATGGAGCAGGAGAGTGGAGAGGAATCTGTTGCTGAGGAAAACCGAGAAACTGTGAAGTTCAAGACATGGTCTTTGGGTGAAGGTTAGGGGTCGGCACATACCTGAGAAGGTTAGGGAGTGTATTGTAGGACGAACTGTAAAAAAGCAAAGAGACATGAGGGAAAATATTTAGAAGATACAAGAAATCTCTGGAACCAATGACATTAGTTTTAGTTCCAAGTGTACCTGTTAAGAAACTGGAATATCTTTAAATCGAATCAAATCCCGATATTTGTTTGTGTGTCTGAATGAAATCTGTTCTGTTCTCTCTGATGGACGCTGATGAAGGTGATAACGATGCTGTTTTGAAAGTAAAACCAGCTGTTGACCTACTTTGGAAACCTGGCAACACACAGTTCAAACATCTGAGGACCTCACCTGCACACACACACACACACACACACACACACACACACACCATAACACCTACACAAACCCTGATTAGCGCTGTCGGCCAGATGGTGCTCTCCAGGTAGCCTCTAATGTTGCCGGTGTGTTTTTCTTGTCAACTTTAAGGTAACTGCAGCAGAAAGCTTCTCTGTGATCACTCAACACTTCATGGTGTCTGATAAATGAAGCTTTAAACCAAACGTCTGACTGATTGTTGGGATTATAATGACGCTCCTCTGCCACCTTGTGGCTGCTCCATGAAGGTGACGCACAGGTGCAGAGAATAACCTCACCTCTTCATGCAGAGGTCATACAACGTGTTCCTCTTGTAGCTGCTTTGATACCAGAAGCAGACTTTAACTTTATATTACAGCGACACCTGTTGGTCAAACATCTGCACTGACGCTCTTAACAGATGTGATTGTTGGTAAATGTTGATGTTAAAAAACTAAACGTGTTTTTTCTTCTTTGTCTGTTTCAGAAGGAGCTGAGCCTTCCCAGAAGAGGCAGTTTGTAAGTACCCATCATCCTCCTCTCTGCAGATAATCTGAGACGCTCTGTGGTGCAACGCAATGAACCAAACACAGATACATGATGTGCACGATGAAAGTGTGAATATCTGTGGGAAGCAGCGTCTTCCACGCTCTCGTTTTGTCTCGGCCGCTAATTGGTATCGACTTATCTGTGTGTGTGTGTGTGTGTGTGTGAACAGCTGATCATCCCTCTGTGGTCGGATGCAGACCTATTTATATCGGTGTGTGTGTGTGTGTGTGTGTGTGTGTGTGTGTGTGTGTGTGTGTGTGTGTGTGTGTGTGCAGGATGGCTTATTCATTGTCATGCTTGAAAGGTTCTGCATGTTTGGAAACGAAAGTCCGCCATGGAGACTCTGAGACTCTGAGGGCTTATGAGGTTTGTCACGATAACCGTGTCCATGAGGAACCTTAAAATAACGAGGTTCAGTTCTTTAACATCCTCTAAATGTCTGCTGGAGTGTAAGTGCTGCAGGTGTTTAAAGGTTAAAGGACTGAAACATGAATTTAAGATCTTCTCTCAACCTCTGGAGGGCCTCTGCTGGAATATAATTTATCTGTATCCATTCTACTATCATGGTGAGACGTGAGATGCCGACATTATTCAGGTCTTTTCTGATCATCTGTTGGGCCTGTCTCTGACTCTCCAGACACAGCTTTTTAGTTTCAGTCTCAAGGTTGATTCATGGTTTTAATCCAAATATTTGTTCTTTTGCTTAAACCCGAGACAAAGACGTGGTTCAGAGCCAGAACCAAAGTTCATCTGGAGTCTCTCCTCTCGTTAGATATTTCACTGCGGCCTCCTGAGACTAGTTTCACATGAACAGTCTCACGAGACGACGAGATTAGATTTAAAAAGCATGACGACACTGAAGAGCTGCACGGAGCCAAAGATACGGGAAGCAACTCTCCTAAAAATAGTTTAAAAACTGAAATATCTCAAAATAATTTCAGTCAAATCAGAATGGATTCAGTAAATCAGTAGCTCTACTTTAAACCATCCACCACCACAGAACTGAACCAACACCACATCACTGAGCTCATTTACTTTCAGGATTTAGGGATTTCTCCACCACATCATTCAGAAACAAAAACACAAATTAAAGGACTTAACTCCTCCAGATGAAGTTTAAATGTCAACACACAGTAGAAGGGGAAGCACAGTTTTAATGATCAGGAAGTCTGAGCAGAGAAAGAATCCTTTGAACTTCATCTCGCTCTGAAATCGCTGGAGGACCGCAGAGATAGAAGAGTAATGAAAAAACAATGAAAGTATAAATTTATAGCTGTGATCCAGACTCCCAATGAAAGAAGAAAAAAACACAAAAACAACTTTTATCTCTTTCCTCGAAGCTCTTTGAAGATGCAGCGCTGCTTTTATCAGATTCTGAGTTTGAGCCTCTGGAGCCACGAGGCCGTTCTGCTAATGAATAAATCTCAAGGCACTGAAAGAATCCCGTCTCCTGTCTCTATGATGGACAAATCAAAGACAGACGGACGGTCCGTGAGACGCCTGATGTATGTCTGCAGCTCACAAATCTAATCATATACACAACAAAGAAAAAGAAGAGAAGGAGAAGACGGAGTTTATACCTCAGTGGTTGGACACTTTGATGAACTTCCTACCATCATCTTCACCGTGCTCCGTAGCTTTGTGAAGCCACATTCAGTTCTTATCAGATTATGAGTCTAGTTTTAGTCAATGACAAGTCATCTTTTAGTTCTTTCATTTAGTCAGACTCAACATTCAACAACATTCATTCTTTAGACTAAACATTAATCAGAGTGTTTCTCTCTTTAGATCAGTTTAATGAAGCTTCTGTCTGCAGCAGAAATATGAATCCAGGTAACAGGATCAACACTGATCCATCAGACACGAGATGTGCATCCTCCACTCTACTGTCCACAGTTTAAATGTGTGTCATTAAAAGGTCAGAGGTCAATAACTTCATGGAACTAGTAAAGTTCTTAGATGGGACCTTGTTTAACTTCATAGTTATCTTATTATTATTATTATATCTTTATTATTGTGTCATGCATTAGCATGCCCAGCCCACAAGGGCTTACAAGACACCATTGTAAAACACAGACAGACCAAAAACCAAAAGTAGATGCTAAACAATACTAACATTAACGATATAAACTATCCTGACGTTTCATCCAGGCTTTAGTAACAAAAGAGGCTAACTTATAAACATTAACAGTAATCAAACATTCCATCCTGACGTCATCATTACTCCAAAATATTTCAGGGTTTTGAGCAAACAGTTCATTTACAACAGGTACTCTTAGTTCATCATAAAAGGGACAGTATAAAAGAAAATGTGATTCATTATCTGCTTCTCGTAAATCACAAAGTTCACAAAGTCTCTGTTCCTCTTGGATATTTTTAAATCTGTCGACCTCAAGTGCCAGGGGAAGGATTCCCATTCTTAACTGGACAATCAAGGATCTCTGATTTCTTGGTAAATTTGTTTTAACATATAATTCTGTTTCATAATTATGCTTGATTTGGACATATGTCCGTAATGTCAGTTTTAACATTATATCATTTAACCGTTTGTCATTGAACCCGGCAAGTAGCTTTTTCCTAATTTTGTTTATGCTGCATGACAAATTATTTCTATAGATATCTGAAACTCGGCTTCTTCAAAGACAGTATGAATCTCTGCGGCCCATGGAGAGTTCTGGGCTTTACTCCAAAGGAAACTTTCTTATTGATCCTGTCATCTGACATCTTACAACCAATCAGATCCATTTGTGGTAAACTAATTCATCTCCATGGCTCCTATGACGTGTACTCTTATACTCTGTACTCTGTACTCTTGTACTCCGTACTCTTGGCCCGGCAGATCTTTGACGGAGAATAATCAGTTCCCAAAAGAGAGAATCTAGATAAACATTCAGCCACAAAAAAACTAAAATAATAATAAAATTGTGGCTGAGGGAAGTTGGTCTACGTTGACGTTGGTTTCTTATCAAATAGAAGAAGAGCTAGTTCTGTACATACACTTGATTTATTGATGTTCTGCTTGTTCCGCTCTGAAACGTTTGTGGCCCATTGCAGCAGCTGGTCATAAAACAGTTAGGCTTAGTAACGCCTTAGTAACGCCCAACCTTGTGATCAACATTTATACCAGATGCACCATCTAAACCTACAACTGGTCAGTTACTTCAGCTTGACTTACACTTACACCAAGAACGAATGCAAACCGGTCAAAACTGTTTTACTTTACGTCACTTTACATCCAACCAGGTGCAAGGTTTTGTCTCAGATGTAGCGCTGCGGCTTCATGGTGCGACAGTTATCTGGATATGAAAGCTTCAAGTCCTGAGTAGAATTTATCTGATGTACGTCCTGATGCAAGTGACCGACTGTCAGCTACAAAAAAATGGATGACGAGCGAGCCTCCTTATGTGTGGACTTGGCTTTAACTGTTGGAAAATAAGGTTTATTGACTATTGTGTTGTTTAGATTTTTGGGATTCTGGATTATTTGACCCTGAGCTAAACTCCAGTACCGATGGCCGACCTGACACGGGATTAAATTTAAGAAGACGTATGTAGAACCTGTTAGAACCCTAAGCAGTAAATGCCTAACATCATCCCTACAGTTAAACTCAGTCCTTGTGAAGGCATGTCAGAGAGACAGACGGTCGTCCACAATGTTCCCAACGTTTCCCAGGTCTAAATAAAAATGGACGTCCACGCAGGCAGGTAATGACATCCTCGTGTCCCGCGGCTGCTTCTACGTCAGCTCAGTAATCACTTCAAATTAACTGAACTCTGTGAGTGCGTCTCTGCCAGGACTCTGCTCAAAGCCGTCTGTGATTCAGTCCATTGTGTATGAATTAGCGAGCTGGCATGTGAGCTGCATTTAGCCCATCAGGGTCAGCAGAGTCCCCCGGCTTCTGGGAAACTAGAATAGAGGCAGAGAGGGGACAGCTGCACTTCCTACATGCTCTCATAGTCCCCAGGAAAGTGTCCTCTGTGCTCCGTTATCCCTCTTAAAACCAAAATATCTGCAGAGTTCAGACTAGGATTGCATGAGCAGGACGCACACTCGCTGGCCAGTTCATTAGGTACACTGAACATTAGAACAAAACAGTGCTGAAGCCATGAAGCTCCTGGTGTTCAGCTTTAGTTTCTAATAACTGAGAGAGATGATGATTCTACTGTGTTTACATTTGGTAGAACTATTGAACCGACATGTGTTCCTGTTATTCTGACAACACAACACCACAAATATATTAGAAAACTTATTTTAAATGCACGCTAAAAACATAATGAAAAATGCTTAAAAATAAAAAAATTAAAAATTAAATTAAAAGTAGCTGAAGTCATTAAAATAAAATTTATTTTTAAGGTAAATAAAAGGTTACCAAACATTTAGTACGGGTTAATAATAAAATTTGTGTTTCTAAATTATTTTAAGAGACACAAACATTTTTTGACGTCATTTCCTGATATATAAACTTTTCTAAAATTTTAATTAATTTTAATTTATTTAAAAATATATATATATTTAAATTTTTGAGAAACATTATTATTAAAAATTTAATAAAAAAATAATAATAATAATTTATTAAATAAATAAATCAGCATTTATTATATAATTGATAAAGTTCACCACAGGGAACATCTCAAGCTTCCACTAGTCTTTATCGTCCCGCCTCCCTCTCTCACCTCTCCTCCCTCTCCTCCCTCTCCTCCCTCCCTCCCCCTCCCTCCCTCTGTCTCTCTGTCCCTCTCGTGGCTATTTGTCGAGGACTCAGTCGGTCCTCTCGTCTCACAGCGTCTCCCCTGCCAGGAACTTTGGAGGGATTATGTGTGCAGGCTGTACCCAGGCAGGGTGCTCTGTTCCTGCATGTCTTTATCATCTGATGGTGGAACTACTCACAACTTCTCTCGGATTATTTTATGCAAGAAGAGGAAGGAGGCTGTTTATTGTGTGACTTTCATTTTTTAGAGGAAGAGGAAATCCCAGATGAGTTTGTGTGCAGTAAACGGCAAACGTGTTCTCAGACAAAGTGTGTGTGTGTGTTGTTGGTGCGTCGCTCCACTCGGTCCGTGACTCAGCAAGCCCATGCATGCTGCTGAAGGAACACTCTAGCCCAGATACCTCGCATAGCTCTCCGTGAGCCTCTGTGAGGAGATAAGAGCAGGTGCTGACGTAACACAAACCCTGGTCATTCGTTTATACATGGAGGCGCTGTCAGCGGCGGCGGCGGCGGGGGGACTCGTGGAGGACTGAGGATTGTGGGACGGGTGTTTTGGGGTCGGTCGAGGAGCTCGTCGTGAGTTTGACGGACAGATGCAGTCTGGTGGATTATTAGAGATTACAGCTGAGCCTTTTGTGTCCCAGTGCTCACGATGAAGAGGAGGAAGGAGCGATCAGGAGCCCCACACCTCCGCCTCCAGTAAGAGTGTGTGTTCACTGCATGTTTGTTTCAGAAAGAGAAGGAAAATCACATTCATGTCTAATGTCTCAACGTCTTAGTTACAACTTTTAAACAGTCAGCGTAGTTTAAACTGAAATATAAACTTTTACTCCTTATGGGTTCACTCTGCTGCTTCTCTTTATGCTAAGCTAGGCTAACCACATCCTGAATCAGTAGTACCAGCAATAATAATAATAATAAAGTCAGGCTGTATCATTTAATGTTAGAACTTAGTCTTAAATTATTGTAAAAGTAGAGATAAAGAATTAAGAAGCTACACCAATCAGCCACAACATTATGACCACTGACAGGAGAAGTTAATAATATTTAAACCATCTTGTGACGGTTCTGTGTTCTGCTGGGAAACGTCTGGACCTGGCACCCCCCCCCCCCCCCCCCCACTAACAACAGGACACCCTCAGAAGGCCCATGTCCATTCTCTGATGAGTCACCTGCACAATATTAGGAAGGTGGTCATAATGTTATGCCTGATCGGTATACATCCCTATTACTAGAATATGTGTACACCAGGAGAGACTGTGTTACATTCATCACATTCACCATAACAAACACACATAGTGTACATACATACTGAGTGAGGTGACAGAAACATGAGGAGGTATCAGAGTGAGAGATCAGCTGGGAGGGAAATCCTTCATCAGGTCGACAGGATCCAGTTACTGTGTGGTGTGAGGGGAAGCACAAACTCAGTCACACACATCAGTGCTGGGTTATAAATAAATACGTGATCACCTTTAAGTAATAGTTTATATAAAATATAGGACAGTCTTCTTCTTTCTGGTATTTATTAAGACCAAGATCAACTGTTTAGATGATAAAATTAATAATTAAAGTCCTGACAGTAGACAAACTCAAGTGTATTTGTTTATTTAGGGAAAATTACATATCAGTGAGTTGCAAAAGTAAGTGCACGTCTATGATTATTCCCTCCATCAAACATGGGGGTGCTAATGTCCTGGTTTGGGCCTGTTCTGCTGCATCTGGACCAGGACGGCTTGTCCTCATTGATGGACCAATGAATTCTGAATTCTACCAGTGAACTCTAAAAGAAAATGTCAGGACATCTGTCCATGAGCTGAATGTGAAGAGAAACTGGGTCATGCAGCAAGACAACGAGAACCAAGAACACAAGTGGTTCTACAAAAGAACGGTTAAAGAAGAACAAGATGAATGTTTAGGAACGGCCAAGTCAAAGTCCTGACCTTAATCCAATAGAAATGTTGTGGAAGGACCTGAAGCAAGCAGTTGATGTGAGGAAACCCACCAACATCTCAGAACTGAAGTGGTTCTGTTCTGAGGAATGGGCTAAAACTCCTCCAAGCTGCTGTAGACCACTGATCAGCTGTTACCAGAAACATTTAGTGACAAGGAGGTCACAGCAGATACTGGACACAAGGAGGACATGATATGTAATATTGGCTCATTTTAACTGTGACTGGGTTCTTTGTCTACATTCAGGACTCATTTTATGCAGACATGTAGAAAATTGTGAAGAATGCAAAAACCTCTGAGTATTTTGTCAGTGATGTCTTTTCTCTGGTCGTTCTAAAACTGTGCACAAGAAGCGCTGCACAAACTAAAATGTGCAGAACCCTCGACCTTCCAGCAGGTGGGGGGGTCAGGGGTCACCACGATGTCCCTCCTGCCCTCCAGACCTTTGAACTCTGCAGAGAGGAGGAAGTCATTTGTGTTGAGCAGATTCTCCTTTTAATGTGACTGCTGCTGCATCACTGGGGTCCTGACAGTGACAGTCTGTGAAGTAGATCCAAGACTTTCTGTCCAGTCGCTTCCAACTGTGATAAGTTGGTGTTGCCCGCTGTGACGGGACATCTGCAGGCTGGCAGACAGGATGAATATGAGGGGCACAGTTTGCCCCGTTAATTAAATAAAAAACATCTAAAACATTTAATTAGTTGTGGATTACCTAATTTAAAGCCGTGTTTTTATGTGACGATATAATCTCTCAGTATCTTTTTCTGATGCTGCCATGAGAATATTTAAAGTCTCTGGTTAATCTGGATTTTAGCTTCTGTGTGACTTTGTGGAGTTTTGTCAACTCATCACCAGACTGCAAATTCTGAACTGAATTCCTGTGGAACGTATGAGGGACATGGAGGCCTAACAAAGACATGCTGTCACTGAGCCTGGACCATGCTGGGGTAAAGGTCAAGTTATTTAAGGACCTGATGAACATTCCTTTATTTTGGGTGACTATAGTCATGGTCAGACCAACGTGGGCAATCTGGTCTCTAGAGTCCAGGTGTGAACACTGATCTGGTGTCAGTCCACATGTGGAGGTGGTCTGGGACACATGTGACCTCCTTCCTTTGGTAGTGTGAACACACAATGAGTCCTGGGTCACATTAAAGACCACCTACTCAACAGGGCTGATCTGAGGAAGAGGAGTTTAACTCATTCATTCAACCACTAGTAGAAATGATCACATGAATCAGTGATGTCTGTTCATTAGTAATGAGAGCCTTTTAAAAGATTCTGGTCTTGGAGCTGAGAACCAAACTAAACTAGAAACTAATCTGAACTAGAATCAACTCAGGAGAGACATTACTCTGAGGATGGAAGCTTCCTCCCTTCTTTCCTTCCTCCCTTCCCCCCTTCCATCCTTTCTTCCTTCCTCTTCTCCTTCTCCTTCTCCTTCTCCTTCCTTCCTCCCTTCCTTCCTTCCTTCCTTCCTTCCTTCTCCCTTCTTGCCTGCTTCCTTCCTTCCTTCCTTCCTTCCTTCCCTCATCAGTGACCTGGTTCCTCTGAGGATGAAGCTTCCAGGGTTCAGGTCTAATCTGAGTCTTTGTCTCTAAAATAAATCAGATCTTAACATGTGAGAGTCTTTCCATCTTGTTCCAACATCTGGATCATGTCTCCAAGTCAACCAGCAGCTGTTGATGGTTCTGATCCAGCGGTAGGTAGAGATCCATTAGAGACAGCAGCTGCTACAATATTCTACTGACCACATGATGGCGCTGCTGATTTACAGACACACAAACTGAGATCAGATCTCAAGTGCTGGCTGGGGACGCATGTGGAGACACGTTTATATTAAGACCAGGTGGAGACACAGGGACTTAGAGATGGACAGGTGAGACCAGACTGATCAGGATTGTCAGTTGACAGTTGAAGAAAGAACAGCAGCAGCAACAACACACGTCCTCATCACACGTCCCTCCCCACTTCTATCTCTCTTCATCCTCTCTTCCTCCCCTCCCTCCCTCCCTCCCTCTCTCCCTCCCTCTCTCTCTTGGCAGAATCTGGTCGCCGGCTCAGCTGCGTTGCCACGGCAACAGCAGCCTCATCCAGCACCTGCTGTCCCCCACTTCCTTTCATCCTTCCGTCGTTCAGCCCCCCGTAGTCACCCTCGCTCCCTCCTCTTTCTCTTCCTCCTCCACATCCTCCTTTCCCTCCCTCTGCTCCTCTGACGGCCCTCTCTCGGCCCCTGTTCACCATCGAGGAAACCCCTTCCTCTGGAGGTAAGGCTGGCGCTGGGCGTGGCTTCCTAACACACCTGTTTGTTTGTGTGTGTGTGTGTTTGTCACCGTTAGTTTCCTGACCTTCAGATTTAGCTGCAAACTTCACTAATGAGCCTTGAGTTTGTGTGATGACATTCGATTGCAACTAAGATTAGGTCAGGGTTTAAAGGAGCCCCTAGAAGTTCATTATGCAAAGTCTGTTGGGAGAAATGTGAAGAGGAGTAGTTGTCTGGTGACGTCCTGATCGGTATCAAGATTCAGCCAAGTCTGATCTGTTAGAGTCATTTATTTGAGGTCAGGTCCAGAAGGTTCCCAGCAGAACATTGAACCGTCACAAGATGGTCAATGTGATTCACTTCTCCTGTCAGTGGTCATAATGTTGTGGCTGATGGGTGCTTATAAACAGTATTTACTCCAAACATAATGAAACAGCTGTGTTTACGGTGGAGCCTTCGGCAGGTAAATGGATTCTGTGATTCAGGAAGGGATCAAACATCTGCCCATGAACATCTGGAGTCAGCTGATCTAGAAACAGAGGATTTAGAAAAAGAAAGGAGCATCAGGGAGGGAGGGAGGGAGGGAGGGAGGGAGGAGGCAGTGCTGAGTGGAGAGAGAGAGGGAGGAGAGGGAGGAGAGGGAGGAACACCAGCATCTCTCCACACTGTCGATGCTGCCGGTGTGACAGGTGGAAGCCGGCGTCCCGTTCGCTAACCGCCACCGTGTCAGAGATGTGATGGTCGCCGCTCTGCGCTAACGTTAGCATGTCTGACTCCTTCTGGACGGTGCTCTCCAATTTCTCGCTGCCCGAGAGGAGCATGCTGCGTCGCTCCAAGAGGTACGCGCTTTTATACCGCTCACTCCTGCAGCCTCCGGTGTTTGATCATTGGTTCAGTTTTCTGTGTTTCCTGTCGTCTGCGTGACTTCAGCTCCACAGTGAAGGTCAGATACCTGCTGAGTTAAAGGAGAAACAGTCTGCTGGCTCATTTTTGTTGCATTTATTCATATGTGTTCAGTTTACGTGTCCGTCCAGGTCACAAGGTGCGTTTAGACATTTGGTTGATTCGTCTATGGCGTCTCTTCTTCTGTCGTTCCCTCAGTTGACCTCTCCTCTCCTCCTCCTCCTCCTTCTCCTCCTCTCGGTCTGTCAAAACCAAACGTGGCTTCTCCTGCAGAGAACAGAGGCAGAGACAGAGCTGCACTTATGAAGCCAGCAATTTTCTCCTTCCTCCTCCCTGTAATAACAGTGGAGCTGACACACAAACACACAGCGACAGATTTCTTCTCCTCCTCCTCCTCCTCCTCCTCCTCTTGTGTGCGTTCAGTGTTTTTTAAAAAGCGAGAGGGAGGCGCTGTGATGTGAGACAGGAGGTGCTCCTGCATAGCAACAGGCTCTGGCTTTGGTTTTTGGGATTGGTGCGGACGGTAATCAGGTCAGAACCGATCGATGGCGGCACAGAAGTGAGAGCGATGTGGATGTTTTATAAGAGAATGACGTCCCACTGCCTCAGCCGCTCACGTTTAATTCACTTTAACGCTGTTATAATCTCAGACACACAGACACTCATTGTACTCGTTCTCTGCACCTGCTCAGACTCGTTTAAACCGCCGGCCAAATGCAAAACCTTTCTGTCTTTGCATTTTTGTTGAACAAGCTGCTAAAACAGATTCTAGTCTTGACTCCTTCTCTTTGTTGTGTTTAGAGACATTATCATTTGACATGAAACTGTACAAACAAACCAAAAACTACACAAACTAGACAGATGTCACAGGTAAAACATGTCTGACTGCACAAGGTACACACCAAATATCAGTCAGTATGTGTCTTATTGGTTAAATAAACACTGCAGAGAGTGGATGTGATTGATGATATTTAATAAGGAGATCAGTAGTGGGACGTTATTTCTAAAAACAGGTTTTTGTGCTTTAGTCGCTGCCAAGTAAACCTTTAGAGATCAGTATCATCCTTACTCTGGTATTTATCCGAGGTAGAGAGATGTGAATGTTGCGCTGATGCTACAACCCAAGATTTTTAAAACGATTGTGGGACACCTCTTTGATAAAAGTCTGAATTTAATGGACACGACCAGTAAAGATGTCCAGGATCAGTCGGCCGAGTTGTGTGCCGTTGTTTTTCGATTTCTGTTTCGAGGTGACTAAAAGTCAGATCACTTTTTACCAACAAAGATCTCTCCAAGGCCAAGAGTCAGTGGAGGAAGAAGCTTTGATTATTTCATCGTCCCGTCTCTGTTTGACATGGCCCGTTGTGTCCTTGTCCAATGACATATCCAAAAGGCGTTTAAAAAAAGGCAGCTGGACTTGTAGAGACGTTTCATCCGAGTAGGTTCTTTAGTTCTTAGGGACTGGTGGGAAGTTTGAGGTTTGAACAGGAAACTCTGTGGGTATAACCCATCAGAAACTCTCTTGGCTTGTTTCTGTGTCCTAATGACGTGAGTGTGACTTCTTCCTGACCAGAAGAATCAGTTTTCCAATTTCCTGTGGCGGCTGCAGCCCTCACACCAACGGTATACTGAGTGGACTTTGGGAAATGAGTTTAGCTGCAGATCTGATCCACATCCACTCACCTGCTGTCTGTATTAGTGAATGTGTGTGTGTTCAGGTGGGTGTACAGCGCTGTACGTCTAAGTTATTACACTCAGAGGTTACATGCTGCAGCTGCTCATATCGAACGTTTCACTGCTTTGGAGGAACAGAGCGCTGCACGGTCTGTAAATCCATCACAACTGAAATTCATTTTAGAAATCACCATGAAGGATGCAGCTCTGTTTCTGTCCATCATAAATGACAATAAATAAATATAAAACGGTAGATAAAGACATTTCACAGTGGGTCTGTTCTGTATGGAAGACGGGAAACTCAATAAATCCACCGTGGGATATATCATGTACAGTTGTTTATGTGTGTAAAACTAAAACTTTAATACAAGACCTCAAGATAGTTCATAAAACACTTTAAAACATATCTTTTTATTAACTACTAAAACCACTAATAACAGAACCTTCCCTAATGAATTATATTCAAACAGAACGTTGACATATTTGAGCATGATAGTGATGAACTCCACATAGAAAGACCCCAGCAGTTTAGAACCAACAACCTTCATGATGTGATGCTAACCACTGCTAAAGGTTGCTAACACCCACTTAGAGCGAAATGCTAATGATAATCTATCTGGTGTAGTTCTAGAGTTGCATTAGCATCGCCATTTGCTTTACCTTTTATCGTTGCTATGAACATTGCCTTTAGCGTCACCATTAGCATCGCCATTAGCATCTGCTCTGTTGAGTTCTTTTCTCAAACCAAAGCCTCCTAGACTCTGACCTCCTGACCTCCATATTTGAACATGATACCACTGCTGAAGGTTGCTAACACCCACTTAGAGTGGAGCGCTAATGATAATCTATCTGGTTTAGAGGTTTTAGAGGTCTATATGTGTAGAAACACACTGAGGGAAAGCAGTTAGCCATTAGCATCGCCGTTTGCTTTACCTTTTATCGTTGCCATGAACATTGCCTTTAGCGTCACCATTAGCATCGCCATTAGCATCTGCTCTGTTGAGTTCTTTTCTTAGACTCTGACCTCCAACCATTAGACTAAACTCTCTGGAATAATCCAGATACTAAACGACTCCGCTACAGAAGCAGAGCAGTCTTAATTTTAGGAAGCGTTCAACTTCGTCTTCATTTCAGATTTTGGTAGTTTTGAGCTACTGGTTGTATTACTGCCCTCTGCAGGATAAAAACATCTCATGTATCAGGGACTTTGACGTATGCTATGGCCTTTACCTTTCAAAGTAAAAGTTTCATCTTTATGGACATTTGTGTAGGTTTTATTGATGAGGATACCTTTATGGTCATGGCTCAGGTAGTAGAGCAGCTGGGTCGATCCTCCAGGTCGTGAGGAATATTGAAGATTTAGATGAAGTGTCTCTTTCTTCACATTTCCTTCCTTTAGATTGAGTATAGGTGTGTGTGTGTGTGTGTATTTAAAATCCCAATCTGCAGGTCTTTGAGAGTTCAGCCAGCGTGCTACTGCACTTCCCCCAGAAAATGTAGGGTTTGTGTAAAATAAAGAAATTCCCTGAACGCACATGACTGAGCGTCCAAGCTGGCAGCTCATCTCTCATACAGGTGTGTGTACTGCTGATGCTGCACATCTCACCAGATGGTACAATATACACACACATCCACACAGCATGCTATGTTATATCCACAGTATGTTCCACGCAGTAATTATTCACCACGGATCAAACATAAATATTCATGCACATGTAAAGTTTAGGTTTAAAACCTCAACGATGGAGACATTAGAGAGAGACGTGTCTCTGATCGTTGGACCGAGACGCAGATTTCAGCCCTCATCACCTGGTGTGTGTCATGTGATCATCCAGGCGAGTTTGTCCTGTCAGAAACACGCCGCTACACAACGACATAATTACAGGCAGCAGATGTGAGGCGCCAATTAACACAGCAACACACATGCTGTTGGTGTGTTGGCTCAGCCTCAGCCTGTCAGGAGGAGCTCAGGCTGCTGCTGCTGCTGCTGGGGAGGACTTTAGCTTTTTATCAGGAATCAAACAACAACTTTCATCTCTCATGTGTCCTCTTCCTTTTACTTTTTAAATTGGAGCTTCATCATTGTCTTCTTCATCTTATCTTAACTTCAACCTTCCCTGTGCCATCATCATAATCTTCTTCTTCTTCTCCTCCTCCTCCGCTTGGTTCTTGCCTCTTTCTTCTATTCTTCTTCTTCGTCTTCTCCTCCTCCTCCTCCTCGTCTTTCTACTGTTGCTTCTTCTTCTTCTTCTCCTTGGCCTGTTTCTTCTATCATCCTCCTCCTCCTCCTTCTTCTCGTGTTTCTGCTGTTCCTCCTCCTTCTTCTTCTTCTCTTCCTCCTCAGCCTGTTTCTTCTATTTTTTGTCTTCTCCTCCTTCCCCTTCATCTTTCTTGTGTTTCTACTGTTACTTCTTCTTCTTCTCCTCCTTCTCCTCCTCCTCCTTCTTCTTCTCGTGTTTCTACTGTTCCTTCTTCTTCTTCTTCTTCTCCTCCTCCTCCTCCTCCTCCTCCTCCTCCTCCTCCTTCTTGTGTTTCTACTATTCCTTCTTCTTCTTCTTCTTCTCCTCCTCCTCCTCCTCCTCCTCCTCCTCCTCCTCCTCCTCCTCCTCCTCCTTCTTCTTCTTCTTCTCCTTGGCCTGTTTCTTCTATCCTCCTCCTCCTCCTCCTTCTTCTTGTGTTTCTACTATTCCTTCTTCTTCTTCTCCTTCTTGTCCTTCTTCTTCTCCTCCTCCTCCTCCTCCTCTTGGTTCTTGCTCCTCCTCAGTCTGTTTTGTCTGTTTTTCTTCTTCTCCTCCTTCCTCTTCTTCTTCCTCTCCTCCTCCTTCTTCTTCCCCTTCGTCCTTCTTATGTTTCCACTGTTCCTTCTTCTTCTTCTCTTTCTAATACTCGCCTGTCATCGCCTGTGTTTCAGCTTTAGTTTTTGTTGGATGTCTAATGACGTGGATAACGTCAGGATTGATGGAAGCACTGATCATTGGTTGCAGAGATTCTCCAGATTATTTGCTGTTCTCCAGCTCCTTCCTGTCGCCGTCCAGAAACAAATGTGTTTCTTTAGAAAGACGTCAGGTCAGTTTACCTGGAGGCCTCCTCACAGCCAGCCTCCGTCCAGCTGTAATTTCCTCTGAGGGAAACAACAACCTCGCCTGGACTCATTACAGGAGCAGTCGGCTCAGAGCCTCACATTAAACAACCAACTGGAGAAATGTTGATAGCTGAACCCGTGGGTGTGTTGGAGCTGCTAGGTGTGAAGACTGCCGCTTCATTTCCTCCTCGTCCTCCTGTCTGGGGACAGATGTCACAGCTTTGAAGCAGATTGCTCTCTTTTCCTCTCGCAGCATATTCTTCCCGTTGGCTCGTTAGAGATGGATCAACAGTTTCTAACTCTGGTGGAAATGAAGACGGTGTTGTAAACATAGAGCAGTTTTAATTTTAGATAAAAGAGCTGGAAGGAAATTAAAGAAGAAAACCAGACACTCATTTCTTTATGGTTGATGATACTTCTACTCCTCTTTGTACCACCTCTACTTCTTTTTCCTTCTCCTCATACTTCTCCTCTTTGTTCTTGCCTTTTTTCCTCATCCTTCTCTTTTTGCTCTTCTATCTTCTCCTCTTTCTTTTTGTACCACCTCTTCTTTTTCCTTCTCCTCAATCTTCCTCTCCATGGAGAGATATTTCTCCATTTCTACTCCTCCATGTTCTTCTCTTGGTTCTTCTTCGTCCTCTACCTTTCTTCTTCTTCTACTACTTTTTCCTCCTCCTCCTTCTTTTTCTTCCTCTCTTCCTCTTACTCCTCCATCTTCTTCCTGTCCTCCACCTAATCCTCCTCTTCTTCTCCTTCGTCTTCTTT